>NW_027315923.1:42500-395000 GCF_026437365.1 Eucyclogobius newberryi | reverse complement strand
AGAAGGGTCACGCTCTTCATCCCTGTAAGGTCTCCTTTAGAATACAGAAGGGTCAAGCTCTTCAGCCCTGTAAGGTCTCCTCTAGAATACAGAAGGGTCACGCTCCTCAGCCTGGTAAGGTCTCCTCTAGAATACAGAAGGGTCACGCTCCTCAGCCTGGTAAGGTCTCCTCTAGAATACAGAAGGGTCACGCTCCTCAGCCTGGTAAGGTCTCCTCTAGAATACAGAGGGGTCACGCTCCTCAGCCTGGTAAGGTCTCCTCTTGAATACAGGAGAGTCACGCTCCTCAGCCTGGTAAGGTCTCCTCTAGAATATTGAAGGGTCACGCTCTTCAGCCCTGCAAGGTCTCCTCTAGAATACAGAAGGGTCACGCTCTTCAGCCTGGTAAGGTCTCCTTTAGAATACAGTAGGGTCACGCTCTTCAGCCCTGTAAGGTCTCCTCTAGAATACAGAAGGGTCACGCTCTTCAGCCCTGTAAGGTCTCCTTTAGAATACAGAAGGGTCAAGCTCTTCAGCCCTGTAAGGTCTCCTCTAGAATACAGAAGGGTCACGCTCCTCAGCCTGGTAAGGTCTCCTCTAGAATACAGAGGGGTCACGCTCCTCAGCCTGGTAAGGTCTCCTCTTGAATACAGGAGAGTCACGCTCCTCAGCCTGGTAAGGTCTCCTCTAGAATACAGAAGAGTCACGCTCCTCAACCTGGTAAGGTCTCCTTTAGAATAAAGAGGGGTCACGCTCTTCAGCCCTGTAAGGTCTCCTCTAGAATACAGAAGGGTCACGCTCTTCAGCCTGGTAAGGTCTCCTTTAGAATACAGAAGGGTCACGCTCCTCAGCCTGGTAAGGTCTCCTCTAGTATACAGAAGGGTCACGCTCTTCAGCCCTGTAAGGTCTCCTCTAGAATACAGTAGGGTCACGCTCTTCAGCCCTGTAAGGTCTCCTCTAGAATACAGAAGGGTCACGCTCTTAAGCCCTGTAAGGTCTCCTTTAGAATACAGAAGGGTCAAGCTCTTCAGCCCTGTAAGGTCTCCTCTAGAATACAGAAGGGTCACGCTCCTCAGCCTGGTAAGGTCTCCTCTAGAATACAGAAGGGTCACGCTCCTCAGCCTGGTAAGGTCTCCTCTAGAATACAGAAGGGTCACGCTCCTCAGCCTGGTAAGGTCTCCTCTAGAATACAGAAGAGTCACGCTCCTCAGCCTGGTAAGGTCTCCTCTAGAATAAAGAGGGGTCAAGCTCCTCAGCCTGGTAAGGTCTCCTTTAGAATATTGAAGGGTCACGCTCTTCAGCCCTGCAAGGTCTCCTCTAGAATACAGAAGGGTCACGCTCTTCAGCCTGGTAAGGTCTCCTTTAGAATACAGAAGGGTCACGCTCCTCAGCCTGGTAAGGTCTCCTCTAGTATACAGAAGGGTCACGCTCTTCAGCCCTGTAAGGTCTCCTCTAGAATACAGTAGGGTCACGCTCTTCAGCCCTGTAAGGTCTCCTCTAGAATACAGAAGGGTCACGCTCTTCAGCCCTGTAAGGTCTCCTTTAGAATACAGAAGGGTCAAGCTCTTCAGCCCTGTAAGGTCTCCTCTAGAATACAGAAGGGTCACGCTCCTCAGCCTGGTAAGGTCTCCTCTAGAATACAGAAGGGTCACGCTCTTCAGCCCTGTAAGGTCTCCTCTAGTATACAGAAGAGTCACGCTCCTCAGCCTGGTAAGGTCTCCTCTAGAATAAAGAGGGGTCAAGCTCCTCAGCCTGGTAAGGTCTCCTTTAGAATACAGAAGGGTCACGCTCTTCAGCCCTGTAAGGTCTCCTCTAGAATACAGAAGGGTCACGCTCTTCAGCCTGGTAAGGTCTCCTCTAGAATACAGAAGAGTCACGCTCCTCAGCCTGGTAAGGTCTCCTCTAGAATAAAGAGGGGTCAAGTTCCTCAGCCTGGTAAGGTCTCCTCTAGAATACAGAGGGGTCAAGCTCTTCAGCCTGGTAAGGTCTCCTCTAGAATACAGAGGGGTCACGCTCCTCAGCCTGGTAAGGTCTCCTCTAGAATAAAGAGGGGTCACGCTCTTCAGCCTGGTAAGGTCTCCTCTAGAATACAGAAGAGTCACGCTCCTCAGCCTGGTAAGGTCTCCTCTAGAATAAAGAGGGGTCACGCTCTTCAGCCTGGTAAGGTCTCCTCTAGAATACAGAAGGGTCACGCTCTTCAGCCCTGTAAGGTCTCCTTTAGAATACAGAAGGGTCAAGCTCTTCAGCCCTGTAAGGTCTCCTCTAGAATACAGAAGGGTCACGCTCCTCAGCCTGGTAAGGTCTCCTCTAGAATACAGAAGGGTCACGCTCCTCAGCCTGGTAAGGTCTCCTCTAGAATACAGAAGGGTCACGCTCCTCAGCCTGGTAAGGTCTCCTCTAGAATACAGAAGAGTCACGCTCCTCAGCCTGGTAAGGTCTCCTCTAGAATAAAGAGGGGTCAAGCTCCTCAGCCTGGTAAGGTCTCCTTTAGAATATTGAAGGGTCACGCTCTTCAGCCCTGCAAGGTCTCCTCTAGAATACAGAAGGGTCACGCTATTCAGCCTGGTAAGGTCTCCTTTAGAATACAGAAGGGTCACGCTCCTCAGCCTGGTAAGGTCTCCTCTAGTATACAGAAGGGTCACGCTCTTCAGCCCTGTAAGGTCTCCTCTAGAATACAGTAGGGTCACGCTCTTCAGCCCTGTAAGGTCTCCTCTAGAATACAGAAGGGTCACGCTCTTCAGCCCTGTAAGGTCTCCTTTAGAATACAGAAGGGTCAAGCTCTTCAGCCCTGTAAGGTCTCCTCTAGAATACAGAAGGGTCACGCTCCTCAGCCTGGTAAGGTCTCCTCTAGAATACAGAAGGGTCACGCTCTTCAGCCCTGTAAGGTCTCCTCTAGAATACAGAAGGGTCACGCTCTTCAGCCTGGTAAGGTCTCCTCTAGAATACAGAAGGGTCACGCTCCTCAGCCTGGTAAGGTCTCCTCTAGAATACAGAAGGGTCACGCTCCTCAGCCTGGTAAGGTCTCCTCTAGAATACAGAAGAGTCACGCTCCTCAGCCTGGTAAGGTCTCCTCTAGAATAAAGAGGGGTCAAGCTCCTCAGCCTGGTAAGGTCTCCTTTAGAATATTGAAGGGTCACGCTCTTCAGCCCTGCAAGGTCTCCTCTAGAATACAGAAGGGTCACGCTCTTCAGCCTGGTAAGGTCTCCTTTAGAATACAGAAGGGTCACGCTCCTCAGCCTGGTAAGGTCTCCTCTAGTATACAGAAGGGTCACGCTCTTCAGCCCTGTAAGGTCTCCTCTAGAATACAGTAGGGTCACGCTCTTCAGCCCTGTAAGGTCTCCTCTAGAATACAGAAGGGTCACGCTCTTCAGCCCTGTAAGGTCTCCTTTAGAATACAGAAGGGTCAAGCTCTTCAGCCCTGTAAGGTCTCCTCTAGAATACAGAAGGGTCACGCTCCTCAGCCTGGTAAGGTCTCCTCTAGAATACAGAAGGGTCACGCTCTTCAGCCCTGTAAGGTCTCCTCTAGTATACAGAAGAGTCACGCTCCTCAGCCTGGTAAGGTCTCCTCTAGAATAAAGAGGGGTCAAGCTCCTCAGCCTGGTAAGGTCTCCTTTAGAATACAGAAGGGTCACGCTCTTCAGCCCTGTAAGGTCTCCTCTAGAATACAGAAGGGTCACGCTCTTCAGCCTGGTAAGGTCTCCTCTAGAATACAGAAGAGTCACGCTCCTCAGCCTGGTAAGGTCTCCTCTAGAATAAAGAGGGGTCAAGTTCCTCAGCCTGGTAAGGTCTCCTCTAGAATACAGAGGGGTCAAGCTCTTCAGCCTGGTAAGGTCTCCTCTAGAATACAGAGGGGTCACGCTCCTCAGCCTGGTAAGGTCTCCTCTAGAATAAAGAGGGGTCACGCTCTTCAGCCTGGTAAGGTCTCCTCTAGAATACAGAAGAGTCACGCTCCTCAGCCTGGTAAGGTCTCCTCTAGAATAAAGAGGGGTCACGCTCTTCAGCCTGGTAAGGTCTCCTCTAGAATACAGAAGAGTCACGCTCCTCAGCCTGGTAAGGTCTCCTCTAGAATAAAGAGGGGTCACGCTCTTCAGCCCTGTAAGGTCTCCTCTAGAATACAGAAGGGTCACGCTCTTCAGCCTGGTAAGGTCTCCTTTAGAATACAGAAGGGTCACGCTCCTCAGCCTGGTAAGGTCTCCTCTAGTATACAGAAGGGTCACGCTCTTCAGCCCTGTAAGGTCTCCTCTAGAATACAGTAGGGTCACACTCTTCAGCCCTATAAGGTCTCCTCTAGAATACAGAAGGGTCACGCTCTTCAGCTCTGTAAGGTCTCCTCTAGAATACAGAAGGGTCACGCTCTTGAGCCCTGTAAGGTCTCCTCTAGAATACAGAAGGGTCACGCTCCCCAGCCCTGTAAGGTCTCCTCTAGAATACAGAAGGGTCACGCTCTTCAGCCCTGTAAGGTCTCCTCTAGAATACAGAAGGGTCACGCTCTTCAGCCCTGTAAGGTCTCCTCTAGTATACAGAAGGGTCACGCTCTCCAGCCCTGTAAGGTCCCCTCTAGAATACAAAAGGGTCACGCTCTTCAGCCCTGTAAGGTCTCCTCTAGAATACAGAAGGGTCACGCTCTTAAGCCCTGTAAGGTCTCCTCTAGAATACAGAAGGGTCACGCTCTTCAGCCCTGTAAGGTCTCCTCTAGAATACAGAAGGGTCACGCTCTTGAGCCCTGTAAGGTCTCCTCTAGAATACAGAAGGGTCACGCTCCCCAGCCCTGTAAGGTCTCCTCTAGAATACAGAAGGGTCACGCTCTTCAGCCCTGTAAGGTCTCCTCTAGAATACAGAAGGGTCACGCTCTTCAGCCCTGTAAGGTCTCCTCTAGTATACAGAAGGGTCACGCTCTCCAGCCCTGTAAGGTCTCCTCTAGAATACAAAAGGGTCACGCTCTTCAGCCCTGTAAGGTCTCCTCTAGAATACAGAAGGGTCACGCTCTTCAGCCCTGTAAGGTCTCCTTTAGAATACAGAAGGGTCAAGCTCTTCAGCCCTGTAAGGTCTCCTCTAGAATACAGAAAGGTTACGCTCCTCAGCCTGGTAAGGTCTCCTCTAGAATACAGAAGGGTCACGCTCCTCAGCCTGGTAAGGTCTCCTCTAGAATACAGAAGGGTCACGCTCCCCAGCCCTGTAAGGTCTCCTCTAGAATACAGAAGGGTCACGCTCTTCAGCCCTGTAAGGTCTCCTCTAGAATACAGAAGGGTCACGCTCTTCAGCCCTGTAAGGTCTCCTCTAGAATACAGAAGAGTCACGCTCTTGAGCCCTGTAAGGTCTCCTCTAGAATACAGAAGTGTCACGCTCCCCAGCCCTGTAAGGTCTCCTCTAGAATACAGAAGGGTCACGCTCATCAGCCCTGTAAGGTCTCCTCTAGAATACAGAAGGGTCACGCTCTTCAGCCCTGTAAGGTCTCCTCTAGTATACAGAAGGGTCACGCTCTCCAGCCCTGTAAGGTCTCCTCTAGAATACAAAAGGGTCACGCTCTTCAGCCCTGTAAGGTCTCCTCTAGAATACAGAAGGGTCACGCTCTTCAGCCCTGTAAGGTCTCCTCTAGAATACAGAAGGGTCACGCTCTTCAGCCCTGTAAGGTCTCCTCTAGAATACAGAAGGGTCACGCTCTTCAGCCCTGTAAGGTCTCCTCTAGAATACAGAAGGGTCACGCTCTTCAGCCCTGTAAGGTCTCCTCTAGAATACAGAAGGGTCACGCTCTTGAGCCCTGTAAGGTCTCCTCTAGAATACAGAAGGGTCACGCTCCCCAGCCCTGTAAGGTCTCCTCTAGAATACAGAAGGGTCACGCTCTTCAGCCCTGTAAGGTCTCCTCTAGAATACAGAAGGGTCACGCTCTTCAGCCCTGTAAGGTCTCCTCTAGTATACAGAAGGGTCACGCTCCCCAGCCCTGTAAGGTCTCCTCTAGAATACAGAAGGGTCACGCTCTTCAGCCCTGTAAGGTCTCCTCTAGAATACAGAAGGGTCACGCTCTTCAGCCCTGTAAGGTCTCCTCTAGAATACAGAAGGGTCACGCTCTTGAGCCCTGTAAGGTCTCCTCTAGAATACAGAAGGGTCACGCTCCCCAGCCCTGTAAGGTCTCCTCTAGAATACAGAAGGGTCACGCTCTCCAGCCCTGTAAGGTCTCCTCTAGAATACAGAAGGGTCACGCTCTTCAGCCAGCAGCTGGCAAACGGGCGCGCATGCTCTCCCCGGGGCCGCGCGCGCTCTCCCCGGGGCCGCGCGCGCTCTCCCCGGGACCCTGTGCAGGGACAGAGCAGCTCGGAGCCGCCCCGTCAGACTTCCGCAATATTTGGCGAGAAATTGCTTCACGGACTCTTATCTTTTGACATAAAACCGCTTTTTACATTGAATTTAATGCTATTTTGCGTTTTCGGCGAAACTTTGTGAAAAAAAATATTTGATTTGATTCATATTGAAAAGTCATTTAAGTGCGGCAGATCCGTAAACCAAGTCATAAAATAACTAAGGCCTAAGGTCTCCTCCAGAATAAGTGCGTCTCTTGTGCGTCTCACGTGCGTCTCACGTGCGTCTCTTGTGCGTCTCATGTGCATCTCTTGTGCGTCTCTTGTGCGTCCCACGTGCGTCTCACGTGCTCTCTTGTGGCTCATGTGCTTCTCACGTGCGTCTCTTGTGTATCTCTTGTGTCTCACGTGCGTCTCTTGTGCGTCTCACGTGCGTCTCATGTGCGTCTAACGTGCGTCTCTTGTGCGTCTCATGTGCGTCTCACGTGCGTCTCACGTGTCTCATGTGCGTCTCTTGTGCATCTCTTGTGCATCTCTTGTGTCTCATGTGCGTCTCACGTGCGTCTCTTGTGTATCTCTTGTGTCTCACGTGCGTCTCTTGTGCGTCTCACGTGCGTCTCATGTGCGTCTAACGTGCGTCTCTTGTGCGTCTCATGTGCGTCTCACGTGCGTCTCACGTGTCTCATGTGCGTCTCTTGTGCGTCTCTTGTGCATCTCTTGTGTCTCATGTGTGTCTCATGTGTGTCTCATGTGTGTCTCTTGTGCGTCTCATGTGCGTCTCATGTGCGTCTCTTGTGCGTCTCTTGTGTCTCATGTGTGTCTCTTTAGCGTCTCTTGTGTCTCATGTGTGTCTCTTTAGCGTCTCTTGTGTCTCATGTGTGTCTCTTGTGCGTCTCTTGTGTCTCATGTGCGTCTCTTGTGCGTCTTTTGTGTCTCATGTGTGTCTCTTGTGCGTCTCTTGTGTCTCATTTGTGTCTCTTGGGCGTCTCTCTTGTGTCTCATGTGTGTCTTTTGTGCGTCTCTTGTGTCTCATGTGCGTCTCTTGTGCGTCTCTTGTGTCTCATGTGTGTCTCTTGTGCGTCTCTTGTGTCTCACGTGCGTCTCTTGTGTCTCACGTGCGTCTCTTGCGTCTCACGTGCGTCTCTTGTGTCTCAAGTGCGTCTCACGTGCGTCTCTTGTGTCTCACGTGCGTCTCTTGTGCGTCTCTTGTGCGTCTCTTGTGTCTCATGTGCGTCTCTTGTGTCTCATCTGTGTCTCTTGTGCGTCTCTTGTGTCTCATGTGTGTCTCTTGTGCGTCTCTTGTGCGTCTCTTGTGTCTCATGTGCGTCTCTTGTGTCTCGTGTGCGTCTCTTGTGCGTCTCTTGTGTCTCATGTGTGTCTCTTGTGCGTCTCTTGTGTCTCACGTGCGTCTCTTGTGTCTCACGTGCGTCTCTTGCGTCTCAAGTGCGTCTCACGTGCGTCTCTTGTGTCTCACGTGCGTCTCTTGTGCGTCTCTTGTGTCTCATGTGCGTCTCTTGTGTCTCATGTGTGTCTCTTGTGCGTCTCTTGTGTCTCATGTGTGTCTCTTGTGCGTCTCTTGTGCGTCTCTTGTGTCTCATGTGCGTCTCTTGTGTCTAATGTGCGTCTCTTGTGCGTCTCTTGTGTCTCATGTGTGTCTCTTGTGCGTCTCTTGTGTCTCACGTGCGTCTCTTGTGTCTCACGTGCGTCTCTTGCGTCTCACGTGCGTCTTTTGTGTCTCTTGTGCGTCTCTTGTGTCTCTTGTGCGTCTCTTGTGTCTCACGTGCGTCTCTTGTGTCTCACGTGCGTCTCTTGTGTCTCACGTGCGTCTCTTGATTCTCACGTGCGTTCCAGAACGCCTGCATCGGTACAAAACTCCGTGACTTCCTGTATGTGCTGCTGAACCATCCTGAGCCCGTGTGCAGACAGCGCCCCCGCCTGGTCGTCCTCAAGAGAAAGATCCAGAACCTTCACAGCATCATCACCCGACTCTGTTACAGGGTAAAGACCTAACCCTACACTTGATGCCCTAAACCCTATACCCCACCTCTAACCCACTGTGACAGAGTAAAGACCTTAAACTAACCTTCTGTGAAGGGGTAAAGACCTAACCCTACACTTGATGCCCTAAACCCTATACCCCACCTCTACCCCTCTGTGAAAGACTAAAGACCTTAAACTAACCCTCTGTGACAGGGTAAAGAACCTTAAACTAACCCTCTGTGACAGGGTAAAGACCTTAAACTAACCCTCTGTTACAGGGTAAAGACCTAACCCTACACTTGATGCTCTAAACCCTATACCCCACCTCTAACCCTCTGTGACAGAGTAAAGACCTTAAACTAACCCTCTGTGACAGGGTAAAGACCTTAAAGTAACCCTCTGTTACAGGGTAAAGACCTAACCCTACACTTGATGCCCTAAACCCTATACCCCACCTCTAACCCTCTGTGACGGAGTAAAGAGCTTAAACTAACCCTCTGTGACAGAGTAAAGACCTTAAACTAACCCTCTGTTACAGGGTAAAGACCTAACACTACACTTGATGCCCTAAACCCCATACCCCAACTCTAACCCGCTGTGACAGAGTAAAGACCTTAAACGAACCCTCTGTGAGAGGGTAAAGACCTTAAACTAACCCTCTGTGACAGGGTAAAGACCTTAAACAACCCTCTGTGACAGGGTAAAGACCTTAAACTAACCCTCTGCTTCAGGTCAAAGACCTTAAACTAACCCTCTGTGACAGAGTAAAGACCTTAAACTAACCCTCTGTGACAGGGTAAATACCTTAAACTAACCCTCTGTTACAGGGTAAAGACCTAACCCTATACTTGATTCCCTAAACCCCATACCCCACCTCTAACCCTCTGTGAATAGTAAAGACCTTAAACTAACCCTCTGTGAGAGGGTAAAGACCTAACCCTACACTTGATGTCCTAAACCCTATACACGACCTCTAACCCTCTCTGACAGAGTAGAGACCTTAAACTAACCCTCTGTGACAGGGTAAGGACCTTAAACTAACCCCCTGTGACAGGGTGAAGACCTAACCCTACACTTTATGCCCTAAACCCTATACCCCACCTCTAACCCTCTGTGAGAGAGTAAAGACCTTAAACTAACCCTCTGTGACAGGGTAAAGACCTTAAACTAACCTTCTGTGACGGAGTAAAGACCTTAAACTAACCCTCTGTGACCGGGTAAAGACCTTAAACTAACCTTCTGTGACAGGGTAAGGACTTAAACTAACCCTCTGTGACAGGGTAAAGACTTAACCCTACACTTGATGCCCTAAACCCTATGCCCACTTCTAACCCTCTGTGATAGACAAAGACCTTAAAATAACCCTCTCTGACAGGGTAAAGACCTTAAACTAACCCTCTGTGACAGGGTAAAGACCTAACCCTACACTTGATGCCCTAACCCCTATACCCCAGCTCTAACCCTCTGTGACGGAGTAAAGACCTTAAACTAACCCTCTGTGACAGGGTAAGGACCTTAAACTAACCCTCTGTGACAGAGTAAAGACCTTAAACTAACCCTCTTTGACAGGGCAAAGACCTTAAACTAACCCTCCGTGACAGGGTAAAGACCTTAAACTTACCCTCTGTGACAGGGTAAAGACCTTAAACTAACCCTCTGTGACAGAGTAAAGACCTTAAACTAACCCTCTGTGACAGGGTAAAGACCTTTAACTAACCCTCCGTGACAACGTAAAGACCTAACCCCACACTTGATGCCCTAAACCCTATGCCAACTTCTAACCCTCTGTGATAGACAAAGACCTTAAAATAACCCTCTCTGACAGGGTAAAGACCTTAAACTAACCCTCTGTTACAGGGTAAAGACCTAACCCTACACTTGATGCCCTAAACCCGATACCCAACCTCTAACCCTCCGTGACAGGGTAAAGACCTTAAACTAACCCTCTGTGACAGGGTAAAGACCTTAAACTAACCCTCTGTGACAGGGTAAAAACCTTAAACAACCCTCTGTGACAGGGTAAAGACCTTAAACTAACCCTCTGCTTCAGGGCAAAAACCTTAAACTATCCCTCTGTGACAGGGTGAAGACCTTAAACAACCCTCTGTGACAGGATAAAGACCTTAAACTAACCCTCTATGACGGAGTAAAGACCTTAAACTTACCCTCTGTGACAGGTTAAAGACCTTAAACTAACCCATTGTGACAGAGTAAAGACCTTAAACTAACCCTCTGTGACAGGGTAAAGACCTTATACTAACCCTCTGTTACAGGGTAAAGACCTAATCCTACACTTGATGCCCTAAACCCTATACCCTACCCCTAACCCTCTGTGACAGAATAAAGACCTTATACTAACCCTCTGTGACAGGGTAAAGACCTAACCCTACACTTGATGCCCTAAACCCTATACCCCACCTCTAACCCTCTGTGATGGAGTAAGGACCTTAAACTAACCCTCTGTGACAGGGTAAAGACCTAACCCTACACTTGATGCCCTAAACCTTATACCCCACCTCTAACCCACTGTGACGGAGTAAAGACCTTAAACTAACCCTCTGTGACAGGGTAAATACCTTAAACTAACCCTCTATTACAGGGTAAAGACATAACCCTTTACTTGATGCCCTGAACCCCATTCCCCACCTCTAACCCTCTGTGACAGAGTAAAGACCTTAAACGAACCCTCTGTGACAGGGTAAAGACCTTAAACTGACCTTCTGTGACAGGGTAAAGACCTTAAACAACCCTCTGTGACAGGGTAAAGACCTTAAACTAACCCTCTGCTTCAGGTCAGATACCTTAAACTAACCCTCTGTGACAGGGTAAGGACCTTAAACTAACCCTCTGTGACGGAGTAAAGACCTTAAACTAACCCTCTTTGACAGGGCAAAGACCTCAAACTAACCCTCCGTGACAGGGTAAAGACCTTAAACTAACCCTCTGTGACAGGGTAAAGACCTTAAACTAACCCTCTGTGACAGGGTAAAGACCTTTAACTAACCCTCTGTGACAACGTAAAGACCTAACCCCACACTTGATGCCCTAAACCCTATACCCCACCCCTAACCCTCTGTGACAGAATAAAGACCTTAAACTAACCTTCGGTGACAGGGTAAAGACCTTAAACTAACCTTCTGTGACAGGGTAAAGACTTTAAACTAACCTTCTGTGACAGGGTAAAGACCTAACCCTACACTTGATGCCCTAAACCCTATACCCCACCTCTAACCCTCTGTGACGGAGTAAAGACCTTAAACTAACCCTCTGTGACTGGGTAAAGACCTAACCCTACACTTGAGGCCCTAAACCCTATACCCCACCTCTAACCCACTGTGACAGAGTAAAGACCTTAAACTAACCCTCTGTGACAGGGTAAATACCTTAAACTAACCCTCTGTTACAGGGTAAAGACCTAACCCTATACTTGATGCCCTAAACCCCATAACCCACCTCTAACCCTCTGTGACAGAGTAAAGACCTTAAACTAACCCTCTGTGACAGGGTAAAGACCTTAAACTAACCCTCTGTGAAAGGGTAAGGACCTTAAACAACCCTCTGTGACAGGGTAAAGACCCTAAACTAACCCTCTATAACAGGGTAAAGACAAAACCCTACACTTGATGCCCTCAACCCTATAACCCACCTCTAACCCACTGTGACAGAGTAAAGACCTTAAACTAACCCTCTGTGACAGGGTAAAGTCCTTAAACTAACCCTCTGTTACAGGGTAAAGACCTAACCCTACACTTGATGCTCTAAACCCCATACCCAAACCTTTAACCCTCTGTGACAGAGTAAAGACCTTAAACTGACCCTTTGTGACAGGATAAAGACCTTAAACCAACCCTCTGTGACAGGGTAAAGACCTTAAAATAACCTTCTGTGACAGGATAAAGACCTAACCCTACACTTGATGCCCTAACCCTATACCCTACCTCAAACACTCTCTGAAAGACTAAAGACCTTAAACTAACCCTCTGTGACGGGGTAAAGAACCTTAAACTAACCCTCTGTGACAGGGTAAAGACCTTAAACTAACCCTGTGTGACAGGGTAAAGACCTAACCCTACACTTGATGCCTTAAACCCTATACCCCACCTCTAACCCTCTGTGAAAGAGTAAAGACCTTAGACTAACCCTCTGTGACAGGGTAAATACCTTAAACTAACCCTCTGTTACAGGGTAAAGACCTAACTCTACACTTGATGCCCTAAACCCGATACCCAACCTCTAACCCTCCGTGACAGGGTAAAGACCTTAAACTAACCCTCTGTGACAGGGTAAAGACCTTAAACTAACCCTCTGTGACAGGGTAAAAACCTTAAACAACCCTCTGTGACAGGGTAAAGACCTTAAACTAACCCTCTGCTTCAGGGCAAAAACCTTAAACTATCCCTCTTTGACAGGGTGAAGACCTTAAACTAACCCTCTGTGACAGCGTTAAGACGTTAAACTAACCCTCTGTGACAGGGCAAAGACCTTAAACTAACCCTCTATGACGGAGTAAAGACCTTAAACTTACCCTCTGTGACAGGTTAAAGACCTTAAACTAACCCACTGTGACAGGGTAAAGACCTTATACTAACCCTGTGTTGCAGGGTAAAGACCTAATCCTACACTTGATGCCCTAAACCCTATACCCCACCCCTAACCCTCTGTGACAGAATAAAGACCTTAAACTAACCTTCTGTGACAGGGTAAAGACCTTAAACTAACCTTCTGTTACAGGGTAAAGACTTTAAACTAACCCTCTGTGACAGGGTAAAGACATAACCCTTTACTTGATGCCCTGAACCCCATACCCCACCTCTAACCCTCTGTGACAGAGTAAAGACCTTAAACGAACCCTCTGTGACAGGGTAAAGATCTTAAACTAACCCTCTGTGACAGGGTAAATACCTTAAACAACCCTCTGTGACAGGGTAAAGACTTTAAACTAACCCTCTGCTTCAGGTAAAAGACCTTAAACTAACCCTCTGTGACAGGGTAAAGACCTTAAACTAACCCTCTGTGACAGAGTAAAGACCTTAAACTAACACTCTGTGACAGGGTAAAGACCTTAAACTAACCCTCTATTACAGGGTAAAGACAAAACCCTAACCTTGATGCCCTCAACCCTATACCCCACCTCAAACCCACTGTGACAGAGTAAAGACCTTAAACTAACCCTCTGTGACAGGGTAAAGACCTTAAACTAACCCTCTGCTTCAGGGCAAAGACCTTAAACTAACCCTCTATTACAGGGTAAAGACAAAACCCTACACTTGATGCCCTAAACCCCATACCCCACCTCTAACCCTCTGTGAATAGTAAAGACCTTAAACTAACCCTCTGTGAGAGGGTAAAGACCTAACCCTACACTTGATGTCCTAAACCCTATACACGACCTCTAACCCTCTCTGACAGAGTAGAGACCTTAAACTAACCCTCTGTGACAGGGTAAGGACCTTAAACTAACCCCCTGTGACAGGGTGAAGACCTAACCCTACACTTGATGCCCTAAACCCTATACCCCACCTCTAACCCTCTGTGAGAGAGTAAAGACCTTAAACTAACCCTCTGTGACAGGGTAAAGACCTTAAACTAACCTTCTGTGACGGAGTAAAGACCTTAAACTAACCCTCTGTGACAGGGTAAAGACCTTAAACTAACCTTCTGTGACAGGGTAAGGACTTAAACTAACCCTCTGTGACAGGGTAAAGACTTAACCCTACACTTGATGCCCTAAACCCTATGCCCCAGCTCTAACCCTCTGTGACAGAGTAAAGACCTTAAACTAACCCTCTGTGACAGGGTAAGGACCTTAAACTAACCCTCTGTGACGGAGTAAAGACCTTAAACTAACCTTCTGTGACAGGGTAAAGACCTTAAAAACTAACCTTCTGTTACAGGGTAAAGACTTTAAACTAACCCTCTGTGACAGGGTAAAGACCTAACCCTACACTTGATGCCCTAAACCCTATACCCCACCTCTAACCCTCTGTGACGGAGTAAAGACCTTAAACTAGCCCTCTGTGACAGGGTAAATACCTTAAACTAACCCTCTATTACAGGGTAAAGACATAACCCTTTACTTGATGCCCTGAACCCCATACCCCACCTCTAACCCTCTGTGACAAAGTAAAGACCTTAAACGAACCCTCTGTGACGGGGTAAAGACCTTAAACTAACCCTCTGTGACAGGGTAAAGACCTTAAACAACCCTCTGTGACAGGGTAAAGACTTTAAACTAACCCTCTGCTTCAGGTAAAAGACCTTAAACTAACCCTCTGTGACAGGGTAAAGACCTTAAACTAACCCTCTGTGACAGAGTAAAGACCTTAAACTAACCCTCTGTGACAGGGTAAATACCTTAAACTAACCCTCTGTTACAGGGTAAAGACCTAACCCTATACTTGATTCCCTAAACCCCATACCCCACCTCTAACCCTCTGTGACAGAGTAAAGACCTTAAACTAACCCTCTGTGACAGGGTAAAGACCTTAAACTAACCCTCTGTGAAAGGGTAAAGACCTTAAACAACCCTCTGTGACAAGGTAAAGACCTTAAACTAACCCTCTGCTTCAGGGCAAAGACCTTAAACTAACCCTCTATTACAGGGTAAAGACAAAACCATAACCGTGATGCCCTCAACCCTATACCCCACCTCAAACCCACTGTGACAGAGTAAAGACCTTAAACTAACCCTCTGTGACAGGGTAAAGACCTTAAACTAACCCTCTGCTTCAGGGCAAAGACCTTAAACTAACCCTCTATTACAGGGTAAAGACCTAACCCTATACTTGATGCCCTAAACCCTATACCCCACCTCTAACCCTCTGTGACGGAGTAAGGACCTTAAACTAACCCTCTGTGACAGGGTAAAGACCTAACCCTACACTTGATGCCCTAAACCCCATACCCCACCTCTAACCCTCTGTGAATAGTAAAGACCTTAAACTAACCCTCTGTGAGAGGGTAAAGACCTAACCCTACACTTGATGTCCTAAACCCTTTACACGACCTCTAACCCTCTCTGACAGAGTAGAGACCTTAAACTAACCCTCTGTGACAGGGTAAGGACCTTAAACTATCCCCCTGTGACAGGGTGAAGACCTAACCCTACACTTGATGCCCTAAACCCTATACCCCACCTCTAACCCTCTGTGAGAGAGTAAAGACCTTAAACTAACCCTCTGTGACAGGGTAAAGACCTTAAACTAACCTTCTGTGACGGAGTAAAGACCTTAAACTAACCCTCTGTGACAGGGTAAAGACCTTAAACTAACCTTCTGTGACAGGGTAAGGACTTAAACTAACCCTCTGTGACAGGGTAAAGACTTAACCCTACACTTGATGCCCTAAACCCTATACCCCACCTCTAAGCCTCTGTGACGGAGTAAGGACCTTAAACTAACCCTCTGTGACAGGGTAAAGACCTAACCCTACACTTGATGCCCTAAACCCTATACCCCACCTCTAACCCACTGTGACGGAGTAAAGACCTTAAACTAACCCTCTGTGACAGGGTAAATACCTTAAACTAACCCTCTATTACAGGGTAAAGACATAACCCTTTACTTGATGCCCTGAACCCCATACCCCACCTCTAACCCTCTGTGACAGAGTAAAGACCTTAAACGAACCCTCTGTGACGGGGTAAAGACCTTAAACTAACCCTCTGTGACAGGGTAAAGACCTTAAACAACCCTTAGTGGGGAAAAAATTTAAACTAACCCTCTGCTTCAGGTAAAAGACCTTAAACTAACCCTCTGTGACAGGGTAAAGACCTTAAACTAACCCTCTTTGACAGAGTAAAGACCTTAAACTAACCCTCTGTGACAGGGTAAATACCTTAAACTAACCCTCTGTTACAGGGTAAAGACCTAACCCTATACTTGATTCCCTAAACCCCATACCCCACCTCTAACCCTCTGTGACAGAGTAAAGACCTTAAACTAACCCTCTGTGACAGGGTAAAGACCTTAAACTAACCCTCTGTGAAAGGGTAAAGACCTTAAACAACCCTCTGTGACAAGGTAAAGACCTTAAACTAACCCTCTGCTTCAGGGCAAAGACCTTAAACTAACCCTCTATTACAGGGTAAAGACAAAACCCTAACCTTGATGCCCTAAACCCCATACCCCACCTCTAACCCTCTGTGAATAGTAAAGACCTTAAACTAACCCTCTGTGAGAGGGTAAAGACCTAACCCTACACTTGATGTCCTAAACCCTATACACGACCTCTAACCCTCTCTGAGAGAGTAGAGACCTTAAACTAACCCTCTGTGACAGGGTAAGGACCTTAAACTAACCCCCTGTGACAGGGTGAAGACCTAACCCTACACTTGATGCCCTAAACCCTATACCCCACCTCTAACCCTCTGTGAGAGAGTAAATACCTTAAACTAACCCTCTGTGACAGGGTAAAGACCTTAAACTAACCTTCTGTGACGGAGTAAAGACCTTAAACTAACCCTCTGTGACAGGGTAAAGACCTTAAACTAACCTTCTGTGACAGGGTAAGGACTTAAACTAACCCTCTGTGACAGGGTAAAGACTTAACCCTACACTTGATGCCCTAAACGCTATGCCCACTTCTAACCCTCTGTGATAGACAAAGACCTTAAACTAACCCTCTGTGACAGGGTAAAGACCTTAAACTAACCCTCTGTGAAAGGGTAAAGACCTTAAACAACCCTCTGTGACAAGGTAAAGACCTTAAACTAACCCTCTGTGACAGGGTAAAGACCTTAAACAACCCTCTGTGACAGGGTAAAGACTTTAAACTAACCCTCTGCTTCAGGTAAAAGACCTTAAACTAACCCTCTGTGACAGGGTAAAGACCTTAAACTAACCCTCTGTGACAGAGTAAAGACCTTAAACTAACCCTCTGTGACAGGGTAAATACCTTAAACTAACCCTCTGTTACAGGGTAAAGACCTAACCCTATACTTGATTCCCTAAACCCCATACCCCACCTCTAACCCTCTGTGACAGAGTAAAGACCTTAAACTAACCCTCTGTGACAGGGTAAAGACCTTAAACTAACCCTCTGTGACAGGGTAAAGACCTTAAACAACCCTCTGTGACAAGGTAAAGACCTTAAACTAACCCTCTGCTTCAGGGCAAAGACCTTAAACTAACCCTCTATTACAGGGTAAAGACAAAACCATAACCGTGATGCCCTCAACCCTATACCCCACCTCAAACCCACTGTGACAGAGTAAAGACCTTAAACTAACCCTCTGTGACAGGGTAAAGACCTTAAACTAACCCTCTGCTTCAGGGCAAAGACCTTAAACTAACCCTCTATTACAGGGTAAAGACCTAACCCTATACTTGATGCCCTAAACCCTATACCCCACCTCTAACCCTCTGTGACGGAGTAAGGACCTTAAACTAACCCTCTGTGACAGGGTAAAGACCTAACCCTACACTTGATGCCCTAAACCCCATACCCCACCTCTAACCCTCTGTGAATAGTAAAGACCTTAAACTAACCCTCTGTGAGAGGGTAAAGACCTAACCCTACACTTGATGTCCTAAACCCTTTACACGACCTCTAACCCTCTCTGACAGAGTAGAGACCTTAAACTAACCCTCTGTGACAGGGTAAGGACCTTAAACTATCCCCCTGTGACAGGGTGAAGACCTAACCCTACACTTGATGCCCTAAACCCTATACCCCACCTCTAACCCTCTGTGAGAGAGTAAAGACCTTAAACTAACCCTCTGTGACAGGGTAAAGACCTTAAACTAACCTTCTGTGACGGAGTAAAGACCTTAAACTAACCCTCTGTGACAGGGTAAAGACCTTAAACTAACCTTCTGTGACAGGGTAAGGACTTAAACTAACCCTCTGTGACAGGGTAAAGACTTAACCCTACACTTGATGCCCTAAACCCTATACCCCACCTCTAAGCCTCTGTGACGGAGTAAGGACCTTAAACTAACCCTCTGTGACAGGGTAAAGACCTAACCCTACACTTGATGCCCTAAACCCTATACCCCACCTCTAACCCACTGTGACGGAGTAAAGACCTTAAACTAACCCTCTGTGACAGGGTAAATACCTTAAACTAACCCTCTATTACAGGGTAAAGACATAACCCTTTACTTGATGCCCTGAACCCCATACCCCACCTCTAACCCTCTGTGACAGAGTAAAGACCTTAAACGAACCCTCTGTGACGGGGTAAAGACCTTAAACTAACCCTCTGTGACAGGGTAAAGACCTTAAACAACCCTTAGTGGGGAAAAAATTTAAACTAACCCTCTGCTTCAGGTAAAAGACCTTAAACTAACCCTCTGTGACAGGGTAAAGACCTTAAACTAACCCTCTTTGACAGAGTAAAGACCTTAAACTAACCCTCTGTGACAGGGTAAATACCTTAAACTAACCCTCTGTTACAGGGTAAAGACCTAACCCTATACTTGATTCCCTAAACCCCATACCCCACCTCTAACCCTCTGTGACAGAGTAAAGACCTTAAACTAACCCTCTGTGACAGGGTAAAGACCTTAAACTAACCCTCTGTGAAAGGGTAAAGACCTTAAACAACCCTCTGTGACAAGGTAAAGACCTTAAACTAACCCTCTGCTTCAGGGCAAAGACCTTAAACTAACCCTCTATTACAGGGTAAAGACAAAACCCTAACCTTGATGCCCTAAACCCCATACCCCACCTCTAACCCTCTGTGAATAGTAAAGACCTTAAACTAACCCTCTGTGAGAGGGTAAAGACCTAACCCTACACTTGATGTCCTAAACCCTATACACGACCTCTAACCCTCTCTGAGAGAGTAGAGACCTTAAACTAACCCTCTGTGACAGGGTAAGGACCTTAAACTAACCCCCTGTGACAGGGTGAAGACCTAACCCTACACTTGATGCCCTAAACCCTATACCCCACCTCTAACCCTCTGTGAGAGAGTAAATACCTTAAACTAACCCTCTGTGACAGGGTAAAGACCTTAAACTAACCTTCTGTGACGGAGTAAAGACCTTAAACTAACCCTCTGTGACAGGGTAAAGACCTTAAACTAACCTTCTGTGACAGGGTAAGGACTTAAACTAACCCTCTGTGACAGGGTAAAGACTTAACCCTACACTTGATGCCCTAAACGCTATGCCCACTTCTAACCCTCTGTGATAGACAAAGACCTTAAACTAACCCTCTGTGACAGGGTAAAGACCTTAAACTAACCCTCTGTGAAAGGGTAAAGACCTTAAACAACCCTCTGTGACAAGGTAAAGACCTTAAACTAACCCTCTGTGACAGGGTAAAGACCTTAAACAACCCTCTGTGACAGGGTAAAGACTTTAAACTAACCCTCTGCTTCAGGTAAAAGACCTTAAACTAACCCTCTGTGACAGGGTAAAGACCTTAAACTAACCCTCTGTGACAGAGTAAAGACCTTAAACTAACCCTCTGTGACAGGGTAAATACCTTAAACTAACCCTCTGTTACAGGGTAAAGACCTAACCCTATACTTGATTCCCTAAACCCCATACCCCACCTCTAACCCTCTGTGACAGAGTAAAGACCTTAAACTTACCCTCTGTGACAGGGTAAAGACCTTAAACTAACCCTCTGTGAAAGGGTAAAGACCTTAAACAACCCTCTGTGACAAGGTAAAGACCTTAAACTAACCCTCTGCTTCAGGGCAAAGACCTTAAACTAACCCTCTATTACAGGGTAAAGACAAAACCCTAACCTTGATGCCCTCAACCCTATAGCCCACCTCAAACCCACTGTGACAGAGTAAAGACCTTAAACTAACCCTCTGTGACAGGGTAAAGACCTTAAACTAACCCTCTGCTTCAGGGCAAAGACCTTAAACTAACCCTCTATTACAGGGTAAAGACAAAACCCTACACTTGATGCCCTAAACCCCATACCCCACCTCTAACCCTCTGTGGATAGTAAAGACCTTAAACTAACCCTCTGTGAGAGGGTAAAGACCTAACCCTACACTTGATGTCCTAAACCCTATACACGACCTCTAACCCTCTCTGACAGAGTAGAGACCTTAAACTAACCCTCTGTGACAGGGTAAGGACCTTAAACTAACCCCCTGTGACAGGGTGAAGACCTAACCCTACACTTGATGCCCTAAACCCTATACCCCACCTCTAACCCTCTGTGAGAGAGTAAAGACCTTAAACTAACCCTCTGTGACAGGGTAAAGACCTTAGACTAACCTTCTGTGACGGAGTAAAGACCTTAAACTAACCCTCTGTGACAGGGTAAAGACCTTAAACTAACCTTCTGTGACAGGGTAAGGACTTAAACTAACCCTCTGTGACAGGGTAAAGACTTAACCCTACACTTGATGCCCTAAACCCTATGCCCACTTCTAACCCTCTGTGATAGACAAAGACCTTAAAATAACCCTCTCTGACAGGGTAAAGACCTTAAACTAACCCTCTGTGACAGGGTAAAGACCTAACCCTACACTTGATGCCCTAAACCCTATACCCCAGCTCTAACCCTCTGTGACGGAGTAAAGACCTTAAACTAACCCTCTGTGACAGGGTAAGGACCTTAAACTAACCCTCTGTGACGGAGTAAAGACCTTAAACTAACCCTCTTTGACAGGGCAAAGACCTTAAACTAACCCTCTGTGACAGGGTAAAGACCTTAAACTAACCCTCTGTGACAGGGTAAAGACCTTAAACTAACCCTCTGTGACAGAGTAAAGACCTTAAACTAACCCTCTGTGACAGGGTAAAGACCTTTAACTAACCCTCTGTGACAACGTAAAGACCTAACCCCACACTTGATCTCCTAAACCCTATACCCCACCCCTAACCCTCTGTGACAGAATAAAGACCTTAAACTAACCTTCTGTGACAGAGTAAAGACCTTAAACTAACCCTCTGTGACAGGGTAAAGACCTTATACTAACCCTCTGTTACAGGGTAAAGACCTAATCCTACACTTGATGCCCTAAACCCTATACCCCACCCCTAACCCTCTGTGACAGAATAAAGACCTTAAACAAACCTTCTGTGACGGAGTAAAGACCTTAAACTAACCCTCTGTGACAGGGTAAAGACCTTAAACTAACCTTCTGTGACAGGATAAGGACTTAAACTAACCCTCTGTGACAGGGTAAAGACCTTTAACTAACCCTCTGTGACAACGTAAAGACCTAACCCCACACTTGAAGCCCTAAACCCTATACCCCACCCCTAACCCTCTGTGACAGAATAAAGACCTTAAACTAACCTTCTGTGACAGGGTAAAGACCTTAAACTAACCTTCTGTTACAGGGTAAAGACTTTAAACTAACCCTCTCTGACAGGGTAAAGACCTAACCCTACACTTGATGCCCTAAACCCTATGCCAACTTCTAACCCTCTGTGATAGACAAAGACCTTAAAATAACCCTCTGTGACAGGGTAAAGACCTTAAACTAACCCTCTGTGACAGGGTAAGGACCTTAAACTAACCCTCTGTGACGGAGTAAAGACCTTAAACTAACCCTCTGTGACAGGGTAAGGACCTTAAACTAACCCTCTGTGACGGAGTAAAGACCTTAAACTAACCCTCTTTGACAGGGCAAAGACCTTAAACTAACCCTCCGTGACAGGGTAAAGACCTTAAACTAACCCTCTGTGACAGAGTAAAGACCTTAAACTAACCCTCTGTGACAGGGTAAAGACCTTTAACTAACCCTCTGTGACAACGTAAAGACCTAACCCCACACTTGATGCCCTAAACCCTATACCCCACCCCTAACCCTCTGTGAGAGAATAAAGACCTTAAACTAACCTTCTGTGACGGGGTAAAGACCTTAAACTAACCTTCTGTTACAGGGTAAAGACTTTAAACTAACCCTCTGTGACAGGGTAAAGACCTTAAACTGACCCTTTGTGACAGGATAAAGACCTTAAACCAACCCTCTGTGACAGGGTAAAGACCTTAAAATGACCTTCTGTGACAGGATAAAGACTTAACCCTACACTTGATGCCCTAACCCTATACCCTACCTCAAACCCTCTCTGAAAGACTAAAGACCTTAAACTAACCCTCTGTGACGGGGTAAAGAACCTTAAACTAACCCTCTGCTTCAGGGCAAAAACCTTAAACTATCCCTCTGTGACAGGGTGAAGACCTGAAACTAACCCTCTGTGACAGAGTAAAGACCTTAAACTAACCCTCTGTGACAGGGTAAAGACCTAACCCTACACTTGATGCCCTAAACCCTATATCCCACCTTTAACCCTCTGTGAAAGAGTAAAGACCATGAACTAACCCTCTGTTACAGGGTAAAGACCAAACCCTACACTTGATTCCATCAACCGTATACCCCACCTACAACACACTCTGACAGAGTAAAGACCTTAAACTAATCCTCTGTGACTGGGTAAAGAACTTAAACTAACCCTCTGTTACAGGGTAAAGACCTAACCCTAAACTTGATGCCCTTAACCCTATACCCCACCTCTAACCCTCTGTGACGGAGTAAAGACCCTAAACTAACCCTCTGTGACAGGGTAAAGACCTAACCCTACACTTGAGGCCCTAAACCCTATACCCCACCTCTAACCCACTGTGACAGAGTAAAGACCTTAAACTAACGCTTTGTGACAGGGTAAATACCTTAAACTAACCCTCTGTGAAAGGGTAAAGACCTTAAACAACCCTCTGTGACAGGGTAAAGACCTTAAACTAACCCTCTGCTTCAGGGCAAAGACCTTAAACTAACCCTCTATTACAGGGTAAAGACAAAACCATACACTTTTATGCCCTAAACCCCATACCCCACCTCTAACCCTCTGTGAATAGTAAAGACCTTTAACTAACCCTCTGTGAGAGGGTAAAGACCTAACCCTACACTTGATGTCCTAAACCCTATACACGACCTCTAACCCTCTCTGACAGAGTAGAGACCTTAAACTAACCCTCTGTGACAGGGTAAGGACCTTAAACTAACCCCCTGTGACAGGGTGAAGACCTAACCCTACACTTGATGCCCTAAACCCTATACCCCACCTCTAACCCTCTGTGAGAGAGTAAAGACCTTAAACTAATCCTCTGTGACTGGGTAAAGAACTTAAACTAACCCTCTGTTACAGGGTAAAGACCTAACCCTAAACTTGATGCTCTAAACCCTATACCCCACCTCTAACCCTCTGTGACAGAGCAAAGACCTTAAACTGACCCTCATTGACAGGGTATGGACCTTAAACTAACCCTCTGTGACCTGGTGAAGACCTTAAACTAACCCTCCATGACAGGATAAAGACCAAACCATACACTTGATGCCCTAAACCCTATACCCTACCTCTAACCCTCTGTGACGGAGTAAAGACCTTAAACTAACCCTCTTTGAAAGGGTAAGGACCTTAAACTAACCCTCTGTGACCGGGTAAAGACCTAACCCTGCACTTGATGCCCTAAACCCTATACCCCACCTCTAACCCTCTGTGACAGAGTAAAGACCTTAAACTAACCCTCTGTGACAGGGTTAAGACCTTAAACTAACCCTCTGTTACAGGGTAAAGACCTAACCCTACACTTGATGCCCTAAACCCTATACCCCACATATAACCCTCTGTGACGGATTAAAGAGCTTAAACTAACCCTCTGTGACGGAGTAAAGACCTTAAACCAACCCTCTGTTACAGGGTAAAGACCTAACACTACACTTGATGCCCTAAACCCCATACCCCACCTCTAACCCGCTGTGACAGAGTAAAGACCTTAGACGAAACCTCTGTGACAGGGTAAAGACCTTAAACTAACCCTCTGTGACAGAGTAAAGACCTTAAACAACCCTATGTGACAGGGTAAAGACCTTAAACTAACCCTCGGCTTCAGGTCAAAGACCTTAAACTAACCCTCTGTGACAGGGTAAAGACCTTAAACTAACCCTCTGTGACAGGGTAAAGACCTTAAACTAACCCTCTGTGAAAGGGTAAAGACCTTAAACAACCCTCTGTGACAGGGTAAAGACCTTAAACTAACCCTCTGCTTCAGGGCAAAGACCTTAAACTAACCCTCTATTACAGGGTAAAGACAAAACCATACACTTTTATGCCCTAAACCCCATACCCCACCTCTAACCCTCTGTGAATAGTAAAGACCTTTAACTAACCCTCTGTGAGAGGGTAAAGACCTAACCCTACACTTGATGTCCTAAACCCTATACACGACCTCTAACCCTCTCTGACAGAGTAGAGACCTTAAACTAACCCTCTGTGACAGGGTAAGGACCTTAAACTAACCCCCTGTGACAGGGTGAAGACCTAACCCTACACTTGATGCCCTAAACCCTATACCCCACCTCTAACCCTCTGTGAGAGAGTAAAGACCTTAAACTAACCCTCTGTGACAGGGTAAAGACCTTAAACTAACCTTCTGTGACGGAGTAAAGACCTTAAACTAACCCTCTGTGACAGGGTAAAGACCTTAAACTAACCTTCTGTGACAGGATAAGGACTTAAACTAACCCTCTGTGACAGGGTAAAGACCTTTAACTAACCCTCTGTGACAACGTAAAGACCTAACCCCACACTTGATGCCCTAAACCCTATACCCCACCCCTAACCCTCTGTGACAGAATAAAGACCTTAAACTAACCTTCTGTGACAGGGTAAAGACCTTAAACTAACCTTCTGTTACAGGGTAAAGACTTTAAACTAACCCTCTCTGACAGGGTAAAGACCTAACCCTACACTTGATGCCCTAAACCCTATGCCAACTTCTAACCCTCTGTGATAGACAAAGACCTTAAAATAACCCTCTGTGACAGGGTAAAGACCTTAAACTAACCCTCTGTGACAGGGTAAAGACCTTAAACTAACCTTCTGTGACAGGATAAGGACTTAAACTAACCCTCTGTGACAGGGTAAAGACCTTTAACTAACCCTCTGTGACAACGTAAAGACCTAACCCCACACTTGAAGCCCTAAACCCTATACCCCACCCCTAACCCTCTGTGACAGAATAAAGACCTTAAACTAACCTTCTGTGACAGGGTAAAGACCTTAAACTAACCTTCTGTTACAGGGTAAAGACTTTAAACTAACCCTCTCTGACAGGGTAAAGACCTAACCCTACACTTGATGCCCTAAACCCTATGCCAACTTCTAACCCTCTGTGATAGACAAAGACCTTAAAATAACCCTCTGTGACAGGGTAAAGACCTTAAACTAACCCTCTGTGACAGGGTAAAGACCTAACCCTACACTTGATGCCCTAAACCCTATACCCCAGCTCTAACCCTCTGTGACGGAGTAAAGACCTTAAACTAACCCTCTGTGACAGGGTAAGGACCTTAAACTAACCCTCTGTGACGGAGTAAAGACCTTAAACTAACCCTCTTTGACAGGGCAAAGACCTTAAACTAACCCTCCGTGACAGGGTAAAGACCTTAAACTAACCCTCTGTGACAGAGTAAAGACCTTAAACTAACCCTCTGTGACAGGGTAAAGACCTTTAACTAACCCTCTGTGACAACGTAAAGACCTAACCCCACACTTGATGCCCTAAACCCTATACCCCACCCCTAACCCTCTGTGAGAGAATAAAGACCTTAAACTAACCTTCTGTGACGGGGTAAAGACCTTAAACTAACCTTCTGTTACAGGGTAAAGACTTTAAACTAACCCTCTGTGACAGGGTAAAGACCTTAAACTGACCCTTTGTGACAGGATAAAGACCTTAAACCAACCCTCTGTGACAGGGTAAAGACCTTAAAATGACCTTCTGTGACAGGATAAAGACTTAACCCTACACTTGATGCCCTAACCCTATACCCTACCTCAAACCCTCTCTGAAAGACTAAAGACCTTAAACTAACCCTCTGTGACGGGGTAAAGAACCTTAAACTAACCCTCTGCTTCAGGGCAAAAACCTTAAACTATCCCTCTGTGACAGGGTGAAGACCTGAAACTAACCCTCTGTGACAGAGTAAAGACCTTAAACTAACCCTCTGTGACAGGGTAAAGACCTAACCCTACACTTGATGCCCTAAACCCTATATCCCACCTTTAACCCTCTGTGAAAGAGTAAAGACCATGAACTAACCCTCTGTTACAGGGTAAAGACCAAACCCTACACTTGATTCCATCAACCGTATACCCCACCTACAACACACTCTGACAGAGTAAAGACCTTAAACTAATCCTCTGTGACTGGGTAAAGAACTTAAACTAACCCTCTGTTACAGGGTAAAGACCTAACCCTAAACTTGATGCCCTTAACCCTATACCCCACCTCTAACCCTCTGTGACGGAGTAAAGACCCTAAACTAACCCTCTGTGACAGGGTAAAGACCTAACCCTACACTTGAGGCCCTAAACCCTATACCCCACCTCTAACCCACTGTGACAGAGTAAAGACCTTAAACTAACGCTTTGTGACAGGGTAAATACCTTAAACTAACCCTCTGTGAAAGGGTAAAGACCTTAAACAACCCTCTGTGACAGGGTAAAGACCTTAAACTAACCCTCTGCTTCAGGGCAAAGACCTTAAACTAACCCTCTATTACAGGGTAAAGACAAAACCATACACTTTTATGCCCTAAACCCCATACCCCACCTCTAACCCTCTGTGAATAGTAAAGACCTTTAACTAACCCTCTGTGAGAGGGTAAAGACCTAACCCTACACTTGATGTCCTAAACCCTATACACGACCTCTAACCCTCTCTGACAGAGTAGAGACCTTAAACTAACCCTCTGTGACAGGGTAAGGACCTTAAACTAACCCCCTGTGACAGGGTGAAGACCTAACCCTACACTTGATGCCCTAAACCCTATACCCCACCTCTAACCCTCTGTGAGAGAGTAAAGACCTTAAACTAATCCTCTGTGACTGGGTAAAGAACTTAAACTAACCCTCTGTTACAGGGTAAAGACCTAACCCTAAACTTGATGCTCTAAACCCTATACCCCACCTCTAACCCTCTGTGACAGAGCAAAGACCTCAAACTGACCCTCATTGACAGGGTATGGACCTTAAACTAACCCTCTGTGACCTGGTGAAGACCTTAAACTAACCCTCCATGACAGGATAAAGACCAAACCATACACTTGATGCCCTAAACCCTATACCCTACCTCTAACCCTCTGTGACGGAGTAAAGACCTTAAACTAACCCTCTTTGAAAGGGTAAGGACCTTAAACTAACCCTCTGTGACCGGGTAAAGACCTAACCCTGCACTTGATGCCCTAAACCCTATACCCCACCTCTAACCCTCTGTGACAGAGTAAAGACCTTAAACTAACCCTCTGTGACAGGGTTAAGACCTTAAACTAACCCTCTGTTACAGGGTAAAGACCTAACCCTACACTTGATGCCCTAAACCCTATACCCCACATATAACCCTCTGTGACGGATTAAAGAGCTTAAACTAACCCTCTGTGACGGAGTAAAGACCTTAAACCAACCCTCTGTTACAGGGTAAAGACCTAACACTACACTTGATGCCCTAAACCCCATACCCCACCTCTAACCCGCTGTGACAGAGTAAAGACCTTAGACGAAACCTCTGTGACAGGGTAAAGACCTTAAACTAACCCTCTGTGACAGAGTAAAGACCTTAAACAACCCTATGTGACAGGGTAAAGACCTTAAACTAACCCTCGGCTTCAGGTCAAAGACCTTAAACTAACCCTCTGTGACAGGGTAAAGACCTTAAACTAACCCTCTGTGACAGGGTAAAGACCTTAAACTAACCCTCTGTGAAAGGGTAAAGACCTTAAACAACCCTCTGTGACAGGGTAAAGACCTTAAACTAACCCTCTGCTTCAGGGCAAAGACCTTAAACTAACCCTCTATTACAGGGTAAAGACAAAACCATACACTTTTATGCCCTAAACCCCATACCCCACCTCTAACCCTCTGTGAATAGTAAAGACCTTTAACTAACCCTCTGTGAGAGGGTAAAGACCTAACCCTACACTTGATGTCCTAAACCCTATACACGACCTCTAACCCTCTCTGACAGAGTAGAGACCTTAAACTAACCCTCTGTGACAGGGTAAGGACCTTAAACTAACCCCCTGTGACAGGGTGAAGACCTAACCCTACACTTGATGCCCTAAACCCTATACCCCACCTCTAACCCTCTGTGAGAGAGTAAAGACCTTAAACTAACCCTCTGTGACAGGGTAAAGACCTTAAACTAACCTTCTGTGACGGAGTAAAGACCTTAAACTAACCCTCTGTGACAGGGTAAAGACCTTAAACTAACCTTCTGTGACAGGATAAGGACTTAAACTAACCCTCTGTGACAGGGTAAAGACCTTTAACTAACCCTCTGTGACAACGTAAAGACCTAACCCCACACTTGATGCCCTAAACCCTATACCCCACCCCTAACCCTCTGTGACAGAATAAAGACCTTAAACTAACCTTCTGTGACAGGGTAAAGACCTTAAACTAACCTTCTGTTACAGGGTAAAGACTTTAAACTAACCCTCTCTGACAGGGTAAAGACCTAACCCTACACTTGATGCCCTAAACCCTATGCCAACTTCTAACCCTCTGTGATAGACAAAGACCTTAAAATAACCCTCTGTGACAGGGTAAAGACCTTAAACTAACCCTCTGTGACAGGGTAAAGACCTAACCCTACACTTGATGCCCTAAACCCTATACCCCAGCTCTAACCCTCTGTGACGGAGTAAAGACCTTAAACTAACCCTCTGTGACAGGGTAAGGACCTTAAACTAACCCTCTGTGACGGAGTAAAGACCTTAAACTAACCCTCTTTGACAGGGCAAAGACCTTAAACTAACCCTCCGTGACAGGGTAAAGACCTTAAACTAACCCTCTGTGACAGAGTAAAGACCTTAAACTAACCCTCTGTGACAGGGTAAAGACCTTTAACTAACCCTCTGTGACAACGTAAAGACCTAACCCCACACTTGATGCCCTAAACCCTATACCCCACCCCTAACCCTCTGTGAGAGAATAAAGACCTTAAACTAACCTTCTGTGACGGGGTAAAGACCTTAAACTAACCTTCTGTTACAGGGTAAAGACTTTAAACTAACCCTCTGTGACAGGGTAAAGACCTTAAACTGACCCTTTGTGACAGGATAAAGACCTTAAACCAACCCTCTGTGACAGGGTAAAGACCTTAAAATGACCTTCTGTGACAGGATAAAGACTTACCCCTACACTTGATGCCCTAACCCTATACCCTACCTCAAACCCTCTCTGAAAGACTAAAGACCTTAAACTAACCCTCTGTGACGGGGTAAAGAACCTTAAACTAACCCTCTGTGACAGGGTAAAGACCTTAAACTAACCCTGTGTGACAGGGTAAAGACCTAACCCTACACTTGATGCCCTAAACCCTATACCCCACCTCTAACCCTCTGTGAAAGAGTAAAGACCTTAGACTAACCCTCTGTGACAGGGTAAATACCTTAAACTAACCCTCTGTTACAGGGTAAAGACCTAACCATACACTTGATGCCCTAAACCCGATACCCAACCTCTAACCCTCCGTGACAGGGTAAAGACCTTAAACTAACCCTCTGTGACAGGGTAAAGACCTTAAACTAACCCTCTGTGACAGGGTAAAGACCTTAAACAACCCTCTGTGACAGGGTAAAGACCTTAAACTAACCCTCTGCTTCAGGTCAAAAACCTTAAACTATCCCTCTGTTACAGGGTGAAGACCTGAAACTAACCCTCTGTGACAGAGTAAAGACCTTAAACTAACCCTCTGTGACAGGGTAAAGACCTAACCCTACACTTGATGCCCTAAACCCTATACCCCACCTTTAACCCTCTGTGAAAGAGTAAAGACCATGAACTAACCCTCTGTTACAGGGTAAAGACCTTTAACTAACCCTCTGTGACAACGTAAAGACCTAACCCCACACTTGATGCCCTAAACTCTATACGCCACCCCTAACCCTCTGTGACAGAATAAAGACCTTAAACTAACCTTCTGTGACAGGGTAAAGACCTTAAACTAACCTTCTGTTACAGGGTAAAGACTTTAAACTAACCCTCTGTGACAGGGTAAAGACCTAACCCTACACTTGATGCCCTTAACCCTATACCCCACCTCTAACCCTCTGTGACGGAGTAAAGACCCTAAACTAACCCTCTGTGACAGGGTAAAGACCTAACCCTACACTTGAGGCCCTAAACCCTATACCCCACCTCTAACCCACTGTGACAGAGTAAAGACCTTAAACTAACGCTTTGTGACAGGGTAAATACCTTAAACTAACCCTCTGTTACAGGGTAAAGACCTAACCCTACACTTGATGCTCTAAACCCCATACCCCACCTTTAACCCTCTGTGACAGAGTAAAGACCTTAAACTGACCCTTTGTGACAGGATAAAGACCTTAAACCAACCCTCTGTGACAGGGTAAAGACCTTAAACTAACCCTCTGTGACAGAGTAAAGACCTTAAACTAACCCTCTGTGACAGGGTAAAGACCTTTAACTAACCCTCTGTGACAACGTAAAGACCTAACCCCACACTTGATGCCCTAAACCCTATACCCCACCCCTAACCCTCTGTGAGAGAATAAAGACCTTAAACTAACCTTCTGTGACGGGGTAAAGACCTTAAACTAACCTTCTGTTACAGGGTAAAGACTTTAAACTAACCCTCTGTGACAGGGTAAAGACCTTAAACTGACCCTTTGTGACAGGATAAAGACCTTAAACCAACCCTCTGTGACAGGGTAAAGACCTTAAAATGACCTTCTGTGACAGGATAAAGACTTAACCCTACACTTGATGCCCTAACCCTATACCCTACCTCAAACCCTCTCTGAAAGACTAAAGACCTTAAACTAACCCTCTGTGACGGGGTAAAGAACCTTAAACTAACCCTCTGCTTCAGGGCAAAAACCTTAAACTATCCCTCTGTGACAGGGTGAAGACCTGAAACTAACCCTCTGTGACAGAGTAAATACCTTAAACTAACCCTCTGTGACAGGGTAAAGACCTAACCCTACACTTGATGCCCTAAACCCTATACCCCACCTTTAACCCTCTGTGAAAGAGTAAAGACCATGAACTAACCCTCTGTTACAGGGTAAAGACCAAACTCTACACTTGATTCCATCAACCATATACCCCACCTACAACACACTCTGACAGAGTAAAGACCTTAAACTAATCCTCTGTGACTGGGTAAAGAACTTAAACTAACCCTCTGTTACAGGGTAAAGACCTAACCCTAAACTTGATGCTCTAAACCCTATACCCCACCTCTAACCCTCTGTGACAGAGCAAAGACCTTAAACTGACCCTCATTGACAGGGTATGGACCTTAAACTAACCCTCTGTGACCTGGTGAAGACCTTAAACTAACCCTCCATGACAGGATAAAGACCAAACCATACACTTGATGCCCTAAACCCTATACCCTACCTCTAACCCTCTGTGACGGAGTAAAGACCTTAAACTAACCCTCTTTGAAAGGGTAAGGACCTTAAACTAACCCTCTGTGACCGGGTACAGACCTAACCCTGCACTTGATGCCCTAAACCCTATACCCCACCTCTAACCCTCTGTGACAGAGTAAAGACCTTAAACTAACCCTCTGTGACAGGGTAAAGACCTTAAACTAACCCTCTGTTACAGGGTAAAGACCTAACCCTACACTTGATGCCCTAAACCCTATACCCCACATATAACCCTCTGTGACGGATTAAAGAGCTTAAACTAACCCTCTGTGACGGAGTAAAGACCTTAAACTAACCCTCTGTTACAGGGTAAAGACCTAACACTACACTTGATGCCCTAAACCCCATACCCCACCTCTAACCCGCTGTGACAGAGTAAAGACCTTAGACGAAACCTCTGTGACAGGGTAAAGACCTTAAACTAACCCTCTGTGACAGAGTAAAGACTTTAAACAACCCTATGTGACAGGGTAAAGACCTTAAACTAACCCTCGGCTTCAGGTCAAAGACCTTAAACTAACCCTCTGTGACAGGGTAAAGACCTTAAACTAACCCTCTGTGACAGGGTAAATACCTGAAACTAACCCTCTGTGACAGAGTAAAGACCTTAAACTAACCCTCTGTGACAGGGTAAAGACCTAACCCTACACTTGATGCCCTAAACCCTATACCCCACCTTTAACCCTCTGTGAAAGAGTAAAGACCATGAACTAACCCTCTGTTACAGGGTAAAGACCTTTAACTAACCCTCTGTGACAACGTAAAGACCTAACCCCACACTTGATGCCCTAAACTCTATACGCCACCCCTAACCCTCTGTGACAGAATAAAGACCTTAAACTAACCTTCTGTGACAGGGTAAAGACCTTAAACTAACCTTCTGTTACAGGGTAAAGACTTTAAACTAACCCTCTGTGACAGGGTAAAGACCTAACCCTACACTTGATGCCCTTAACCCTATACCCCACCTCTAACCCTCTGTGACGGAGTAAAGACCCTAAACTAACCCTCTGTGACAGGGTAAAGACCTAAACCTACACTTGAGGCCCTAAACCCTATACCCCACCTCTAACCCACTGTGACAGAGTAAAGACCTTAAACTAACGCTTTGTGACAGGGTAAATACCTTAAACTAACCCTCTGTTACAGGGTAAAGACCTAACCCTACACTTGATGCTCTAAACCCCATACCCCACCTTTAACCCTCTGTGACAGAGTAAAGACCTTAAACTGACCCTTTGTGACAGGATAAAGACCTTAAACCAACCCTCTGTGACAGGGTAAAGACCTTAAAATAACCTTCTGTGACAGGATAAAGACTTAACCCTACACTTGATGCCCTAACCCTATACCCTACCTCAAACCCTCTCTGAAAGACTAAAGACCTTAAACTAACCCTCTGTGACGGGGTAAAGAACCTTAAACTAACCCTCTGTGACAGGGTAAAGACCTTAAACTAACCCTGTGTGACAGGGTAAAGACCTAACCCTACACTTGATGCCCTAAACCCTATACCCCACCTCTAACCCTCTGTGAAAGAGTAAAGACCTTAGACTAACCCTCTGTGACAGGGTAAATACCTTAAATTAACCCTCTGTTACAGGGTAAAGACCTAACCCTACACTTGATGCCCTAAACCCGATACCCAACCTCTAACCCTCCGTGACAGGGTAAAGACCTTAAACTAACCCTCTGTGACAGGGTAAAGACCTTAAACTAACCCTCTGTGACAGGGTAAAGACCTTAAACAACCCTCTGTGACAGGGTAAAGACCTTAAACTAACCCTCTGCTTCAGGGCAAAAACCTTAAACTATCCCTCTGTGACAGGGTGAAGACCTGAAACTAACCCTCTGTGACAGAGTAAAGACCTTAAACTAACCCTCTGTGACAGGGTAAAGACCTAACCCTACACTTGATGCCCTAAACCCTATACCCCACCTTTAACCCTCTGTGAAAGAGTAAAGACCATGAACTAACCCTCTGTTACAGGGTAAAGACCAAACCCTACACTTGATTCCATCAACCGTATACCCCATCTACAACACACTCTGACAGAGTAAAGACCTTAAACTAATCCTCTGTGACTGGGTAAAGAACTTAAACTAACCCTCTGTTACAGGGTAAAGACCTAACCCTAAACTTGATGCTCTAAACCCTATACCCCACCTCTAACCCTCTGTGACAGAGCAAAGACCTTAAACTGACCCTCATTGACAGGGTATGGACCTTAAACTAACCCTCTGTGACCTGGTGAAGACCTTAAACTAACCCTCCATGACAGGATAAAGACCAAACCATACACTTGATGCCCTAAACCCTATACCCTACCTCTAACCCTCTGTGACGGAGTAAGGACCTTAAACTAACCCTCTTTGAAAGGGTAAGGACCTTAAACTAACCCTCTGTGACCGGGTAAAGACCTAACCCTGCACTTGATGCCCTAAACCCTATACCCCACCTCTAACCCTCTGTGACAGAGTAAAGACCTTAAACTAACCCTCTGTGACAGGGTAAAGACCTTAAACTAACCCTCTGTTACAGGGTAAAGACCTAACCCTACACTTGATGCCCTAAACCCTATACCCCACATATAACCCTCTGTGACGGATTAAAGAGCTTAAACTAACCCTCTGTGACGGAGTAAAGACCTTAAACTAACCCTCTGTTACAGGGTAAAGACCTAACACTACACTTGATGCCCTAAACCCCATACCCCACCTCTAACCCGCTGTGACAGAGTAAAGACCTTAAACGAAACCTCTGTGACAGGGTAAAGACCTTAAACTAACCCTCTGTGACAGAGTAAAGACCTTAAACAACCCTATGTGACAGGGTAAAGACCTTAAACTAACCCTCGGCTTCAGGTCAAAGACCTTAAACTAACCCTCTGTGACAGGGTAAAGACCTTAAACTAACCCTCTGTGACAGGGTAAAGACCTTAAAATAACCCTCTGTGAAAGGGTAAAGACCTTAAACAACCCTCTGTGACAGGGTAAAGACCTTAAACTAACCCTCTGCTTCAGGGCAAAGACCTTAAACTAACCCTCTATTACAGGGTAAAGACAAAACCATACACTTTTATGCCCTAAACCCCATACCCCACCTCTAACCCTCTGTGAATAGTAAAGACCTTTAACTAACCCTCTGTGAGAGGGTAAAGACCTAACCCTACACTTGATGTCCTAAACCCTATACACGACCTCTAACCCTCTCTGACAGAGTAGAGACCTTAAACTAACCCTCTGTGACAGGGTAAGGACCTTAAACTAACCCCCTGTGACAGGGTGAAGACCTAACCCTACACTTGATGCCCTAAACCCTATACCCCACCTCTAACCCTCTGTGAGAGAGTAAAGACCTTAAACTAACCCTCTGTGACAGGGTAAAGACCTTAAACTAACCTTCTGTGACGGAGTAAAGACCTTAAACTAACCCTCTGTGACAGGGTAAAGACCTTAAACTAACCTTCTGTGACAGGATAAGGACTTAAACTAACCCTCTGTGACAGGGTAAAGACCTTTAACTAACCCTCTGTGACAACGTAAAGACCTAACCCCACACTTGATGCCCTAAACCCTATACCCCACCCCTAACCCTCTCTGACAGAATAAAGACCTTAAACTAACCTTCTGTGACAGGGTAAAGACCTTAAACTAACCTTCTGTTACAGGGTAAAGACTTTAAACTAACCCTCTCTGACAGGGTAAAGACCTAACCCTACACTTGATGCCCTAAACCCTATGCCAACTTCTAACCCTCTGTGATAGACAAAGACCTTAAAATAACCCTCTGTGACAGGGTAAAGACCTTAAACTAACCCTCTGTGACAGGGTAAAGACCTAACCCTACACTTGATGCCCTAAACCCTATACCCCAGCTCTAACCCTCTGTGACGGAGTAAAGACCTTAAACTAACCCTCTGTGACAGGGTAAGGACCTTAAACTAACCCTCTGTGACGGAGTAAAGACCTTAAACTAACCCTCTTTGACAGGGCAAAGACCTTAAACTAACCCTCCGTGACAGGGTAAAGACCTTAAACTAACCCTCTGTGACAGAGTAAAGACCTTAAACTAACCCTCTGTGACAGGGTAAAGACCTTTAACTAACCCTCTGTGACAACGTAAAGACCTAACCCCACACTTGATGCCCTAAACCCTATACCCCACCCCTAACCCTCTGTGAGAGAATAAAGACCTTAAACTAACCTTCTGTGACAGGGTAAAGACCTTAAACTAACCTTCTGTTACAGGGTAAAGACTTTAAACTAACCCTCTGTGACAGGGTAAAGACCTTAAACTGACCCTTTGTGACAGGATAAAGACCTTAAACCAACCCTCTGTGACAGGGTAAAGACCTTAAAATAACCTTCTGTGACAGGATAAAGACTTAACCCTACACTTGATGCCCTAACCCTATACCCTACCTCAAACCCTCTCTGAAAGACTAAAGACCTTAAACTAACCCTCTGTGACGGGGTAAAGAACCTTAAACTAACCCTCTGTGACAGGGTAAAGACCTTAAACTAACCCTGTGTGACAGGGTAAAGACCTAACCCTACACTTGATGCCCTAAACCCTATACCCCACCTCTAACCCTCTGTGAAAGAGTAAAGACCTTAGACTAACCCTCTGTGACAGGGTAAATACCTTAAACTAACCCTCTGTTACAGGGTAAAGACCTAACCCTACACTTGATGCCCTAAACCCGATACCCAACCTCTAACCCTCCGTGACAGGGTAAAGACCTTAAACTAACCCTCTGTGACAGGGTAAAGACCTTAAACTAACCCTCTGTGACAGGGTAAAGACCTTAAACAACCCTCTGTGACAGGGTAAAGACCTTAAACTAACCCTCTGCTTCAGGTCAAAAACCTTAAACTATCCCTCTGTGACAGGGTGAAGACCTGAACTAACCCTCTGTGACAGAGTAAAGACCTTAAACTAACCCTCTGTGACAGGGTAAAGACCTAACCCTACACTTGATGCCCTAAACCCTATACCCCACCTTTAACCCTCTGTGAAAGAGTAAAGACCATGAACTAACCCTCTGTTACAGGGTAAAGACCTTTAACTAACCCTCTGTGACAACGTAAAGACCTAACCCCACACTTGATGCCCTAAACTCTATACCCCACCCCTAACCCTCTGTGACAGAATAAAGACCTTAAACTAACCTTCTGTGACAGGGTAAAGACCTTAAACTAACCTTCTGTGACAGGGTAAAGACCTTAAACTAACCCTCTGTTACAGGGTAAAGACCTAACCCTACACTTGATGCTCTAAACCCCATACCCCACCTTTAACCCTCTGTGACAGAGTAAATACCTTAAACTGACCCTTTGTGACAGGATAAAGACCTTAAACCAACCCTCTGTGACAGGGTAAAGACCTTAAACTAACCCTCTGTGACAGAGTAAAGACCTTAAACTAACCCTCTGTGACAGGGTAAAGACCTTTAACTAACCCTCTGTGACAACGTAAAGACCTAACCCCACACTTGATGCCCTAAACCCTATACCCCACCCCTAACCCTCTGTGAGAGAATAAAGACCTTAAACTAACCTTCTGTGACGGGGTAAAGACCTTAAACTAACCTTCTGTTACAGGGTAAAGACTTTAAACTAACCCTCTGTGACAGGGTAAAGACCTTAAACTGACCCTTTGTGACAGGATAAAGACCTTAAACCAACCCTCTGTGACAGGGTAAAGACCTTAAAATGACCTTCTGTGACAGGATAAAGACTTAACCCTACACTTGATGCCCTAACCCTATACCCTACCTCAAACCCTCTCTGAAAGACTAAAGACCTTAAACTAACCCTCTGTGACGGGGTAAAGAACCTTAAACTAACCCTCTGCTTCAGGGCAAAAACCTTAAACTATCCCTCTGTGACAGGGTGAAGACCTGAAACTAACCCTCTGTGACAGAGTAAATACCTTAAACTAACCCTCTGTGACAGGGTAAAGACCTAACCCTACACTTGATGCCCTAAACCCTATACCCCACCTTTAACCCTCTGTGAAAGAGTAAAGACCATGAACTAACCCTCTGTTACAGGGTAAAGACCAAACCCTACACTTGATTCCATCAACCATATACCCCACCTACAACACACTCTGACAGAGTAAAGACCTTAAACTAATCCTCTGTGACTGGGTAAAGAACTTAAACTAACCCTCTGTTACAGGGTAAAGACCTAACCCTAAACTTGATGCTCTAAACCCTATACCCCACCTCTAACCCTCTGTGACAGAGCAAAGACCTTAAACTGACCCTCATTGACAGGGTATGGACCTTAAACTAACCCTCTGTGACCTGGTGAAGACCTTAAACTAACCCTCCATGACAGGATAAAGACCAAACCATACACTTGATGCCCTAAACCCTATACCCTACCTCTAACCCTCTGTGACGGAGTAAAGACCTTAAACTAACCCTCTTTGAAAGGGTAAGGACCTTAAACTAACCCTCTGTGACCGGGTACAGACCTAACCCTGCACTTGATGCCCTAAACCCTATACCCCACCTCTAACCCTCTGTGACAGAGTAAAGACCTTAAACTAACCCTCTGTGACAGGGTAAAGACCTTAAACTAACCCTCTGTTACAGGGTAAAGACCTAACCCTACACTTGATGCCCTAAACCCTATACCCCACATATAACCCTCTGTGACGGATTAAAGAGCTTAAACTAACCCTCTGTGACGGAGTAAAGACCTTAAACTAACCCTCTGTTACAGGGTAAAGACCTAACACTACACTTGATGCCCTAAACCCCATACCCCACCTCTAACCCGCTGTGACAGAGTAAAGACCTTAGACGAAACCTCTGTGACAGGGTAAAGACCTTAAACTAACCCTCTGTGACAGAGTAAAGACTTTAAACAACCCTATGTGACAGGGTAAAGACCTTAAACTAACCCTCGGCTTCAGGTCAAAGACCTTAAACTAACCCTCTGTGACAGGGTAAAGACCTTAAACTAACCCTCTGTGACAGGGTAAAGACCTTAAACTAACCCTCTGTGAAAGGGTAAAGACCTTAAACAACCCTCTGTGACAGGGTAAAGACCTTAAACTAACCCTCTGCTTCAGGGCAAAGACCTTAAACTAACCCTCTATTACAGGGTAAAGACAAAACCATACACTTTTATGCCCTAAACCCCATACCCCACCTCTAACCCTCTGTGAATAGTAAAGACCTTTAACTAACCCTCTGTGAGAGGGTAAAGACCTAACCCTACACTTGATGTCCTAAACCCTATACACGACCTCTAACCCTCTCTGACAGAGTAGAGACCTTAAACTAACCCTCTGTGACAGGGTAAGGACCTTAAACTAACCCCCTGTGACAGGGTGAAGACCTAACCCTACACTTGATGCCCTAAACCCTATACCCCACCTCTAACCCTCTGTGAGAGAGTAAAGACCTTAAACTAACCCTCTGTGACAGGGTAAAGACCTTAAACTAACCTTCTGTGACGGAGTAAAGACCTTAAACTAACCCTCTGTGACAGGGTAAAGACCTTAAACTAACCTTCTGTGACAGGATAAGGACTTAAACTAACCCTCTGTGACAGGGTAAAGACCTTTAACTAACCCTCTGTGACAACGTAAAGACCTAACCCCACACTTGATGCCCTAAACCCTATACCCCACCCCTAACCCTCTGTGACAGAATAAAGACCTTAAACTAACCTTCTGTGACAGGGTAAAGACCTTAAACTAACCTTCTGTTACAGGGTAAAGACTTTAAACTAACCCTCTCTGACAGGGTAAAGACCTAACCCTACACTTGATGCCCTAAACCCTATGCCAACTTCTAACCCTCTGTGATAGACAAAGACCTTAAAATAACCCTCTGTGACAGGGTAAAGACCTTAAACTAACCCTCTGTGACAGGGTAAAGACCTAACCCTACACTTGATGCCCTAAACCCTATACCCCAGCTCTAACCCTCTGTGACGGAGTAAAGACCTTAAACTAACCCTCTGTGACAGGGTAAGGACCTTAAACTAACCCTCTGTGACGGAGTAAAGACCTTAAACTAACCCTCTTTGACAGGGCAAAGACCTTAAACTAACCCTCCGTGACAGGGTAAAGACCTTAAACTAACCCTCTGTGACAGAGTAAAGACCTTAAACTAACCCTCTGTGACAGGGTAAAGACCTTTAACTAACCCTCTGTGACAACGTAAAGACCTAACCCCACACTTGATGCCCTAAACCCTATACCCCACCCCTAACCCTCTGTGAGAGAATAAAGACCTTAAACTAACCTTCTGTGACGGGGTAAAGACCTTAAACTAACCTTCTGTTACAGGGTAAAGACTTTAAACTAACCCTCTGTGACAGGGTAAAGACCTTAAACTGACCCTTTGTGACAGGATAAAGACCTTAAACCAACCCTCTGTGACAGGGTAAAGACCTTAAAATGACCTTCTGTGACAGGATAAAGACTTAACCCTACACTTGATGCCCTAACCCTATACCCTACCTCAAACCTTCTCTGAAAGACTAAAGACCTTAAACTAACCCTCTGTGACGGGGTAAAGAACCTTAAACTAACCCTCTGTGACAGGGTAAAGACCTTAAACTAACCCTGTGTGACAGGGTAAAGACCTAACCCTACACTTGATGCCCTAAACCCTATACCCCACCTCTAACCCTCTGTGAAAGAGTAAAGACCTTAGACTAACCCTCTGTGACAGGGTAAATACCTTAAACTAACCCTCTGTTACAGGGTAAAGACCTAACCATACACTTGATGCCCTAAACCCGATACCCAACCTCTAACCCTCCGTGACAGGGTAAAGACCTTAAACTAACCCTCTGTGACAGGGTAAAGACCTTAAACTAACCCTCTGTGACAGGGTAAAGACCTTAAACAACCCTCTGTGACAGGGTAAAGACCTTAAACTAACCCTCTGCTTCAGGTCAAAAACCTTAAACTATCCCTCTGTTACAGGGTGAAGACCTGAAACTAACCCTCTGTGACAGAGTAAAGACCTTAAACTAACCCTCTGTGACAGGGTAAAGACCTAACCCTACACTTGATGCCCTAAACCCTATACCCCACCTTTAACCCTCTGTGAAAGAGTAAAGACCATGAACTAACCCTCTGTTACAGGGTAAAGACCTTTAACTAACCCTCTGTGACAACGTAAAGACCTAACCCCACACTTGATGCCCTAAACTCTATACGCCACCCCTAACCCTCTGTGACAGAATAAAGACCTTAAACTAACCTTCTGTGACAGGGTAAAGACCTTAAACTAACCTTCTGTTACAGGGTAAAGACTTTAAACTAACCCTCTGTGACAGGGTAAAGACCTAACCCTACACTTGATGCCCTTAACCCTATACCCCACCTCTAACCCTCTGTGACGGAGTAAAGACCCTAAACTAACCCTCTGTGACAGGGTAAAGACCTAAACCTACACTTGAGGCCCTAAACCCTATACCCCACCTCTAACCCACTGTGACAGAGTAAAGACCTTAAACTAACGCTTTGTGACAGGGTAAATACCTTAAACTAACCCTCTGTTACAGGGTAAAGACCTAACCCTACACTTGATGCTCTAAACCCCATACCCCACCTTTAACCCTCTGTGACAGAGTAAAGACCTTAAACTGACCCTTTGTGACAGGATAAAGACCTTAAACCAACCCTCTGTGACAGGGTAAAGACCTTAAAATAACCTTCTGTGACAGGATAAAGACTTAACCCTACACTTGATGCCCTAACCCTATACCCTACCTCAAACCCTCTCTGAAAGACTAAAGACCTTAAACTAACCCTCTGTGACGGGGTAAAGAACCTTAAACTAACCCTCTGTGACAGGGTAAAGACCTTAAACTAACCCTGTGTGACAGGGTAAAGACCTAACCCTACACTTGATGCCCTAAACCCTATACCCCACCTCTAACCCTCTGTGAAAGAGTAAAGACCTTAGACTAACCCTCTGTGACAGGGTAAATACCTTAAATTAACCCTCTGTTACAGGGTAAAGACCTAACCCTACACTTGATGCCCTAAACCCGATACCCAACCTCTAACCCTCCGTGACAGGGTAAAGACCTTAAACTAACCCTCTGTGACAGGGTAAAGACCTTAAACTAACCCTCTGTGACAGGGTAAAGACCTTAAACAACCCTCTGTGACAGGGTAAAGACCTTAAACTAACCCTCTGCTTCAGGGCAAAAACCTTAAACTATCCCTCTGTGACAGGGTGAAGACCTGAAACTAACCCTCTGTGACAGAGTAAAGACCTTAAACTAACCCTCTGTGACAGGGTAAAGACCTAACCCTACACTTGATGCCCTAAACCCTATACCCCACCTTTAACCCTCTGTGAAAGAGTAAAGACCATGAACTAACCCTCTGTTACAGGGTAAAGACCAAACCCTACACTTGATTCCATCAACCGTATACCCCATCTACAACACACTCTGACAGAGTAAAGACCTTAAACTAATCCTCTGTGACTGGGTAAAGAACTTAAACTAACCCTCTGTTACAGGGTAAAGACCTAACCCTAAACTTGATGCTCTAAACGCTATACCCCACCTCTAACCCTCTGTGACAGAGCAAAGACCTTAAACTGACCCTCATTGACAGGGTATGGACCTTAAACTAACCCTCTGTGACCTGGTGAAGACCTTAAACTAACCCTCTGTTACAGGGTAAAGACCTAACCCTACACTTGATGCCCTAAACCCTATACCCCACATATAACCCTCTGTGACGGATTAAAGAGCTTAAACTAACCCTCTGTGACGGAGTAAAGACCTTAAACTAACCCTCTGTTACAGGGTAAAGACCTAACACTACACTTGATGCCCTAAACCCCATACCCCACCTCTAACCCGCTGTGACAGAGTAAAGACCTTAAACGAAACCTCTGTGACAGGGTAAAGACCTTAAACTAACCCTCTGTGACAGAGTAAAGACCTTAAACAACCCTATGTGACAGGGTAAAGACCTTAAACTAACCCTCGGCTTCAGGTCAAAGACCTTAAACTAACCCTCTGTGACAGGGTAAAGACCTTAAACTAACCCTCTGTGACAGGGTAAAGACCTTAAACTAACCCTCTGTGAAAGGGTAAAGACCTTAAACAACCCTCTGTGACAGGGTAAAGACCTTAAACTAACCCTCTGCTTCAGGGCAAAGACCTTAAACTAACCCTCTATTACAGGGTAAAGACAAAACCATACACTTTTATGCCCTAAACCCCATACCCCACCTCTAACCCTCTGTGAATAGTAAAGACCTTTAACTAACCCTCTGTGAGAGGGTAAAGACCTAACCCTACACTTGATGTCCTAAACCCTATACACGACCTCTAACCCTCTCTGACAGAGTAGAGACCTTAAACTAACCCTCTGTGACAGGGTAAGGACCTTAAACTAACCCCCTGTGACAGGGTGAAGACCTAACCCTACACTTGATGTCCTAAACCCTATACCCCACCTCTAACCCTCTGTGAGAGAGTAAAGACCTTAAACTAACCCTCTGTGACAGGGTAAAGACCTTAAACTAACCTTCTGTGACGGAGTAAAGACCTTAAACTAACCCTCTGTGACAGGGTAAAGACCTTAAACTAACCTTCTGTGACAGGATAAGGACTTAAACTAACCCTCTGTGACAGGGTAAAGACCTTTAACTAACCCTCTGTGACAACGTAAAGACCTAACCCCACACTCTATGCCCTAAACCCTATACCCCACCCCTAACCCTCTCTGACAGAATAAAGACCTTAAACTAACCTTCTGTGACAGGGTAAAGACCTTAAACTAACCTTCTGTTACAGGGTAAAGACTTTAAACTAACCCTCTCTGACAGGGTAAAGACCTAACCCTACTCTTGATGCCCTAAACCCTATGCCAACTTCTAACCCTCTGTGATAGACAAAGACCTTAAAATAACCCTCTGTGACAGGGTAAAGACCTTAAACTAACCCTCTGTGACAGGGTAAAGACCTAACCCTACACTTGATGCCCTAAACCCTATACCCCAGCTCTAACTCTCTGTGACGGAGTAAAGACCTTAAACTAACCCTCTGTGACAGGGTAAGGACCTTAAACTAACCCTCTGTGACGGAGTAAAGACCTTAAACTAACCCTCTTTGACAGGGCAAAGACCTTAAACTAACCCTCCGTGACAGGGTAAAGACCTTATACTAACCCTCTGTGACAGAGTAAAGACCTTAAACTAACCCTCTGTGACAGGGTAAAGACCTTTAACTAACCCTCTGTGACAACGTAAAGACCTAACCCCACACTTGATGCCCTAAACCCTATACCCCACCCCTAACCCTCTGTGAGAGAATAAAGACCTTAAACTAACCTTCTGTGACAGGGTAAAGACCTTAAACTAACCTTCTGTTACAGGGTAAAGACTTTAAACTAACCCTCTGTGACAGGGTAAAGACCTTAAACTGACCCTTTGTGACAGGATAAAGACCTTAAACCAACCCTCTGTGACAGGGTAAAGACCTTAAATTAACCTTCTGTGACAGGATAAAGACTTAACCCTACACTTGATGCCCTAACCCTATACCCTACCTCAAACCCTCTCTGAAAGACTAAAGACCTTAAACTAACCCTCTGTGACGGGGTAAAGAACCTTAAACTAACCCTCTGTGACAGGGTAAAGACCTTAAACTAACCCTGTGTGACAGGGTAAAGACCTAACCCTACACTTGATGCCCTAAACCCTATACCCCACCTCTAACCCTCTGTGAAAGAGTAAAGACCTTAGACTAACCCTCTGTGACAGGGTAAATACCTTAAACTAACCCTCTGTTACAGGGTAAAGACCTAACCCTACACTTGATGCCCTAAACCCGATACCCAACCTCTAACCCTCCGTGACAGGGTAAAGACCTTAAACTAACCCTCTGTGACAGGGTAAAGACCTTAAACTAACCCTCTGTGACAGGGTAAAGACCTTAAACAACCCTCTGTGACAGGGTAAAGACCTTAAACTAACCCTCTGCTTCAGGTCAAAAACCTTAAACTATCCCTCTGTGACAGGGTGAAGACCTGAACTAACCCTCTGTGACAGAGTAAAGACCTTAAACTAACCCTCTGTGACAGGGTAAAGACCTAACCCTACACTTGATGCCCTAAACCCTATACCCCACCTTTAACCCTCTGTGAAAGAGTAAAGACCATGAACTAACCCTCTGTTACAGGGTAAAGACCTTTAACTAACCCTCTGTGACAACGTAAAGACCTAACCCCACACTTGATGCCCTAAACTCTATACCCCACCCCTAACCCTCTGTGACAGAATAAAGACCTTAAACTAACCTTCTGTGACAGGGTAAAGACCTTAAACTAACCCTCTGTGACAGGGTAAAGACCTAACCCTACACTTGATGCCCTTAACCCTATACCCCACCTCTAACCCTCTGTGAATAGTAAAGACCTTTAACTAACCCTCTGTGACAGGGTAAAGACCTAACCCTACACTTGATGCCCTTAACCCTATACCCCACCTCTAACCCTCTGTGAATAGTAAAGACCTTTAACTAACCCTCTGTGAGAGGGTAAAGACCTAACCCTACACTTGATGTCCTAAACCCTATACACGACCTCTAACCCTCTCTGACAGAGTAGAGACCTTAAACTAACCCTCTGTGACAGGGTAAGGACCTTAAACTAACCCCCTGTGACAGGGTGAAGACCTAACCCTACACTTGATGCCCTAAACCCTATACCCCACCTCTAACCCTCTGTGAGAGAGTAAAGACCTTAAACTAACCCTCTGTGACAGGGTAAAGACCTTAAACTAACCTTCTGTGACGGAGTAAAGACCTTAAACTAACCCTCTGTGACAGGGTAAAGACCTTAAACTAACCTTCTGTTGACAGGATAAGGACTTAAACTAACCCTCTGTGACAGGGTAAAGACCTTTAACTAACCCTCTGTGACAACGTAAAGACCTAACCCCACACTTGATGCCCTAAACCCTATACCCCACCCCTAACCCTCTGTGACAGAATAAAGACCTTAAACTAACCTTCTGTGACAGGGTAAAGACCTTAAACTAACCTTCTGTTACAGGGTAAAGACTTTAAACTAACCCTCTCTGACAGGGTAAAGACCTAACCCTACACTTGATGCCCTAAACCCTATGCCAACTTCTAACCCTCTGTGATAGACAAAGACCTTAAAATAACCCTCTGTGACAGGGTAAAGACCTTAAACTAACCCTCTGTGACAGGGTAAAGACCTAACCCTACACTTGATGCCCTAAACCCTATACCCCAGCTCTAACCCTCTGTGACGGAGTAAAGACCTTAAACTAACCCTCTGTGACAGGGTAAGGACCTTAAACTAACCCTCTGTGACGGAGTAAAGACCTTAAACTAACCCTCTTTGACAGGGCAAAGACCTTAAACTAACCCTCCGTGACAGGGTAAAGACCTTAAACTAACCCTCTGTGACAGAGTAAAGACCTTAAACTAACCCTCTGTGACAGGGTAAAGACCTTTAACTAACCCTCTGTGACAACGTAAAGACCTAACCCCACACTTGATGCCCTAAACCCTATACCCCACCCCTAACCCTCTGTGAGAGAATAAAGACCTTAAACTAACCTTCTGTGACAGGGTAAAGACCTTAAACTAACCTTCTGTTACAGGGTAAAGACTTTAAACTAACCCTCTGTGACAGGGTAAAGACCTTAAACTGACCCTTTGTGACAGGATAAAGACCTTAAACCAACCCTCTGTGACAGGGTAAAGACCTTAAAATAACCTTCTGTGACAGGATAAAGACTTAACCCTACACTTGATGCCCTAACCCTATACCCTACCTCAAACCCTCTCTGAAAGACTAAAGACCTTAAACTAACCCTCTGTGACGGGGTAAAGAACCTTAAACTAACCCTCTGTGACAGGGTAAAGACCTTAAACTAACCCTGTGTGACAGGGTAAAGACCTAACCCTACACTTGATGCCCTAAACCCTATACCCCACCTCTAACCCTCTGTGAAAGAGTAAAGACCTTAGACTAACCCTCTGTGACAGGGTAAATACCTTAAACTAACCCTCTGTTACAGGGTAAAGACCTAACCCCACACTTGATGCCCTAAACCCTATACCCCACCCCTAACCCTCTGTGACAGAATAAAGACCTTAAACTAACCTTCTGTGACAGGGTAAAGACCTTAAACTAACCTTCTGTTACAGGGTAAAGACTTTAAACTAACCCTCTCTGACAGGGTAAAGACCTAACCCTACACTTGATGCCCTAAACCCTATGCCAACTTCTAACCCTCTGTGATAGACAAAGACCTTAAAATAACCCTCTGTGACAGGGTAAAGACCTTAAACTAACCCTCTGTGACAGGGTAAAGACCTTAAACTGACCCTTTGTGACAGGATAAAGACCTTAAACCAACCCTCTGTGACAGGGTAAAGACCTTAAAATAACCTTCTGTGACAGGATAAAGACTTAACCCTACACTTGATGCCCTAACCCTAAACCCTACCTCAAACCCTCTCTGAAAGACTAAAGACCTTAAACTAACCCTCTGTGACGGGGTAAAGAACCTTAAACTAACCCTCTGTGACAGGGTAAAGACCTTAAACTAACCCTGTGTGACAGGGTAAAGACCTAACCCTACACTTGATGCCCTAAACCCTATACCAAACCTCTAACCCTCTGTGAAAGAGTAAATACCTTAGACTAACCCTCTGTGACAGGGTAAATACCTTAAACTAACCCTCTGTTACAGGGTAAAGACCTAACCCTACACTTGATGCCCTAAACCCGATACCCAACCTCTAACCCTCCGTGACAGGGTAAAGACCTTAAACTAACCCTCTGTGACAGGGTAAAGACCTTAAACTAACCCTCTGTGACAGGGTAAAGACCTTAAACAACCCTCTGTGACAGGGTAAAGACCTTAAACTAACCCTCTGCTTCAGGTCAAAAACCTTAAACTATCCCTCTGTGACAGGGTGAAGACCTGAAACTAACCCTCTGTGACAGAGTAAAGACCTTAAACTAACCCTCTGTGACAGGGTAAAGACCTAACCCTACACTTGATGCCCTAAACCCTATACCCCACCTTTAACCCTCTGTGAAAGAGTAAAGACCATGAACTAACCCTCTGTTACAGGGTAAAGACCTTTAACTAACCCTCTGTGACAACGTAAAGACGTAACCCCACACTTGATGCCCTAAACTCTATACCCCACCCCTAACCCTCTGTGACAGAATAAAGACCTTAAACTAACCTTCTTTGACAGGGTAAAGACCTTAAACTAACCTTCTGTTACAGGGTAAAGACTTTAAACTAACCCTCTGTGACAGGGTAAAGACCTAACCCTACACTTGATGCCCTTAACCCTATACCCCACCTCTAACCCTCTGTGACGGAGTAAAAACCCTAAACTAACCCTCTGTGACAGGGTAAAGACCTAACCCTACACTTGAGGCCCTAAACCCTATACCCCACCTCTAACCCACTGTGACAGAGTAAAGACCTTAAACTAACGCTTTGTGACAGGGTAAATACCTTAAACTAACCCTCTGTTACAGGGTAAAGACCTAACCCTACACTTGATGCTCTAAACCCCATACCCCACCTTTAACCCTCTGTGACAGAGTAAAGACCTTAAACTGACCCTTTGTGACAGGATAAAGACCTTAAACCAACCCTCTGTGACAGGGTAAAGACCTTAAAATAACCTTCTGTGACAGGATAAAGACTTAACCCTTCACTTGATGCCCTAACCCTATACCCTACCTCAAACCCTCTCTGAAAGACTAAAGACCTTAAACTAACCCTCTGTGACGGGGTGAAGAACCTTAAACTAACCCTCTGTGACAGGGTAAAGACCTTAAACTAACCCTGTGTGACAGGGTAAAGACCTAACCCTACACTTGATGCCCTAAACCCTATACCCCACCTCTAACCCTCTGTGAAAGAGTAAAGACCTTAGACTAACCCTCTGTGACAGGGTAAATACCTTAAACTAATCCTCTGTTACAGGGTAAAGACCTAACCCTACACTTGATGCCGTAAACCCGATACCCAACCTCTAACCCTCCGTGACAGGGTAAAGACCTTAAACTAACCCTCTGTGACAGGGTAAAGACCTTTAACTAACCCTCTGTGACAACGTAAAGACCTAACCCCACACTTGATGCCCTAAACCCTATACCCCACCCCTAACCCTCTGTGAGAGAATAAAGACCTTAAACTAACCTTCTGTGACAGGGTAAAGACCATAAACTAACCTTCTGTTACAGGGTAAAGACTTTAAACTAACCCTCTGTGACAGGGTAAAGACCTTAAACTGACCCTTTGTGACAGGATAAAGACCTTAAACCAACCCTCTGTGACAGGGTAAAGACCTTAAAATAACCTTCTGTGACAGGATAAAGACTTAACCCTACACTTGATGCCCTAACCCTATACCCTACCTCAAACCCTCTCTGAAAGACTAAAGACCTTAAACTAACCCTCTGTGACGGGGTAAAGAACCTTAAACTAACCCTCTGTGACAGGGTAAAGACCTTAAACTAACCCTGTGTGACAGGGTAAAGACCTAACCCTACACTTGATGCCCTAAACCCTATACCCCACCTCTAACCCTCTGTGAAAGAGTAAAGACCTTAGACTAACCCTCTGTGACAGGGTAAATACCTTAAACTAACCCTCTGTTACAGGGTAAAGACCTAACCCTACACTTGATGCCCTAAACCCGATACCCAACCTCTAACCCTCCGTGACAGGGTAAAGACCTTAAACTAACCCTCTGTGACAGGGTAAAGACCTTAAACTAACCCTCTGTGACAGGGTAAAGACCTTAAACAACCCTCTGTGACAGGGTAAAGACCTTAAACTAACCCTCTGCTTCAGGTCAAAAACCTTAAACTATCCCTCTGTGACAGGGTGAAGACCTGAAACTAACCCTCTGTGACAGAGTAAAGACCTTAAACTAACCCTCTGTGACAGGGTAAAGACCTAACCCTACACTTGATGCCCTAAACCCTATACCCCACCTTTAACCCTCTGTGAAAGAGTAAAGACCATGAACTAACCCTCTGTTACAGGGTAAAGACCTTTAACTAACCCTCTGTGACAACGTAAAGACCTAACCCCACACTTGATGCCCTAAACTCTATACCCCACCCCTAACCCTCTGTGACAGAATACAGACCTTAAACTAACCTTCTGTGACAGGGTAAAGACCTAACCCTACACTTGAGGCCCTAAACCCTATACCCCACCTCTAACCCTCTGTGAGAGAGTAAAGACCTTAAACTAACCCTCTGTGACAGGGTAAAGACCTTAAACTAACCTTCTGTGACGGAGTAAAGACCTTAAACTAACCCTCTGTGACAGGGTAAAGACCTTAAACTAACCTTCTGTGACAGGATAAGGACTTAAACTAACCCTCTGTGACAGGGTAAAGACCTTTAATTAACCCTCTGTGACAACGTAAAGACCTAACCCCACACTTGATGCCCTAAACCCTATACCCCACCCCTAACCCTCTGTGACAGAATAAAGACCTTAAACTAACCTTCTGTGACAGGGTAAAGACCTTAAACTAACCTTCTGTTACAGGGTAAAGACTTTAAACTAACCCTCTCTGACAGGGTAAAGACCTAACCCTACACTTGATGCCCTAAACCCTATGCCAACTTCTAACCCTCTGTGATAGACAAAGACCTTAAAATAACCCTCTGTGACAGGGTAAAGACCTTAAACTAACCCTCTGTGACAGGGTAAAGACCTAACCCTACACTTGATGCCCTAAACCCTATACCCCAGCTCTAACCCTCTGTGACGGAGTAAAGACCTTAAACTAACCCTCTGTGACAGGGTAAGGACCTTAAACTAACCCTCTGTGACGGAGTAAAGACCTTAAACTAACCCTCTTTGACAGGGCAAAGACCTTAAACTAACCCTCCGTGACAGGGTAAAGACCTTAAACTAACCCTCTGTGACAGAGTAAAGACCTTAAACTAACCCTCTGTGACAGGGTAAAGACCTTTAACTAACCCTCTGTGACAACGTAAAGACCTAACCCCACACTTGATGCCCTAAACCCTATACCCCACCCCTAACCCTCTGTGAGAGAATAAAGACCTTAAACTAACCTTCTGTGACAGGGTAAAGACCTTAAACTAACCTTCTGTTACAGGGTAAAGACTTTAAACTAACCCTCTGTGACAGGGTAAAGACCTTAAACTGACCCTTTGTGACAGGATAAAGACCTTAAACCAACCCTCTGTGACAGGGTAAAGACCTTAAAATAACCTTCTGTGACAGGATAAAGACTTAACCCTACACTTGATGCCCTAACCCTATACCCTACCTCAAACCCTCTCTGAAAGACTAAAGACCTTAAACTAACCCTCTGTGACGGGGTAAAGAACCTTAAACTAACCCTCTGTGACAGGGTAAAGACCTTAAACTAACCCTGTGTGACAGGGTAAAGACCTAACCCTACACTTGATGCCCTAAACCCTATACCCCACCTCTAACCCTCTGTGAAAGAGTAAAGACCTTAGACTAACCCTCTGTGACAGGGTAAATACCTTAAACTAACCCTCTGTTACAGGGTAAAGACCTAACCCCACACTTGATGCCCTAAACCCTATTCCCACCCCTAACCCTCTGTGACAGAATAAAGACCTTAAACTAACCTTCTGTGACAGGGTAAAGACCTTAAACTAACCTTCTGTTACAGGGTAAAGACTTTAAACTAACCCTCTCTGACAGGGTAAAGACCTAACCCTACACTTGATGCCCTAAACCCTATGCCAACTTCTAACCCTCTGTGATAGACAAAGACCTTAAAATAACCCTCTGTGACAGGGTAAAGACCTTAAACTAACCCTCTGTGACAGGGTAAAGACCTTAAACTGACCCTTTGTGACAGGATAAAGACCTTAAACCAACCCTCTGTGACAGGGTAAAGACCTTAAAATAACCTTCTGTGACAGGATAAAGACTTAACCCTACACTTGATGCCCTAACCCTATACCCTACCTCAAACCCTCTCTGAAAGACTAAAGACCTTAAACTAACCCTCTGTGACGGGGTAAAGAACCTTAAACTAACCCTCTGTGACAGGGTAAAGACCTTAAACTAACCCTGTGTGACAGGGTAAAGACCTAACCCTACACTTGATGCCCTAAACCCTATACCCCACCTCTAACCCTCTGTGAAAGAGTAAAGACCTTAGACTAACCCTCTGTGACAGGGTAAATACCTTAAACTAACCCTCTGTTACAGGGTAAAGACCTAACCCTACACTTGATGCCCTAAACCCGATACCCAACCTCTAACCCTCCGTGACAGGGTAAAGACCTTAAACTAACCCTCTGTGACAGGGTAAAGACCTTAAACTAACCCTCTGTGACAGGGTAAAGACCTTAAACAACCCTCTGTGACAGGGTAAAGACCTTAAACTAACCCTCTGCTTCAGGTCAAAAACCTTAAACTATCCCTCTGTGACAGGGTGAAGACCTGAAACTAACCCTCTGTGACAGAGTAAAGACCTTAAACTAACCCTCTGTGACAGGGTAAAGACCTAACCCTACACTTGATGCCCTAAACCCTATACCCCACCTTTAACCCTCTGTGAAAGAGTAAAGACCATGAACTAACCCTCTGTTACAGGGTAAAGACCTTTAACTAACCCTCTGTGACAACGTAAAGACCTAACCCCACACTTGATGCCCTAAACTCTATACCCCACCCCTAACCCTCTGTGACAGAATAAAGACCTTAAACTAACCTTCTTTGACAGGGTAAAGACCTTAAACTAACCTTCTGTTACAGGGTAAAGACTTTAAACTAACCCTCTGTGACAGGGTAAAGACCTAACCCTACACTTGATGCCCTTAACCCTATACCCCACCTCTAACCCTCTGTGACGGAGTAAAGACCCTAAACTAACCCTCTGTGACAGGGTAAAGACCTAACCCTACACTTGAGGCCCTAAACCCTATACGCCACCTCTAACCCACTGTGACAGAGTAAAGACCTTAAACTAACGCTTTGTGACAGGGTAAATACCTTAAACTAACCCTCTGTTACAGGGTAAAGACCTAACCCTACACTTGATGCTCTAAACCCCATACCCCACCTTTAACCCTCTGTGACAGAGTAAAGACCTTAAACTGACCCTTTGTGACAGGATAAAGACCTTAAACCAACCCTCTGTGACAGGGTAAAGACCTTAAAATAACCTTCTGTGACAGGATAAAGACTTAACCCTACACTTGATGCCCTAACCCTATACCCTACCTCAAACCCTCTCTGAAAGACTAAAGACCTTAAACTAACCCTCTGTGACGGGGTGAAGAACCTTAAACTAACCCTCTGTGACAGGGTAAAGACCTTAAACTAACCCTGTGTGACAGGGTAAAGACCTAACCCTACACTTGATGCCCTAAACCCTATACCCCACCTCTAACCCTCTGTGAAAGAGTAAAGACCTTAGACTAACCCTCTGTGACAGGGTAAATACCTTAAACTAACCCTCTGTTACAGGGTAAAGACCTAACCCTACACTTGATGCCCTAAACCCGATACCCAACCTCTAACCCTCCGTGACAGGGTAAAGACCTTAAACTAACCCTCTGTGACAGGGTAAAGACCTTTAACTAACCCTCTGTGACAACGTAAAGACCTAACCCCACACTTGATGCCCTAAACCCTATACCCCACCCCTAACCCTCTGTGAGAGAATAAAGACCTTAAACTAACCTTCTGTGACAGGGTAAAGACCTTAAACTAACCTTCTGTTACAGGGTAAAGACTTTAAACTAACCCTCTGTGACAGGGTAAAGACCTTAAACTGACCCTTTGTGACAGGATAAAGACCTTAAACCAACCCTCTGTGACAGGGTAAAGACCTTAAAATAACCTTCTGTGACAGGATAAAGACTTAACCCTACACTTGATGCCCTAACCCTATACCCTACCTCAAACCCTCTCTGAAAGACTAAAGACCTTAAACTAACCCTCTGTGACGGGGTAAAGAACCTTAAACTAACCCTCTGTGACAGGGTAAAGACCTTAAACTAACCCTGTGTGACAGGGTAAAGACCTAACCCTACACTTGATGCCCTAAACCCTATACCCCACCTCTAACCCTCTGTGAAAGAGTAAAGACCTTAGACTAACCCTCTGTGACAGGGTAAATACCTTAAACTAACCCTCTGTTACAGGGTAAAGACCTAACCCTACACTTGATGCCCTAAACCCGATACCCAACCTCTAACCCTCCGTGACAGGGTAAAGACCTTAAACTAACCCTCTGTGACAGGGTAAAGACCTTAAACTAACCCTCTGTGACAGGGTAAAGACCTTAAACAACCCTCTGTGACAGGGTAAAGACCTTAAACTAACCCTCTGCTTCAGGTCAAAAACCTTAAACTATCCCTCTGTGACAGGGTGAAGACCTGAAACTAACCCTCTGTGACAGAGTAAAGACCTTAAACTAACCCTCTGTGACAGGGTAAAGACCTAACCCTACACTTGATGCCCTAAACCCTATACCCCACCTTTAACCCTCTGTGAAAGAGTAAAGACCATGAACTAACCCTCTGTTACAGGGTAAAGACCTTTAACTAACCCTCTGTGACAACGTAAAGACCTAACCCCACACTTGATGCCCTAAACTCTATACCCCACCCCTAACCCTCTGTGACAGAATAAAGACCTTAAACTAACCTTCTGTGACAGGGTAAAGACCTTAAACTAACCTTCTGTTACAGGGTAAAGACTTTAAACTAACCCTCTGTGACAGGGTAAAGACCTAACCCTTCACTTGATGCCCTTAACCCTATACCCCACCTCTAACCCTCTGTGACGGAGTAAAGACCCTAAACTAACCCTCTGTGACAGGGTAAAGACCTAACCCTACACTTGAGGCCCTAAACCCTATACCCCACCTCTAACCCACTGTGACAGAGTAAAGACCTTAAACTAACGCTTTGTGACAGGGTAAATACCTTAAACTAACCCTCTGTTACAGGGTAAAGACCTAACCCTACACTTGATGCTCTAAACCCCATACCCCACCTTTAACCCTCTGTGACAGAGTAAAGACCTTAAACTGACCCTTTGTGACAGGATAAAGACCTTAAACCAACCCTCTGTGACAGGGTAAAGACCTTAAAATAACCTTCTGTGACAGGATAAAGACTTAACCCTACACTTGATGCCCTAACCCTATACCCTACCTCAAACCCTCTCTGAAAGACTAAAGACCTTAAACTAACCCTCTGTGACGGGGTAAAGAACCTTAAACTAACCCTCTGTGACAGGGTAAAGACCTTAAACTAACCCTGTGTGACAGGGTAAAGACCTAACCCTACACTTGATGCCCTAAACCCTATACCCCACCTCTAACCCTCTGTGAAAGAGTAAAGACCTTAGACTAACCCACTGTGACAGGGTAAATACCTTAAACTAACCCTCTGTTACAGGGTAAAGACCTAACCCTACACTTGATGCCCTAAACCCGATACCCAACCTCTAACCCTCCGTGACAGGGTAAAGACCTTAAACTAACCCTCTGTGACAGGGTAAAGACCTTAAACTAACCCTCTGTGACAGTGTAAAGACCTTAAACAACCCTCTGTGACAGGGTAAAGACCTTAAACTAACCCTCTGCTTCAGGGCAAAAACCTTAAACTATCCCTCTGTGACAGGGTGAAGACCTGAAACTAACCCTCTGTGACAGAGTAAAGACCTTAAACTAACCCTCTGTGACAGGGTAAAGACCTAACCCTACATTTGATGCCCTAAACCCTATACCCCACCTTTAACCCTCTGTGAAAGAGTAAAGACCATGAACTAACCCTCTGTTACAGGGTAAAGACCAAACCCTACACTTGATTCCATCAACCGTATACCCCACCTACAACACACTCTGACAGAGTAAAGACCTTAAACTAATCCTCTGTGACTGGGTAAAGAACTTAAACTAACCCTCTGTTACAGGGTAAAGACCTAACCCTACACTTGATGCCCTAAACCCTATACCCCACCTCTAACCCTCTGTGAGAGAGTAAAGACCTTAAACTAACCCTCTGTGACAGGGTAAAGACCTTAAACTAACCTTCTGTGACGGAGTAAAGACCTTAAACTAACCCTCTGTGACAGGGTAAAGACCTTAAACTAACCTTCTGTGACAGGATAAGGACTTAAACTAACCCTCTGTGACAGGGTAAAGACCTTTAACTAACCCTCTGTGACAACGTAAAGACCTAACCCCACACTTGATGCCCTAAACCCTATACCCCACCCCTAACCCTCTGTGACAGAATAAAGACCTTAAACTAACCTTCTGTGACAGGGTAAAGACCTTAAACTAACCTTCTGTTACAGGGTAAAGACTTTAAACTAACCCTCTCTGACAGGGTAAAGACCTAACCCTACACTTGATGCCCTAAACCCTATGCCAACTTCTAACCCTCTGTGATAGACAAAGACCTTAAAATAACCCTCTGTGACAGGGTAAAGACCTTAAACTAACCCTCTGTGACAGGGTAAAGACCTAACCCTACACTTGATGCCCTAAACCCTATACCCCAGCTCTAACCCTCTGTGACGGAGTAAAGACCTTAAACTAACCCTCTGTGACAGGGTAAGGACCTTAAACTAACCCTCTGTGACGGAGTAAAGACCTTAAACTAACCCTCTTTGACAGGGCAAAGACCTTAAACTAACCCTCCGTGACAGGGTAAAGACCTTAAACTAACCCTCTGTGACAGAGTAAAGACCTTAAACTAACCCTCTGTGACAGGGTAAAGACCTTTAACTAACCCTCTGTGACAACGTAAAGACGTAACCCTACACTTGATGCCCTAAACCCTATACCCCACCTCTAACCCTCTGTGAAAGAGTAAAGACCTTAGACTAACCCTCTGTGACAGGGTAAATACCTTAAACTAACCCTCTGTTACAGGGTAAAGACCTAACCCCACACTTGATGCCCTAAACCCTATACCCCACCCCTAACCCTCTGTGACAGAATAAAGACCTTAAACTAACCTTCTGTGACAGGGTAAAGACCTTAAACTAACCTTCTGTTACAGGGTAAAGACTTTAAACTAACCCTCTCTGACAGGGTAAAGACCTAACCCTACACTTGATGCCCTAAACCCTATGCCAACTTCTAACCCTCTGTGATAGACAAAGACCTTAAAATAACCCTCTGTGACAGGGTAAAGACCTTAAACTAACCCTCTGTGACAGGGTAAAGACCTTAAACTGACCCTTTGTGACAGGATAAAGACCTTAAACCAACCCTCTGTGACAGGGTAAAGACCTTAAAATAACCTTCTGTGACAGGATAAAGACTTAACCCTACACTTGATGCCCTAACCCTATACCCTACCTCAAACCCTCTCTGAAAGACTAAAGACCTTAAACTAACCCTCTGTGACGGGGTAAAGAACCTTAAACTAACCCTCTGTGACAGGGTAAAGACCTTAAACTAACCCTGTGTGACAGGGTAAAGACCTAACCCTACACTTGATGCCCTAAACCCTATACCCCACCTCTAACCCTCTGTGAAAGAGTAAAGACCTTAGACTAACCCTCTGTGACAGGGTAAATACCTTAAACTAACCCTCTGTTACAGGGTAAAGACCTAACCCTACACTTGATGCCCTAAACCCGATACCCAACCTCTAACCCTCCGTGACAGGGTAAAGACCTTAAACTAACCCTCTGTGACAGGGTAAAGACCTTAAACTAACCCTCTGTGACAGGGTAAAGACCTTAAACAACCCTCTGTGACAGGGTAAAGACCTTAAACTAACCCTCTGCTTCAGGTCAAAAACCTTAAACTATCCCTCTGTGACAGGGTGAAGACCTGAAACTAACCCTCTGTGACAGAGTAAAGACCTTAAACTAACCCTCTGTGACAGGGTAAAGACCTAACCCTACACTTGATGCCCTAAACCCTATACCCCACCTTTAACCCTCTGTGAAAGAGTAAAGACCATGAACTAACCCTCTGTTACAGGGTAAAGACCTTTAACTAACCCTCTGTGACAACGTAAAGACCTAACCCCACACTTGATGCCCTAAACTCTATACCCCACCCCTAACCCTCTGTGACAGAATAAAGACCTTAAACTAACCTTCTTTGACAGGGTAAAGACCTTAAACTAACCTTCTGTTACAGGGTAAAGACTTTAAACTAACCCTCTGTGACAGGGTAAAGACCTAACCCTACACTTGATGCCCTTAACCCTATACCCCACCTCTAACCCTCTGTGACGGAGTAAAGACCCTAAACTAACCCTCTGTGACAGGGTAAAGACCTAACCCTACACTTGAGGCCCTAAACCCTACACCCCACCTCTAACCCACTGTGACAGAGTAAAGACCTTAAACTAACGCTTTGTGACAGGGTAAATACCTTAAACTAACCCTCTGTTACAGGGTAAAGACCTAACCCTACACTTGATGCTCTAAACCCCATACCCCACCTTTAACCCTCTGTGACAGAGTAAAGACCTTAAACTGACCCTTTGTGACAGGATAAAGACCTTAAACCAACCCTCTGTGACAGGGTAAAGTCCTTAAAATAACCTTCTGTGACAGGATAAAGACTTAACCCTACACTTGATGCCCTAACCCTATACCCTACCTCAAACCCTCTCTGAAAGACTAAAGACCTTAAACTAACCCTCTGTGACGGGTTGAAGAACCTTAAACTAACCCTCTGTGACAGGGTAAAGACCTTAAACTAACCCTGTGTGACAGGGTAAAGACCTAACCCTACACTTGATGCCCTAAACCCTATACCCCACCTCTAACCCTCTGTGAAAGAGTAAAGACCTTAGACTAACCCTCTGTGACAGGGTAAATACCTTAAACTAACCCTCTGTTACAGGGTAAAGACCTAACCCTACACTTGATGCCCTAAACCCGATACCCAACCTCTAACCCTCCGTGACAGGGTAAAGACCTTAAACTAACCCTCTGTGACAGGGTAAAGACCTTAAACTAACCCTCTGTGACAGGGTAAAGACCATAAACAACCCTCTGTGACAGGGTAAAGACCTTAAACTAACCCTCTGCTTCAGGGCAAAAACCTTAAACTATCCCTCTGTGACAGGGTGAAGACCTGAAACGAACCCTCTGTGACAGAGTAAAGACCTTAAACTAACCCTCTGTGACAGGGTAAAGACCTAACCCTACACTTGATGCCCTAAACCCTATACCCCACCTTTAACCCTCTGTGAAAGAGTAAAGACCATGAACTAACCCTCTGTTACAGGGTAAAGACCAAACCCTACACTTGATTCCATCAACCGTATACCCCACCTACAACACACTCTGACAGAGTAAAGACCTTAAACTAATCCTCTGTGACTGGGTAAAGAACTTAAACTAACCCTCTGTTACAGGGTAAAGACCTAACCCTAAACTTGATGCTCTAAACCCTCTACCCCACCTCTAACCCTCTGTGACAGAGCAAAGACCTTAAACTGACCCTCATTGACAGGGTATGGACCTTAAACTAACCCTCTGTGACCTGGTGAAGACCTTAAACTAACCCTCCATGACAGGATAAAGACCAAACCATACACTTGATGCCCTAAACCCTATACCCTACCTCTAACCCTCTGTGACGGAGTAAAGACCTTAAACTAACCCTCTTTGAAAGGGTAAGGACCTTAAACTAACCCTCTGTGACCGGGTAAAGACCTAACCCTGCACTTGATGCCCTAAACCCTATACCCCACCTCTAACCCTCTGTGACAGAGTAAAGACCTTAAACTAACCCTCTGTGACAGGGTAAAAACCTTAAACTAACCCTCTGTTACAGGGTAAAGACCTAACCCTACACTTGATGCCCTAAACCATATACCCCACATATAACCCTCTGTGACGGATTAAAGAGCTTAAACTAACCCTCTGTGACGGAGTAAAGACCTTAAACTAACCCTCTGTTACAGGGTAAAGACCTAACACTACACTTGATGCCCTAAACCCCATACCCCATCTCTAACCCGCTGTGACAGAGTAAAGACCTTAAACGAAACCTCTGTGACAGGGTAAAGACCTTAAAATAACCCTCTGTGACAGAGTAAAGACCTTAAACAACCCTATGTGACAGGGTAAAGACCTTAAACTAACCCTCGGCTTCAGGTCAAAGACATTAAACTAACCCTCTGTGACAGGGTAAAGACCTTAAACTAACCCTCTGTGACAGGGTAAAGACCTTAAACTAACCCTCTGTGAAAGGGTAAAGACCTTAAACAACCCTCTGTGACAGGGTAAAGACCTTAAACTAACCCTCTGCTTCAGGGCAAAGACCTTAAACTAACCCTCTATTACAGGGTAAAGACAAGACCATACACTTTTATGCCCTAAACCCCATACCCCACCTCTAACCCTCTGTGAATAGTAAAGACCTTTAACTAACCCTCTGTGAGAGGGTAAAGACCTGACCCTACACTTGATGTCCTAAACCCTATACACGACCTCTAACCCTCTCTGACAGAGTAGAGACCTTAAACTAACCCTCTGTGACAGGGTAAGGACCTTAAACTAACCCCCTGTGACAGGGTGAAGACCTAACCCTACACTTGATGCCCTAAACCCTATACCCCACCTCTAACCCTCTGTGAGAGAGTAAAGACCTTAAACTAACCCTCTGTGACAGGGTAAAGACCTTAAACTAACCTTCTGTGACAGAATAAGGACTTAAACTAACCCTCTGTGACAGGGTAAAGACCTTTAACTAACCCTCTGTGACAACGTAAAGACCTAACCCCACACTTGATGCCCTAAACCCTATACCCCACCCCTAACCCTCTGTGACAGAATAAAGACCTTAAACTAACCTTCTGTGACAGGGTAAAGACCTTAAACTAACCTTCTGTTACAGGGTAAAGACTTTAAACTAACCCTCTCTGACAGGGTAAAGACCTAACCCTACACTTGATGCCCTAAACCCTATGCCAACTTCTAACCCTCTGTGATAGACAACGACCTTAAAATAACCCTCTGTGACAGGGTAAAGACCTTAAACTAACCCTCTGTGACAGGGTAAAGACCTAACCCTACACTTGATGCCCTAAACCCTATACCCCAGCTCTAACCCTCTGTGACGGAGTAAAGACCTTAAACTAACCCTCTGTGACAGGGTAAGGACCTTAAACTAACCCTCTGTGACGGAGTAAAGACCTTAAACTAACCCTCTTTGACAGGGCAAAGACCTTAAACTAACCCTCCGTGACAGGGTAAAGACCTTAAACTAACCCTCTGTGACAGAGTAAAGACCTTAAACTAACCCTCTGTGACAGGGTAAAGACCTTTAACTAACCCTCTGTGACAACGTAAAGACCTAACCCCACACTTGATGCCCTAAACCCTATACCCCACCCCTAACCCTCTGTGAGAGAATAAAGACCTTAAACTAACCTTCTGTGACAGGGTAAATACCTTAAACTAACCTTCTGTTACAGGGTAAAGACTTTAAACTAACCCTCTGTGACAGGGTAAAGACCTTAAACTGACCCTTTGTGACAGGATAAAGACCTTAAACCAACCCTCTGTGACAGGGTAAAGACCTTAAAATAACCTTCTGTGACAGGATAAAGACTTAACCCTACACTTGATGCCCTAACCCTATACCCTACCTCAAACCCTCTCTGAAAGACTAAAGACCTTAAACTAACCCTCTGTGACGGGGTAAAGAACCTTAAACTAACCCTCTGTGACAGGGTAAAGACCTTAAACTAACCCTGTGTGACAGGGTAAAGACCTAACCCTACACTTGATGCCCTAAACCCTATACCCCACCTCTAACCCTCTGTGAAAGAGTAAAGACCTTAGACTAACCCTCTGTGACAGGGTAAATACCTTAAACTAACCCTCTGTTACAGGGTAAAGACCTAACCCTACACTTGATGCCCTAAACCCGATACCCAACCTCTAACCCTCCGTGACAGGGTAAAGACCTTAAACTAACCCTCTGTGACAGGGTAAAGACCTTAAACTAACCCTCTGTGACAGGGTAAAGACCTTAAACAACCCTCTGTGACAGGGTAAAGACCTTAAACTAACCCTCTGCTTCAGGTCAAAAACCTTAAACTATCCCTCTGTGACAGGGTGAAGACCTGAAACTAACCCTCTGTGACAGAGTAAAGACCTTAAACTAACCCTCTGTGACAGGGTAAAGACCTAACCCTACACTTGATGCCCTAAACCCTATACCCCACCTTTAACCCTCTGTGAAAGAGTAAAGACCATGAACTAACCCTCTGTTACAGGGTAAAGACCAAACCCTACACTTGATTCCATCAACCGTATACCCCACCTACAACACACTCTGACAGAGTAAAGACCTTAAACTAATCCTCTGTGACTGGGTAAAGAACTTAAACTAACCCTCTGTTACAGGGTAAAGACCTAACCCTAAACTTGATGCTCTAAACCCTATACCCCACCTCTAACCCTCTGTGACAGAGCAAAGACCTTAAACTGACCCTCATTGACAGGGTATGGACCTTAAACTAACCCTCTGTGACCTGGTGAAGACCTTAAACTAACCCTCCATGACAGGATAAAGACCAAACCATACACTTGATGCCCTAAACCCTATACCCTACCTCTAACCCTCTGTGACGGAGTAAAGACCTTAAACTAACCCTCTTTGAAAGGGTAAGGACCTTAAACTAACCCTCTGTGACCGGGTAAAGACCTAACCCTGCACTTGATGCCCTAAACCCTATACCCCACCTCTAACCCTCTGTGACAGAGTAAAGACCTTAAACTAACCCTCTGTGACAGGGTAAAGACCTTAAACTAACCCTCTGTTACAGGGTAAAGACCTAACCCTACACTTGATGCCCTAAACCCTATACCCCACATATAACCCTCTGTGACGGATTAAAGAGCTTAAACTAACCCTCTGTGACGGAGTAAAGACCTTAAACTAACCCTCTGTTACAGGGTAAAGACCTAACACTACACTTGATGCCCTAAACCCCATACCCCACCTCTAACCCGCTGTGACAGAGTAAAGACCTTAAACGAAACCTCTGTGACAGGGTAAAGACCTTAAACTAACCCTCTGTGACAGAGTAAAGACCTTAAACAACCCTATGTGACAGGGTAAAGACCTTAAACTAACCCTCGGCTTCAGGTCAAAGACCTTAAACTAACCCTCTGCTTCAGGGCAAAGACCTTAAACTAACCCTCTATTACAGGGTAAAGACAAAACCATACACTTTTATGCCCTAAACCCCATACCCCACCTCTAACCCTCTGTGAATAGTAAAGACCTTTAACTAACCCTCTGTGAGAGGGTAAAGACCTAACCCTACACTTGATGTCCTAAACCCTATACACGACCTCTAACCCTCTCTGACAGAGTAGAGACCTTAAACTAACCCTCTGTGACAGGGTAAGGACCTTAAACTAACCCCCTGTGACAGGGTGAAGACCTAACCCTACACTTGATGCCCTAAACCCTATACCCCACCTCTAACCCTCTGTGAGAGAGTAAAGACCTTAAACTAACCCTCTGTGACAGGGTAAAGACCTTAAACTAACCTTCTGTGACGGAGTAAAGACCTTAAACTAACCCTCTGTGACAGGGTAAAGACCTTAAACTAACCTTCTGTGACAGGATAAGGACTTAAACTAACCCTCTGTGACAGGGTAAAGACCTTTAACTAACCCTCTGTGACAACGTAAAGACCTAACCCCACACTTGATGCCCTAAACCCTATACCCCACCCCTAACCCTCTGTGACAGAATAAAGACCTTAAACTAAACTTCTGTGACAGGGTAAAGACCTTAAACTAACCTTCTGTTACAGGGTAAAGACTTTAAACTAACCCTCTCTGACAGGGTAAAGACCTAACCCTACACTTGATGCCCTAAACCCTATGCCAACTTCTAACCCTCTGTGATAGACAAAGACCTTAAAATAACCCTCTGTGACAGGGTAAAGACCTTAAACTAACCCTCTGTGACAGGGTAAGGACCTTAAACTAACCCTCTGTGACGGAGTAAAGACCTTAAACTAACCCTCTTTGACAGGGCAAAGACCTTAAACTAACCCTCCGTGACAGGGTAAAGACCTTAAACTAACCCTCTGTGACAGAGTAAAGACCTTAAACTAACCCTCTGTGACAGGGTAAAGACCTTTAACTAACCCTCTGTGACAACGTAAAGACCTAACCCCACACTTGATGCCCTAAACCCTATACCCCACCCCTAACCCTCTGTGAGAGAATAAAGACCTTAAACTAACCTTCTGTGACAGGGTAAAGACCTTAAACTAACCTTCTGTTACAGGGTAAAGACTTTAAACTAACCCTCTGTGACAGGGTAAAGACCTTAAACTGACCCTTTGTGACAGGATAAAGACCTTAAACCAACCCTCTGTGACAGGGTAAAGACCTTAAAATAACCTTCTGTGACAGGATAAAGACTTAACCCTACACTTGATGCCCTAACCCTATACCCTACCTCAAACCCTCTCTGAAAGACTAAAGACCTTAAACTAACCCTCTGTGACGGGGTAAAGAACCTTAAACTAACCCTCTGTGACAGGGTAAAGACCTTAAACTAACCCTGTGTGACAGGGTAAAGACCTAACCCTACACTTGATGCCCTAAACCCTATACCCCACCTCTAACCCTCTGTGAAAGAGTAAAGACCTAAGACTAACCCTCTGTGACAGGGTAAATACCTTAAACTAACCCTCTGTTACAGGGTAAAGACCTAACCCTACACTTGATGCCCTAAACCCGATACCCAACCTCTAACCCTCCGTGACAGGGTAAAGACCTTAAACTAACCCTCTGTGACAGGGTAAAGACCTTAAACTAACCCTCTGTGACAGGGTAAAGACCTTAAACAACCCTCTGCTTCAGGGCAAAAACCTTAAACTATCCCTCTGTGACAGGGTGAAGACCTGAAACTAACCCTCTGTGACAGAGTAAAGACCTTAAACTAACCCTCTGTGACAGGGTAAAGACCTAACCCTACACTTGATGCCCTAAACCCTATACCCCACCTTTAACCCTCTGTGAAAGAGTAAAGACCATGAACTAACCCTCTGTTACAGGGTAAAGACCAAACCCTACACTTGATTCCATCAACCGTATACCCCACCTACAACACACTCTGACAGAGTAAAGACCTTAAACTAATCCTCTGTGACTGGGTAAAGAACTTAAACTAACCCTCTGTTACAGGGTAAAGACCTAACCCTAAACTTGATGCTCTAAACCCTATACCCCACCTCTAACCCTCTGTGACAGAGCAAAGACCTTAAACTGACCCTCATTGACAGGGTATGGACCTTAAACTAACCCTCTGTGACCTGGTGAAGACTTTAAACTAACCCTCTATGACAGGATAAAGACCAAACCATACACTTGATGCCCTAAACCCTATACCCTACCTCTAACCCTCTGTGACGGAGTAAAGACCTTAAACTAACCCTCTTTGAAAGGGTAAGGACCTTAAACTAACCCTCTGTGACCGGGTAAAGACCTAACCCTGCACTTGATGCCCTAAACCCTATACCCCACCTCTAACCCTCTGTGACAGAGTAAAGACCTTAAACTAACCCTCTGTGACAGGGTAAAGACCTTAAACTAACCCTCTGTTACAGGGTAAAGACCTAACCCTACACTTGATGCCCTAAACCCTATACCCCACATATAACCCTCTGTGACGGATTAAAGAGCTTAAACTAACCCTCTGTGACCGAGTAAAGACCTTAAACTAACCCTCTGTTACAGGGTAAAGACCTAACACTACACTTGATGCCCTAAACCCCATACCCCACCTCTAACCCGCTGTGACAGAGTAAAGACCTTAAACGAAACCTCTGTGACAGGGTAAAGACCTTAAACTAACCCTCTGTGACAGAGTAAAGACCTTAAACAACCCTATGTGACAGGGTAAAGACCTTAAACTAACCCTCGGCTTCAGGTCAAAGACCTTAAACTAACCCTCTGTGACAGGGTAAAGACCTTAAACTAACCCTCTGTGACAGGGTAAAGACCTTAAACTAACCCTCTGTGAAAGGGTAAAGACCTTAAACAACCCTCTGTGACAGGGTAAAGACCTTAAACTAACCCTCTGCTTCAGGGCAAAGACCTTAAACTAACCCTCTATTACAGGGTATAGACAAAACCATACACTTTATGCCCTAAACCCCATACCCCACCTCTAACCCTCTGTGAATAGTAAAGACCTTTAACTAACCCTCTGTGAGAGGGTAAAGACCTAACCCTACACTTGATGTCCTAAACCCTATACACGACCTCTAACCCTCTCTGACAGAGTAGAGACCTTAAACTAACCCTCTGTGACAGGGTAAGGACCTTAAACTAACCCCCTGTGACAGGGTGAAGACCTAACCCTACACTTGATGCCCTAAACCCTATACCCCACCTCTAACCCTCTGTGAGAGAGTAAAGACCTTAAACTAACCCTCTGTGACAGGGTAAAGACCTTAAAATAACCTTCTGTGACGGAGTAAAGACCTTAAACTAACCCTCTGTGACAGGGTAAAGACCTTAAACTAACCTTCTGTGACAGGGTAAGAACTTAAACTAACCCTCTGTGACAGGGTAAAGACCTTTAACTAACCCTCTGTGACAACGTAAAGACCTAACCCCACACTTGATGCCCTAAACCCTATACCCCACCCCTAACCCTCTGTGACAGAATAAAGACCTTAAACTAACCTTCTGTGACAGGGTAAAGACCTTAAACTAACCTTCTGTTACAGGGTAAAGACTTTAAACTAACCCTCTCTGACAGGGTAAAGACCTAACCCTACACTTGATGCCCTAAACCCTATGCCCACTTCTAACCCTCTGTGATAGACAAAGACCTTAAAATAACCCTCTGTGACAGGGTAAAGATCTTAAACTAACCCTCTGTGACAGGGTAAAGACCTAACCCTACACTTGATGCCCTAAACCCTATACCCCAGCTCTAACCCTCTGTGACGGAGTAAAGACCTTAAACTAACCCTCTGTGACAGGGTAAGGACCTTAAACTAACCCTCTGTGACGGAGTAAAGACCTTAAACTAACCCTCTTTGACAGGGCAAAGACCTTAAACTAACCCTCCGTGACAGGGTAAAGACCTTAAACTAACCCTCTGTGACAGAGTAAAGACCTTAAACTAACCCTCTGTGACAGGGTAAAGACCTTTAACTAACCCTCTGTGACAACGTAAAGACCTAACCCCACACTTGATGCCCTAAACCCTATACCCCACCCCTAACCCTCTGTGACAGAATAAAGACCTTAAACTAACCTTCTGTGACAGGGTAAAGACCTTAAACTAACCTTCTGTTACAGGGTAAAGACTTTAAACTAACCCTCTGTGACAGGGTAAAGACCTAACCCTACACTTGATGCCCTTAACCCTATACCCCACCTCTAATCCTCTGTGACGGAGTAAAGACCCTAAACTAACCCTCTGTGACAGGGTAAAGACCTAACCCTACACTTGAGGCCCTAAACCCTATACCCCACCTCTAACCCACTGTGACAGAGTAAAGACCTTAAACTAACGCTTTGTGACAGGGTAAATACCTTAAACTAACCCTCTGTTACAGGGTAAAGACCTAACCCTACACTTGATGCTCTAAACCCCATACCCCACCTTTAACCCTCTGTGACAGAGTAAAGACCTTAAACTGACCCTTTGTGACAGGATAAAGACCTTAAACCAACCCTCTGTGACAGGGTAAAGACCTTAAAATAACCTTCTGTGACAGGATAAAGACTTAACCCTACACTTGATGCCCTAACCCTATACCCTACCTCAAACCCTCTCTGAAAGACTAAAGACCTTAAACTAACCCTCTGTGACGGGGTAAAGAACCTTAAACTAACCCTCTGTGACAGGGTAAAGACCTTAAACTAACCCTGTGTGACAGGGTAAAGACCTAACCCTACACTTGATGCCCTAAACCCTATACCCCACCCCTAACCCTCTGTGACGGAATAAAGACCTTAAACTAACCTTCTGTGACAGGGTAAAGACCTTAAACTAACCTTCTGTTACAGGGTAAAGACTTTAAACTAACCCTCTGTGACAGGGTAAAGACCTAACCCTACACTTGATGCCCTAAACCCTATACTCCACCTCTAACCCTCTGTGACGGAGTAAGGACCTTAAACTAACCCTCTGTTACAGGGTAAAGACCTAACCCTACACTTGATGCCCTAAACCCTATACCCCACCTCTAACCCACTGTGACGGAGTAAAGACCTTAAACTAACCCTCTGTTACAGGGTAAAGACCTAACACTACACTTGATGCCCTAAACCCCATACCCCATCTCTAACCCGCTGTGACAGAGTAAAGACCTTAAACGAAACCTCTGTGACAGGGTAAAGACCTTAAACTAACCCTCTGTGACAGAGTAAAGACCTTAAACAACCCTATGTGACAGGGTAAAGACCTTAAACTAACCCTCGGCTTCAGGTCAAAGACATTAAACTAACCCTCTGTGACAGGGTAAAGACCTTAAACTAACCCTCTGTGACAGGGTAAAGACCTTAAACTAACCCTCTGTGAAAGGGTAAAGACCTTAAACAACCCTCTGTGACAGGGTAAAGACCTTAAACTAACCCTCTGCTTCAGGGCAAAGACCTTAAACTAACCCTCTATTACAGGGTAAAGACAAGACCATACACTTTTATGCCCTAAACCCCATACCCCACCTCTAACCCTCTGTGAATAGTAAAGACCTTTAACTAACCCTCTGTGAGAGGGTAAAGACCTGACCCTACACTTGATGTCCTAAACCCTATACACGACCTCTAACCCTCTCTGACAGAGTAGAGACCTTAAACTAACCCTCTGTGACAGGGTAAGGACCTTAAACTAACCCCCTGTGACAGGGTGAAGACCTAACCCTACACTTGATGCCCTAAACCCTATACCCCACCTCTAACCCTCTGTGAGAGAGTAAAGACCTTAAACTAACCCTCTGTGACAGGGTAAAGACCTTAAACTAACCTTCTGTGACAGAATAAGGACTTAAACTAACCCTCTGTGACAGGGTAAAGACCTTTAACTAACCCTCTGTGACAACGTAAAGACCTAACCCCACACTTGATGCCCTAAACCCTATACCCCACCCCTAACCCTCTGTGACAGAATAAAGACCTTAAACTAACCTTCTGTGACAGGGTAAAGACCTTAAACTAACCTTCTGTTACAGGGTAAAGACTTTAAACTAACCCTCTCTGACAGGGTAAAGACCTAACCCTACACTTGATGCCCTAAACCCTATGCCAACTTCTAACCCTCTGTGATAGACAACGACCTTAAAATAACCCTCTGTGACAGGGTAAAGACCTTAAACTAACCCTCTGTGACAGGGTAAAGACCTAACCCTACACTTGATGCCCTAAACCCTATACCCCAGCTCTAACCCTCTGTGACGGAGTAAAGACCTTAAACTAACCCTCTGTGACAGGGTAAGGACCTTAAACTAACCCTCTGTGACGGAGTAAAGACCTTAAACTAACCCTCTTTGACAGGGCAAAGACCTTAAACTAACCCTCCGTGACAGGGTAAAGACCTTAAACTAACCCTCTGTGACAGAGTAAAGACCTTAAACTAACCCTCTGTGACAGGGTAAAGACCTTTAACTAACCCTCTGTGACAACGTAAAGACCTAACCCCACACTTGATGCCCTAAACCCTATACCCCACCCCTAACCCTCTGTGAGAGAATAAAGACCTTAAACTAACCTTCTGTGACAGGGTAAAGACCTTAAACTAACCTTCTGTTACAGGGTAAAGACTTTAAACTAACCCTCTGTGACAGGGTAAAGACCTTAAACTGACCCTTTGTGACAGGATAAAGACCTTAAACCAACCCTCTGTGACAGGGTAAAGACCTTAAAATAACCTTCTGTGACAGGATAAAGACTTAACCCTACACTTGATGCCCTAACCCTATACCCTACCTCAAACCCTCTCTGAAAGACTAAAGACCTTAAACTAACCCTCTGTGACGGGGTAAAGAACCTTAAACTAACCCTCTGTGACAGGGTAAAGACCTTAAACTAACCCTGTGTGACAGGGTAAAGACCTAACCCTACACTTGATGCCCTAAACCCTATACCCCACCTCTAACCCTCTGTGAAAGAGTAAAGACCTTAGACTAACCCTCTGTGACAGGGTAAATACCTTAAACTAACCCTCTGTTACAGGGTAAAGACCTAACCCTACACTTGATGCCCTAAACCCGATACCCAACCTCTAACCCTCCGTGACAGGGTAAAGACCTTAAACTAACCCTCTGTGACAGGGTAAAGACCTTAAACTAACCCTCTGTGACAGGGTAAAGACCTTAAACAACCCTCTGTGACAGGGTAAAGACCTTAAACTAACCCTCTGCTTCAGGTCAAAAACCTTAAACTATCCCTCTGTGACAGGGTGAAGACCTGAAACTAACCCTCTGTGACAGAGTAAAGACCTTAAACTAACCCTCTGTGACAGGGTAAAGACCTAACCCTACACTTGATGCCCTAAACCCTATACCCCACCTTTAACCCTCTGTGAAAGAGTAAAGACCATGAACTAACCCTCTGTTACAGGGTAAAGACCAAACCCTACACTTGATTCCATCAACCGTATACCCCACCTACAACACACTCTGACAGAGTAAAGACCTTAAACTAATCCTCTGTGACTGGGTAAAGAACTTAAACTAACCCTCTGTTACAGGGTAAAGACCTAACCCTAAACTTGATGCTCTAAACCCTATACCCCACCTCTAACCCTCTGTGACAGAGCAAAGACCTTAAACTGACCCTCATTGACAGGGTATGGACCTTAAACTAACCCTCTGTGACCTGGTGAAGACCTTAAACTAACCCTCCATGACAGGATAAAGACCAAACCATACACTTGATGCCCTAAACCCTATACCCTACCTCTAACCCTCTGTGACGGAGTAAAGACCTTAAACTAACCCTCTTTGAAAGGGTAAGGACCTTAAACTAACCCTCTGTGACCGGGTAAAGACCTAACCCTGCACTTGATGCCCTAAACCCTATACCCCACCTCTAACCCTCTGTGACAGAGTAAAGACCTTAAACTAACCCTCTGTGACAGGGTAAAGACCTTAAACTAACCCTCTGTTACAGGGTAAAGACCTAACCCTACACTTGATGCCCTAAACCCTATACCCCACATATAACCCTCTGTGACGGATTAAAGAGCTTAAACTAACCCTCTGTGACGGAGTAAAGACCTTAAACTAACCCTCTGTTACAGGGTAAAGACCTAACACTACACTTGATGCCCTAAACCCCATACCCCACCTCTAACCCGCTGTGACAGAGTAAAGACCTTAAACGAAACCTCTGTGACAGGGTAAAGACCTTAAACTAACCCTCTGTGACAGAGTAAAGACCTTAAACAACCCTATGTGACAGGGTAAAGACCTTAAACTAACCCTCGGCTTCAGGTCAAAGACCTTAAACTAACCCTCTGCTTCAGGGCAAAGACCTTAAACTAACCCTCTATTACAGGGTAAAGACAAAACCATACACTTTTATGCCCTAAACCCCATACCCCACCTCTAACCCTCTGTGAATAGTAAAGACCTTTAACTAACCCTCTGTGAGAGGGTAAAGACCTAACCCTACACTTGATGTCCTAAACCCTATACACGACCTCTAACCCTCTCTGACAGAGTAGAGACCTTAAACTAACCCTCTGTGACAGGGTAAGGACCTTAAACTAACCCCCTGTGACAGGGTGAAGACCTAACCCTACACTTGATGCCCTAAACCCTATACCCCACCTCTAACCCTCTGTGAGAGAGTAAAGACCTTAAACTAACCCTCTGTGACAGGGTAAAGACCTTAAACTAACCTTCTGTGACGGAGTAAAGACCTTAAACTAACCCTCTGTGACAGGGTAAAGACCTTAAACTAACCTTCTGTGACAGGATAAGGACTTAAACTAACCCTCTGTGACAGGGTAAAGACCTTTAACTAACCCTCTGTGACAACGTAAAGACCTAACCCCACACTTGATGCCCTAAACCCTATACCCCACCCCTAACCCTCTGTGACAGAATAAAGACCTTAAACTAAACTTCTGTGACAGGGTAAAGACCTTAAACTAACCTTCTGTTACAGGGTAAAGACTTTAAACTAACCCTCTCTGACAGGGTAAAGACCTAACCCTACACTTGATGCCCTAAACCCTATGCCAACTTCTAACCCTCTGTGATAGACAAAGACCTTAAAATAACCCTCTGTGACAGGGTAAAGACCTTAAACTAACCCTCTGTGACAGGGTAAGGACCTTAAACTAACCCTCTGTGACGGAGTAAAGACCTTAAACTAACCCTCTGTTACAGGGTAAAGACCTAACACTACACTTGATGCCCTAAACCCCATACCCCACCTCTAACCCGCTGTGACAGAGTAAAGACCTTAAACGAAACCTCTGTGACAGGGTAAAGACCTTAAACTAACCCTCTGTGACAGAGTAAAGACCTTAAACAACCCTATGTGACAGGGTAAAGACCTTAAACTAACCCTCGGCTTCAGGTCAAAGACCTTAAACTAACCCTCTGTGACAGGGTAAAGACCTTAAACTAACCCTCTGTGACAGGGTAAAGACCTTAAACTAACCCTCTGTGAAAGGGTAAAGACCTTAAACAACCCTCTGTGACAGGGTAAAGACCTTAAACTAACCCTCTGCTTCAGGGCAAAGACCTTAAACTAACCCTCTATTACAGGGTATAGACAAAACCATACACTTTATGCCCTAAACCCCATACCCCACCTCTAACCCTCTGTGAATAGTAAAGACCTTTAACTAACCCTCTGTGAGAGGGTAAAGACCTAACCCTACACTTGATGTCCTAAACCCTATACACGACCTCTAACCCTCTCTGACAGAGTAGAGACCTTAAACTAACCCTCTGTGACAGGGTAAGGACCTTAAACTAACCCCCTGTGACAGGGTGAAGACCTAACCCTACACTTGATGCCCTAAACCCTATACCCCACCTCTAACCCTCTGTGAGAGAGTAAAGACCTTAAACTAACCCTCTGTGACAGGGTAAAGACCTTAAAATAACCTTCTGTGACGGAGTAAAGACCTTAAACTAACCCTCTGTGACAGGGTAAAGACCTTAAACTAACCTTCTGTGACAGGGTAAGAACTTAAACTAACCCTCTGTGACAGGGTAAAGACCTTTAACTAACCCTCTGTGACAACGTAAAGACCTAACCCCACACTTGATGCCCTAAACCCTATACCCCACCCCTAACCCTCTGTGACAGAATAAAGACCTTAAACTAACCTTCTGTGACAGGGTAAAGACCTTAAACTAACCTTCTGTTACAGGGTAAAGACTTTAAACTAACCCTCTCTGACAGGGTAAAGACCTAACCCTACACTTGATGCCCTAAACCCTATGCCCACTTCTAACCCTCTGTGATAGACAAAGACCTTAAAATAACCCTCTGTGACAGGGTAAAGATCTTAAACTAACCCTCTGTGACAGGGTAAAGACCTAACCCTACACTTGATGCCCTAAACCCTATACCCCAGCTCTAACCCTCTGTGACGGAGTAAAGACCTTAAACTAACCCTCTGTGACAGGGTAAGGACCTTAAACTAACCCTCTGTGACGGAGTAAAGACCTTAAACTAACCCTCTTTGACAGGGCAAAGACCTTAAACTAACCCTCCGTGACAGGGTAAAGACCTTAAACTAACCCTCTGTGACAGAGTAAAGACCTTAAACTAACCCTCTGTGACAGGGTAAAGACCTTTAACTAACCCTCTGTGACAACGTAAAGACCTAACCCCACACTTGATGCCCTAAACCCTATACCCCACCCCTAACCCTCTGTGACAGAATAAAGACCTTAAACTAACCTTCTGTGACAGGGTAAAGACCTTAAACTAACCTTCTGTTACAGGGTAAAGACTTTAAACTAACCCTCTGTGACAGGGTAAAGACCTAACCCTACACTTGATGCCCTTAACCCTATACCCCACCTCTAATCCTCTGTGACGGAGTAAAGACCCTAAACTAACCCTCTGTGACAGGGTAAAGACCTAACCCTACACTTGAGGCCCTAAACCCTATACCCCACCTCTAACCCACTGTGACAGAGTAAAGACCTTAAACTAACGCTTTGTGACAGGGTAAATACCTTAAACTAACCCTCTGTTACAGGGTAAAGACCTAACCCTACACTTGATGCTCTAAACCCCATACCCCACCTTTAACCCTCTGTGACAGAGTAAAGACCTTAAACTGACCCTTTGTGACAGGATAAAGACCTTAAACCAACCCTCTGTGACAGGGTAAAGACCTTAAAATAACCTTCTGTGACAGGATAAAGACTTAACCCTACACTTGATGCCCTAACCCTATACCCTACCTCAAACCCTCTCTGAAAGACTAAAGACCTTAAACTAACCCTCTGTGACGGGGTAAAGAACCTTAAACTAACCCTCTGTGACAGGGTAAAGACCTTAAACTAACCCTGTGTGACAGGGTAAAGACCTAACCCTACACTTGATGCCCTAAACCCTATACCCCACCCCTAACCCTCTGTGACGGAATAAAGACCTTAAACTAACCTTCTGTGACAGGGTAAAGACCTTAAACTAACCTTCTGTTACAGGGTAAAGACTTTAAACTAACCCTCTGTGACAGGGTAAAGACCTAACCCTACACTTGATGCCCTAAACCCTATACTCCACCTCTAACCCTCTGTGACGGAGTAAGGACCTTAAACTAACCCTCTGTTACAGGGTAAAGACCTAACCCTACACTTGATTTCCTAAACCCTATACCCCACCTCTAACCCACTGTGACGGAGTAAAGACCTTAAACTAACCCTCTGTGAAAGGGTAAAGACCTTAAACTAACCCTCTATTACAGGGTAAAGACAAAACCCTACACTTGATGCCCTCAACCCTATACCCCACCTCTAATCCACTGTGACGGAGTAAAGACCTTAAACTAACCCTCTGCAACAGGGCAAAGACCTTAAACTAACCCTCTGTGACAGGGTCAAGACCTTAAAAAAAAACATCTGCTACAGGGTAAAGACCTTAAACTAACCCTCTTCTACAGGGTAAAGACCTTAAACTAACCCCCTCCACCATCACCCCCTTCACCCCCTCCACCCTCACCAGCACCCGCCTCCTCACCCACACCATCATCACCCACACCCGCCTCCTCACCCAAAGCCGCCTCCTCACCCACACCCGCCTCCTCACCCACACCCGCCTCCTCACCCACACCCTACTCACCCACACCCTCCTCACCCACACCCTCCTCACTCAAACCCGCTTCCTCACCCACACCCGCCTCCTCACCCTCACCCGCCTCCTCACCCACACCCTACTCACCCACACCCTCCTCACCCACACCCTCCTCACTCACACCCTCCTCCTCACCCACACCCGCCTCCTCACTCACACCCGCCTCCTCACCCACACCCGCCTCCTCACCCACACCCGCCTCCTCACCCACACCCTCCTCACCCACACCCTCCTCACTCACACCCGCCTCCTCACCCACACCCGCCTCCTCACCCACAGCCTCCTCACCCACACCCGTCTCCTCACCCACACCCGCCTCCTCACCCACACCCTCCTCACCCACACCCTCCTCACTCACACCCGCCTCCTCACCCACACCCGCCTCCTCACCCACACCCGCCTCCTCACCCACACCCTCCTCACCCACACCCTCCTCACTCACACCCGCCTCCTCACCCACACCCGCCTCCTCACCCACAGCCTCCTCACCCACACCCGCCTCCTCACCCACACCCGCCTCCTCACCCACACCCTCCTCACCCACACCCTCCTCACTCACACCCGCCTCCTCACCCACACCCGCCTCCTCACCCACAGCCTCCTCACCCACACCCGCCTCCTCACCCACACCCTCCTCACCCACACCCTCCTCACTCACACCCGCCTCCTCACCCACACCCGCCTCCTCACCCACACCCTCCTCACCCACACCCTCCTCACCCACACCCTCCTCACCCACACCCGCCTCCTCACCCACACCTGCCTCCTCACCCACACCCGCCTCCTCACCCACACCTTCCTCACACACACCCTCCTCACTCACACCCGCCTCCTCACCCACACCCGCCTCTTCACCCACACCCTCCTCACTCACACCCGCCTCCTCACCCACACCCGCCTCCTCACCCACACCCTCCTCACCCACACCCTCCTCACTCACACCCGCCTCCTCACCCACACCTGCCTCCTCACCCACACCTGCCTCCTCACCCACACCCGCCTCCTCACCCACACCCTCCTCACCCACACCCTCCTCACTCACACCCGCCTCCTCACCCACACCCGCCTCCTCACTCACACCCGCCTCCTCACCCACACCCGCCTCCTCACCCACACCCGCCTCCTCACCCACACCCTCCTCACTCACACCCGCCTCCTCACTCACACCCGCCTCCTCACTCACACCCGCCTCCTCACCCACACCCGCCTCCTCACCCACACCCTCCTCACCCACACCATCCTCACTCACACCCGCCTCCTCACCCACACCCGCCTCCTCACCCACACCCTCCTCACCCACACCCTCCTCACTCACACCCGCCTCCTCTCCCACACCCGCCTCCTCACCCACTCCCTCCTCACCCACCCCCTCCTCACCCACACCCGCCTCCTTACCCACACCCTCCTCACCCACACCCTCCTCACTCACACCCGCCTCCTCACTCACACCCGCCTCCTCACTCACACCCGCCTCCTCACCCACACCCGCCTCCTCACCCACACCCTCCTCACCCACACCATCCTCACTCACACCCGCCTCCTCACCCACACCCGCCTCCTCACCCACACCCTCCTCACCCACACCCTCCTCACTCACACCCGCCTCCTCTCCCACACCCGCCTCCTCACCCACACCCTCCTCACCCACACCCTCCTCACCCACACCCGCCTCCTCACCCACACCTGCCTCCTCACCCACACCCGCCTCCTCACCCACACCCTCCTCACCCACACCCTCCTCACTCACACCCGCTTCCTCACCCACACCCGCCTCCTCACCCACTCCCTCCTCACCCACCCCCTCCTCACCCACACCCGCCTCCTCACCCACACCCTCCTCACCCACACCCTCCTCACCCACACCCGCCTCCTCACCCACACCTGCCTCCTCACCCACACCCGCCTCCTCACCCACACCCTCCTCACCCACACCCTCCTCACTCACACCCGCCTCCTCACCCACACCCGCCTCCTCACCCACACCCTCCTCACCCACACCCTCCTCACTCACACCCGCTTCCTCACCCACACCCGCCTCCTCATCCACTCCCTCCTCACCCACCCCCTCCTCACCCACACCCGCCTCCTCACCCACACCCTCCTCACCCACACCCGCCTCCTCACCCACACCCTCCTCACCCACACCCTCCTCACTCACACCCGCTTCCTCACCCACACCCGCCTCCTCATCCACTCCCTCCTCACCCACCCCCTCCTCACCCACACCCGCCTCCTCACCCACACCCTCCTCACCCACACCCTCCTCACCCACACCCTCATCAAGCAGCGCATCAACTTCATAATACTCCTCCTCACCTTCAAAGCTCTTCACCACCTAGCCCCCCCCACCTGTCCGACCCCCTCATCCCCCACTGCCCCCCTCCGCTCCTCCTCCGCTCCTCGCCCTCCGCTCCACCTCCTCCACTCCTCCCCCGCTCCTCCTCCTCCCCTCCTCCTCCGCTCCCCCTCCTCCACTCCTCTTCCGCTCCTTCTCCTCCACTCCTCCTCCGCTTCTCCTCCTCGGCTCCCCCTCCTCCACTCCTCCTCCGCTCCTCCTCCTCGGCTCCTCCTCCTCCACTCCTCCTCGGCTCCTCCTCCTCCGTTCCTCCTCCTCCACTCCTCCTCGGCTCCTCCTCCTCCACTCCTCCTCCGCTCCTCCTCCTCCACTCCTCCTCCGCTCCTCCTCCTCAGCTCCTCCTCCTCCACTCCTCCTCGGCTCCTCCTCCTCCGCTCCTCCTCCTCCGCTCCTCCTCGGCTCCTCCTCGGCTCCTCCTCCTCCACTCCTCCTCGGCTCCTCCTCCTCCACTCCTCCTCCGCTCCTCCTCCTCCGCTCCCCCTTCTCCACTCCTCCTCGGCTCCTCCTCCTCCGCTCCTCCTCCTCCCCTCCTCCTCCGCTCCCCCTCCTCCACTCCTCCTCCGCTCCCCCTCCTCCGCTCCTCCTCCTCCACTCCTCCTCCGCTCCTCCTCCTCCACTCCTCCTCCGCTCCTCCTCCTCAGCTCCTCCTCCACCCCTCCTCCTCCGCTCTTCCTCCTCCGCTCCCCCTCCTCCACTCCTCCTCCTCCGCTCCTCCTCCTCCGCTCCTCCTCCTCCTCACCTCCTCCTCCGCTCCTCCTCCTCCGCTCCTCCTCCTCCACTGCTCCTCGGCTCCTCCTCCTCGGCTCCTCCCCTCCTCTTCCGCTCCCCCTCCTCCCCTCCTCCTCCGCTCCTCCTCCTCCGCTCCTCTTCTTCCACTCCTCCTCCGCTCCCCCTCCTCCCCTCCTCCTCCGCTCCTCCTCCTCCGCTCCTCTTCCTCCACTCCTCCTCCACTCCTCCTCCTCCACTCCTCCTCCGCTCCTCCTCCTCCACTCCTCCTTCGCTCCTCCTCCTCCACTCCCCCTCCTCCACTCCTCCTCGGCTCCTCCTCCTCCGCTCATCCTCCTCCCCTCCTCCTCCGCTCCCCTCCTCCACTCCTCCTCCCTCTCCGCTCTTCCTCCTCCACTCCTCCTCCACTCCTCCTCCGCTCCTCCTCCTCCACTCCTCCTCCGCTCCTCCTCCACTCTCACCTTGGCTGCACCAACATCCCGACTCAAATTTTTTGGTGACAGAGCGTCCCCCCGTCCCACTCTCCCTCACTCACAACATTTAAATCCCGCCTGAAAACACACTTATTCACCCAAACCTATGACCTATGACCTCCTCTACCCCACTGTCTACACTTTTCCCCCCTGTTAGGTATCATCTCAAAATGGGTTGAAGCTGAAAAAAATTAAAAAATTTCGTCTTGGGGGGGCGGGGCCTGGGGGGGGCGCGGCCTGGGGGGGATTGAACCTACATTTCATCTTTTTGTTGCTTTGAATCTTCAATACATCGTTGTGTCAGTAATTGTTTGAAATGTTAAAAAACTCTCTCAGCAACGAGCATTAGGCCGACATTAGGCGGCGGGCGCGGAGCACGAGAAGTGCGTACGAGGGAGCACCCGCCCCGCTCTCCGCGCTGGCCACGGCGCGCCGTGGACCATGTGGATTGAGTAAACAAACATGAGTGACAGGTGATATTATTTGGATAATTCATAACTTCTAAATATAAACTTACCAAAGGATGTTCAGATGTTCACTAGAGGTGAAGCAGGTCCATCAAGATACTATCGTTTTATCAACGCGTAACATGTGATGTGAAGCCAGACATGAGGGGGGAGGGGCCAGAACATGAGGGGGAGGGGCCAGAACATGAGGGGGAGGGGCCAGAACATGAGGGGGGAGGGGCCAGAGAGAGACGAAAAAAATGACGTCTTTTCAGCTTCAATCCATTTTGAGATGATCCCTAACATCCCCATCACTTTCTTTCTACTTCTTCTGTCTTGTTTATTTTATCTGTACATTATTGTGTACATTATTGTGTACATTATTGTGTACATTATTGTGTATTGTACGTGCTGTCCCCCCTGTCTGTAAATACCCCCCCTTTTTGTATATGTCAAAGCGTCTTTGGGTCATTGAAAAGCGCTATAGAAATAAAAGGTATTATTATTATGTCTGACCTGTGGGCCCCTGGATCTGATTGGGCCCCTTGATCTGATTGGGCCCCTTGATCTGATTGGGCCCCTGGGTCAGGTTGGGCCCTGTATGACCTGTGCCTCTGGCTGTTTCAGGACCTGGTGTTTTTCACCGACGACTGTGAAGGAATCGACACTGGACACAGCAAACCCTCCACCGGAGCTGACCGCCTGCAGCTGCTGCAGGAGGACTGACCAGAACCCAACCAGGACTGTACTTTATGTATTCATGTACTTTTTGTATTCATGTACTTTTTGTATTCATGTACTTTATGTACTCATATACTTTATGTATTCATGTACTTTATGTATTCATGTACTTTATGTATTCATTTACTTTATGTACTCATGTACTTTATGTATTCATGTACTTTATGTACTCATGTACTTTATGTACTCATATACTTTATGTATTCATGTACTTTATGTATTCATGTACTTTATGTATTCATTTACTTTATGTACTCATGTACTTTATGTATTCATGTACTTTATGTACTCATGTACTAAATGTATTATTTATAGATTTACAGGACTTTGTGAGTTTGAGACATGTGGTGTTCCCCGTCTAAGGCCCAAAGTCACTGGGACAGGCTCCAGTCACCGTGACCCCGAAAGGGAACAAGGGGTAGAAAATGGATGGATGGTGTGAACATGTCAGTTCCAGGCTCCACCACAAGGGGTCCCTCAGGGTCAGGGTTCCCTCAGAGTGGGTCAGGGTCAGGGGTCAGGGGTCCCTCAGAGTGGGTCAGGGGTCAGGGGTCCCTCAGAGTGGGTCAGGGGTCAGGGTCAGGGGTCCCTCAGAGTGGGTCAGGGGTCAGGGTCAGGGGTCCCTCAGAGTGGGTCAGGGGTCAGGGTCAGGGGTCCCTCAGAGTGGGTCAGGGGTCAGGGTCAGGGGTCCCTCAGAGTGGTTTGCATCAGATGCACAGCTTCAGTGTGGAGAGTGAGAGCGCCTCCTGGTGGAGCAAATACATGTCTCACAGTTACACACTTCCATTCAGAACAAATCTGACATCTTTATCTTTGTGTTCAAACTCTGTTCAAAGGCCACGCCCCCTGTTCAAAGGCCACGCCCCGTGCTCAAAGGCCACGCCCCATGCTCAAAGGCCACGCCCCGTGTTCAAAGGCCACGCCCCCTGTTCAAAGGCCACGCCCCGTGCTCAAAGGCCACGCTCCGTGTTCAAAGGCCACGCCCCGTGTTCAAAGGCCACGCCCCGTGCTCAAAGAACACGCCCCGTGTTCAAAGGCCACGCCCCGTGTTCAAAGGCCACGTCCCGTGTTCAAAGGCCACGCCCCGTGTTCAAAGGCCTCGCCCCGTGTTCAAAGGCCACGCCCCGTGCTCAAAGGCCACGCCCCGTGCTCAAAGGCCACGCCCCTCTTATGTTTCCCCTGTGTGAGGAAGAATCAAGTTTGTTAGAAAAGAATTTAGTTAATTTGTATCTTTTAAGTCGTTTAAATGGGTTATTTTGTCATCTTTGTCAATATGTTTGACCGCTTAATTGGACTCAATATGCCATCAACATTAAAAGATGCTGTTTGTATTAAACATATTGAAATCATTCTTGTAAATCTGCTTTTGTTACACAGAAAACACACAAACTCAAACACAACAGAAGAAACGAATGCAGAGCAAAGAGCCCACAGACTGATCCAAGCAGAGATCAGAGTGTGGAGGGGAAGCCACTTTCTAAGTAAAAACACCCTGGTTGATACAACTCTTTCCTCTGGACATTTACAAACCAGAGGTGGCCCACACTGGCCCATATTGACCCACACTGGCGCACATTGGCCCACACTGGCCCACATTGGCCCACACTGGCCCACACTGGCCCACACTGGCCCACATTGGGTACATGGCTCAGTCCAGGGCCTTTCATTGAAATAAAAGGATCAAAGGTTAAACTCCTCAGCTCCAGTGGTGTTTCTCCTCCTTCAATCCACCTTCTACTCTCAGGCTGGATTCCACTGGATCAAAGGTTTTGCGCTCCTGCCGCGCTCCTGCCGCTCCTGCTATGCTCCTGCCGCTCATGCCGCACTCCTGCCGCTCCTGCCATGCTCCTGCCGCTCCTGCCGCACTCCTGCCGCTCCTGCCATGCTCCTGCGACTCCTGCCGCGCTCCTGCCGCGCTCTGCAGGTTCCTCCATGTTCTGCAGGTTCCTCCATGTTCTGCAGGTTACTTCTTGTTCTGCAGGTTCCTCCAGGTTCCACAGGTTCCTCCATGTTCTGCAGGTTCCTCCAGGTTCTGCAGGTTCCTCCATGTTCTGCAGGTTGCTCCAGGTTCTGCAGGTTCCTCCAGGTTCTGCAGGTGCCTCCAAGTTCTGCAGGTTCCTCCATGTTCTGCAGGTTGCTCCAGGTTCTGCAGGTTCCTCCAGGTTCTGCAGGTTCCTCCAGGTTCTGCAGGTTCCTCCATGTTCTGCAGGTTCCTCCAGGTTCTGCAGGTCACTCCATGTTTTGCAGGTTCCTCCAGGTTCTAAAGGTTCCTGTGGTTTTGCAGGTTCCTCCATGTTCTGCAGGTTCTTCCAGGTTCTGCAGGTTCCTCCAGGTTCTGCAGGTTGCTCCAGGTTCTGCAGGTTCCTCCAGGTTCTGCAGGTGCCTCAATGTTCTGCAGGTTACTCCAGGTTCTGCAGGTTCCTCCATATTCTGCAGGTTCCTCCAGGTTCTGCAGGTTCCTCCATGTTTTGAAAGTTCCTCCAGGTTCTGCAGGTTCCTGCAGGTTTTGCAGGTTCCTCCATGTTCTGCAGGGTCCTCCAGGTTCTGCAGGTTCCTCCATGTTCTGCAGGTCCCTCCAGGTTCTGCAGGTTCCTCCATGTTCTGAAGGGTTCCTCAAGGTTCTGCAGGTGCCTCCAGGTTCTGCAGGTTCCTCCATGTTCCGCAGGTTCCTCCAGGTTCTGCAGGTTCCTCCATGTTCTGAAGGGTTCCTCCAGGTTCTGCAGGTTCCTCCAGGTTCTGCAGGTGCCTCCAGGTTCTGCAGGTTCCTCCATGTTTTGCAGGTTCCTCCATGTTCTGCAGGTTCCTCCAGGTTCTGCAGGTTCCTCCAGGTTCTGCAGGTTCCTCCATGTTCTGCAGGTTCCTCCGGGTTCTGCAGGTTCCTCCAGGTTCTGCAGGTGCCTCCATGTTCTGAAGGTTCCTCCAGGTTCTGCAGGTTCCTCCACGTTCTGCAGGTTTCTCCAGGTTTTGCAGGTTCCTCCAGGTTCTGCAGGTTCTGCAGGTTTTTCCATGTTCTGCAGGTTCCTCCAGGTTCTGCAGGTTCCTCCAGTTTCTGCAGGTTCCTCCAGGTTCTGCAGGTTCCTCCAGCTTCTGCAGGTTACTCCATGTTCTGCAGGTTCCTCCAGGTTCTGCAGGTTCCTCCATGTTCTGAAGGTTCCTCCAGGTTCGGCAGGTTCCTCCAGGTTCTGCAGGTTCCTCCATGTTCTGCAGGTTCCTCCAGGTTCTGCAGGTTCCTCCATGTTCTGAAGGGTTCCTCCAGGTTCTGCAGGTGCTTCCAGGTTCTGCAGGTTCCTCCAGTTTCTGAAGATTCCTCCAGGTTCTGCAGGTGCCTCCATGTTCTGCAGGTTCCTCCATGTTCTGAAGGGTTCCTCCAGGTTCTGCAGGTTCCTCCAGGTTCTGCAGGTCCCTCCATGTTTTGCAGGTTCCTCCAGGTTCTGCAGGTTCCTGCAGGTTTTGCAGGTTCCTCCATGTTCTGCAGATTCTGCAGGTTCCTCCATGTTCTGCAGGTTCCTCCGGGTTCTGCAGGTTTCTCCAGGTTCTGCAGGTGCCTCCTTGTTCTGCAGGTTCCTCCAGGTTCTGCAGGTTCCTCCACATTCTGCAAGTTCCTCCAGGTTTTGCAGGATCCTCCAGGTTCTGCAGGTCGTGCAGGTTCCTCCATGTTCTGCAGGTTCCTCCATGTTCTGCAGGTTCCTCTAGGCTGTGCAGGTACGTCCATGTTCTGCAGGTTCCTCCGGGTTCTGCAGGTTCCTCCAGGTTCTGCAGGTGCCTCCATGTTCTGCAAGTTCCTCCAGGTTTTGCAGGTTCCTCCAGGTTCTGCAGGTCCTGCAGGTTCCTCCAGGTTCTGCAGGTTCCTCCATGTTCTGCAGGTTCCTCCAGGCTGTGCAGGTACGTCCATGTTCTGCAGGTTCCTCCGGGTTCTGCAGGTTCCTCCAGGTTCTGCAAGTTCCTCCACGTTCTGCAAGTTCCTCCAGGTTCTGCAGGTTCCTCCATTTTCTGCAGGTTCCGCAGGTTCCTCCATGTTCTGCAGGTTCCTCCATTTTCTGCAGGTTCTGCAGGTTCCTCCATGTTCTGCAGGTTTCTCCAGGTTCTGCAGGTTCCTCCAGGTTCTGCAGGTTCCTCCATGTTCTGCATGTTGCTCCAGGTTCTGTAGGTTCCTCCATGTTCTGCAGGTTTTTCCAGGTTCCCCAGGTTCCTCCATTTTCTGCAGGTTCCTCCAGGTTCTGCAGGTGCCTCCATGTTCTGCAGGTTCCTCCAGGTTCTGCAGGTTCCTCCATGTTCTGCATGTTCCTCCAGGTTTTGCAGGTTCCTCCAGGTTCTGCAGGTTCCTCCATGTTCTGAAGGGTTCCTCTAGGTTATGCAGGTGCCTCCATGTTCTACAGGTTCCTCCAGGTTCTGCAGGTTCCTCCATGTTCTGCAGGTTCCTCCAGGTTCTGCAGGTTCCTCCATGTTCTGCAGGTTCCTCCATCTTCTGAAGGGTTCCTCCAGGTTCTGCAGGTTCCTCCAGGTTTTGAACGTGCCTCCATGTTCTGCAGCTTCCTCCAGGTTCTGCAGGTTCCTCCGTGTTCTGCAGGTTCCTCCAGGTTCTGCAGGTTTCTCCATGTTCTGCAGGTCCCTCCAGGTTCTGCAGGTTCCTCCATATTCTGCAGGTTCCTCCAGGTTCTGCAGGTTCTGCAGGTTCCTAAATGTTCTGCAGGTTCTTCCTTTTTCTGCATGTTCTGCAAGTTCCTCCATGTTCTGCAGGCTCTTCCAGGTTCTGCAGGTTCCTCCATATTCTGCAGGTTCCTCCAGGTTCTGCAGGTGCCTCCATGTTCTGCAAGTTCCTCCAGGTTCTGCAGGTTCCTCCAGGTTCTGCAGGTGCCTCCATGTTCTGCAAGTTCTTCCAGGTTCTGCAAGTTCCTCCACGTTCTGCAAGTTCCTCCAGGTTCTGCAGGTTCCTCCATTTTCTGCAGGTTCCGCAGGTTCCTCCATGTTCTGCAGGTTCCTCCATTTTCTGCAGGTTCTGCAGGTTCCTCTATGTTCTGAAGGGTTCCTCCAGGTTCTGCAGGTTTCTCCAGGTTCTGCAGGTTCCTCCAGGTTCTGCAGGTTCCTTCATGTTCTGCATGTTCCTCCATTTTCTGCAGGTTGTTCCAGGTTCTGCAGGTTCCTCCAGGTTCTGCAGGTGCCTCCAGGTTCTTCAGGTTGCTCCAGGTTCTGCAGGTGCCTCCAGGTTCTGCAGATTCCTCCAGGTTCTGCAGGTGCCTCCTTGTTCTGAAGGGTTCCTCCAGTTTCTGCAGGTTCCTCCAGGTTCTGAAGGTGCTTCCATGTTCTGCAGGTTCCTCCAGGTTCTGCAGGTTCCTCCATGTTCTATAGGTTCCTCCATGTTTTGCAGGTTCCTACAGGTTCTGAAGGGTTCCTCCAGTTTCTGCAGGTTGCTCCAGGTTCTGCAGGTGCCTCCAGGTTCTGCAGGTGCCCTCAGGTTCTGCAGGTGCCTCCATGTTCTGAAGGGTTCCTCCAGGTTCTGCAGGTTCCTCCAGGTTCTGAAGGTGCTTCCATGTTCTGCAGGTTCCTCCAGGTTCTGCAGGTTCCTCCATGTTCTGTAGGTTCCTCCAGGTTCTGCAGGTTCTGCAGGTTCCTCCATGTTTTGCAGTTTCCTACATGTTCTGAAGAGTTCCTCCAGTTTCTGCAGGTTCCTCCAGGTTCTGCAGGTTTCTCAATGTTCTGCAGGTTCCTCCAGGTTCTGCAGGTTTGATTGTACCTGCTTCCGAAGAGTGCACACGCTTTTTTGCTCGCTCCGCTTGCTATCGCTGCTTTCCTTATTTATTTTGCTTTTTAATCAGTTTTTGTCTTCCAAACATTTTTGCTTTAGACTTTTTAAAGTAAACCAAGGATTTTAAGAACATTTTTCCAGTTTTAACGACATATCTGACGCCAGCGACATGTCCGGGAGAAGAAGTGAGAAAGACTGTGAACGCTGTCGGAAATATCAACAAGAAATTAATGAGCTGAAAACACGGATATTTGTTTTGGAATCTGAAAAAGTTCTTCACGATACCATTCCTGTGTCAACCGACGGTAAGAAGAGCACACTTTTTACAAGAAAAACTGCTACTTTCAACCTAAACCGCAGTGACTCTGTGTCGTTTCCAAAACTGTCTAAAAACCAGAAAGACCAGGCTGTTTCTTGGAACAAACTTGGAGCAAAGCCTAAACGATACAAAGATAACGTGAAGTCACCTAAAATACAGCTCACAAACAGATTTTTACCACTTTCAGAGATGGAATTAAATGAAAAAAGGAACGATGACGTGGCCAAAATACAGCGAGGAGGATCTGTGCCAAAAGCCAAGGTCACACGAATTGTTTTGATAGGAGACGGGGCGATAAGTCACGTGACGCATGAAAAGATAAACACACATTCTTTTCCAAGCGCCACTGTTTCTGAGATAACGTCACTCCTTCCAAATATTATGGCTAAGCATGGAGGAGCTAAACAGCTGATTGTGCACGTGGGTGCAGTGGACATGCGGCGGGAACAGACTGAAGTTTTGAAAAAAGACTTCTTGAAGTTATTCGACGTGCTTGATAAAATGGAAATCAAAACATTCATAAGTGGACCTCTTCCAAACATCGACAGGAGGATAAACAAGTTTAGCCGGCTTCTTCAGCTGAACACATGGCTGTCCAAAGAGTGTCCCCCGAGAGGACTACACTATATTGAGAACTTCTATCTATTCTGGAAACGAGAGGACCTGTTTAAGAGAAATGGCCCCCACCTATGCAGAGGTGGAGTGAGGGTGCTGACAGAGAACCTGCTCCACGCTCTGAGGCATTGGACTGGGCCTGGACAGGGTCCTGAGCAGATAGTTAGAGAAGAGAGGAATGAGAGAAGAATTCCTGCTCCATCAGCCAGAGACCGAGCCAATGTTTCAACATCAAAAGCACCACAACCTCAGCCTCCACCAAAGGATTCATCAGCAGCTGCTCCACCACCACCAGCAAAGGATTCAGCTCCAGCTGCTCCACATTCACCTCCACCGCCTCCAGCAAAGGAACAATCTTCAAAGGCCTTGGACCCATCTGTGACAAGCCCAACAACATCCCTGTCATCGCCCCTGCCTTCACACCAGCCCTGGGTTCCCCCTGCAACATCTACTCCCACTAAAGATTCATCATTCTCCTTCTCATCTCCACTCTCACCCATGGGCCTTCCCAGCCATTTTGAAAGTCTGATCAAATCAGGCATTAAGATGGCTCCACTCACGCCCAATATAGCAAGGGCTATGCCGACTACACCAACAAAAGCCCCACCACCCATCCCCCCTCGCCTCTCACCTGGTCCCAAACTCTCCTTGGCTACAAAAGCCCCACCACCCATCCAACCCCGCCTTTTACCTGGTATCTCCCATAGCTAGGATGCACTGGGTCTCAGCGTTGCCGGGACTTATTGTCACATTAAAAATCAAACCAACCCGGGGCCCTATGTAAAAAGAGCCCCCCCTAGTGCTATTTCTGTAGTCACATCATCACACAGATGGAAAAACAAAATGCGAGTCAGGCCCAGTCTGAGAAATGTGATTCATATTCCCTGTGAAAAGATAAAGCCCAGTCCCACTGAAACTAGTCTGAAACTTGCTGTGCTAAATGTCAGATCCTTATGTAACAAATCTCTCTTAATTAATAATTTTATTTCTTCTTATAATCTTGATTTTATGTTTTTAACTGAAACATGGCTTGACAAAAACACAGGAAATGTAGTTCTGATAGAATCTGCTCCACCCAACTTTAAGTTTGAATCTGAAACACGAGAAAACAAAAAAGGGGGTGGAGTCTGTGCTGGCTTTAGAGATGAAATAATTACCCGCAGGTTGTCTTTTGGGGTGTTTTCATCATTTGAGTATGTATCCTTTAAAATGGAGCTAAAACGGTCTCCATCCATTCTCTTCATTGTTTTACACAAGCCTCCCCAGCACTGCCAAGGTTTTATTGATGATTTTACTGAGATGCTTTCAGTCATATGCACAGACTTTGATGGTTTGGTCATTACAGGTGATTTCAATGTGCATGTTGATAATATTTGTGACAGAAACGCTAAAGAGCTTGATGCTGTCCTTGAAACCTTCAGTCTTACTCAGCATGTGAGAGGCCCCACCCACAGCAAAGGACACACTCTAGATCTCATAATTACAAAGGGGGTAAATATTTCAAATGTTAATGTGATCGATGTTGCTCTGTCTGATCATTTCTGTGTCTTCTTTGACCTGTCTGTTTCTCCCAAACCTCCGGTTGGTCCTGCAGTTGTTCAGCGGAGACACATAAGTGATGGAACAGGTGCACTGTTTATGGAAATGATAAACTTTGAAAATGTCTCATGTTCTAATGTAAATGATTTGTTGAACTCTGTTACATCTAGTGTTTTGAATGTTCTGGACACCATCGCCCCTATAAAGGCTAAAATGGTTAAAAATAAGCAGAAGGCACCGTGGAGAAATGATGATTCGGTCAGGGCACAGAAAAGGGAGTGCCGCAGGGCCGAACGGAAATGGCGCAAGTCAAAGCTCCAGGTTCAAAAAGAGATTTACAAAGAAAAGCTGAACATGTACAACCTAATCTTATGTAGAACTAGGGAAAGATATTTTTCTGAAATAATTGGAAGCTGCAGTAACAACTCGCGTGTCCTGTTTGCCACAGTAAACAGATTAACAAACCCTCCAGCTCAGCTGCCGTTAGAACTCATTTCCACATCCAAGTGTAATGAGTTTGCATTATTCTTTAATGACAAAGTTCAGGCCATTAAAAATGCTATAAATCCCACAATGCAAAAAATTACCCTAAAACCACCAAGACACTTAGAGCTAACTCACTTTGCACCAGTAACTGACAAAACTGTCCATGAGATCATCACCGGTCTGAGTTCATCTACATGCTGCCTTGATGTGTTACCCACCAGATTTCTAAAGTCTGTGCTGAACAGTTTGTTAGCACCATTCACTCACATAGTTAACATGTCGCTTCAATCTGGAACATTCCCAATGTCTTTGAAAACTGCGGTCATAAAGCCTCTCCTAAAGAAGAGCAGTCTTGATGCCGCAGTACTGAGTCATTACCGGCCCATCTCTAATCTGCCATTTTTGGGCAAAGTCCTTGAAAAGGTTGTTTACCAACAGCTCACAGATTTCCTCTTAATAAACAACTCATTTGATGTTTTTCAGTCAGGTTTTAGACCTCATCACAGCACTGAGACTGCTCTTGTCAAGGTGACAAATGACATCCGCCTGAACACTGACACGGGCAAAGCCTCAGTCTTAATTCTGTTAGATCTGAGTGCTGCTTTTGACACTGTCGATCATGGGATCCTCTTACAGAGACTAGAGGACTGGGTGGGCATCACTGGCACTGCCCTAAACTGGTTAAGGTCCTATCTGGAAGACAGGAAGTACTTTGTTGAAATTGGTAGCTGTGTCTCAGACCACATGACCCTGACCTGTGGAGTGCCCCAAGGGTCAGTCCTGGGTCCCCTTCTGTTCAACCTCTACATGCTGCCGTTGGGTCAGTTGATACGCAGTGAAAATGTGTCCTATCACAATTATGCAGACGACACTCAGATCTATGTTTCACTATCGGCAGGTGACTATGGACCAGTAGATTCTCTCTGTCACTGCATCCAACAGATCAGTTTGTGGATGCAAAACAACTTTCTCCAGCTGAACTCAGACAAGACTGAAATAATCGTTTTTGGCCCACAGAAACAAAGAGAAAGTGTTAGCGGTCACCTCCAGAGTCTCGCTCTAAAACCTACAAACCAAATTAGAAATCTGGGGGTAATAATGGACTCAGACTTGAACTTTAATAGCCACGTCAAATCAACAACATCAGCAGCTTTTTACCATCTAAAAAACATTGCCAAAATCAAAAATATAGTGTCAAAACCAGATTTAGAGAGACTTATCCATGCGTTTGTCTCCAGTAGATTAGACTACTGTAACGGCCTGCTCACTGGTCTCTCCAAACGAGTTGTAAAACAGCTGCAGTACATCCAGAACGCTGCTGCTCGGGTCCTGACTAGAACCAGGAAGTATGATCACATTAGTCCTGTTCTCAGGTCTCTGCACTGGCTCCCTGTGGCTCAGAGAATAGACTTTAAAGCAGCTCTGCTTGTGTACAAGTCTCTCCATGGCCTAGCACCAAAGTACATCTTGGATATGTTAGTGCCATATGAACCATCTCGGACTCTGAGGACCACAGGGACCGGCCTCCTGCTGGTGCCCAGAGTCAGGACAAAACATGGGGAATCTGCGTTTCAGTTTTATGCAGCTAAAATCTGGAACAGTCTTCCTGAAGATGTGAGACAGGCTTCTACTCTGACAATGTTCAAATCTAAGCTAAAAACAGTTTTGTTTAGCTGCGCATATGACTGAAAGGATTTTTTCTTTGCACTCTTCTCTTTTGTTTGTGATTTTATTAGTTTAGAAAATCAGTTGGATTGATAATTTTTAATTTAGTTAATTTTATTGTATTTCTGTTTCTGTAATTTCTTTGTGATTTGAATGCATTTTTCCTGCTGTGAAGCACTTTGAATTGCCTTGTGTATGAAATGTGCTCTACAAATAAACTTGCCTTGCCTTGCCTTGCCAGGTTCCTCCATGTTCTGCAGGTTCTGCAGATTCCTAAATGTTCTGCAGGTTCCTCCATTTTCTGCATGTTCTGCAGGTTCCTCCATGGTCTGCAGGTTCTTCCAGGTTCTGCAGGTTCCTCCATGTTCTGCAGGTTCCTCCAGTTTCTGCAGGTTCCTCCAGGTTCTGCAGGTGCCTACATGTTCTGCAGGTTCCTCCAGGTTCTGCAGGTTCCTCCAATGTTCTGCAGGTTCCTCCAGGTTCTGCCGGTTCCTCCAGGTTCTGCAGGTTCTCCAGGTTCTGCAGGTTCTCCAGGTGCCTCCATGTTCTGAAGGTTCCTCCATGTTCTGCAGTTTCCTCCATTTTTGCAGGTTGCTCCAGGTTCTGCAGGTTCCTCCCTGTTCTGCAGGTGCCTCCAGGTTCTGCATGTTGCTCCAGGTTCTGCAGGTTCCTCCATGTTCTGCAGGTTGCTCCAGGTTGTGCAGGAGCCTCCAGGATCTGCAGGTGCCTCCATGTTCTGAAGGGTTCCTCCAGGTTTTGCAGGTTCCTCCAGGTTCTGAAGGTGCTTCCATGTTCTGCAGGTTCCTCCAGGTTCTGCAGGTTCCTCCATGTTCTGTAGGTTCCTCCAGGTTCTGCAGGTTCTGCAGGTTCCTCCATGTTTTGCAGGTTCTGAAGGGTTCTGAAGGGTTCCTCCAGTTTCTGCAGGTTCCTCCAGGTTCTGCAGGTACCTCCATATTCTGCAGGTTCCTCCAGGTTTTGCAGGTTCCTCCATGTTCTACAGATTCCTCCAGGTTCTGCAGGTTTCTCCATGTTCTGCAGGTTTCTCCATGTTCTGCAGGTTCCTCCATGTTCTGCAGGTTCCTCCAGGTTCTGCAGGTTCTGCAGGTTCCTAAATGTTCTGCAGATTCCTCCATTTTCTGCATGTTCTGCAGGTTCCTCCATGTTCTGCAGGTTCTTCCAGTTTCTGCAGGTTCCTCCAGGTTCTGCAGGTGCCTACATTTTCTGCAGGTTCTTCCAGGTTCTGCAGGTTCCTCCAATGTTCTGCAGGTTCTTCCAGGTTCTGCTGGTTACTCCAGGTTCTGCAGGTTCTCCAGGTTCCTCCATGTTCTGCAGGTTCCTCCAGTTTCTGCAGGTTACTTCTTGTTCTGCAGGTTTCTCCAGGTTCTGCAGGTTCTTCCATGTTCTGCAGGTTCCTCCTGGTTGTGCAAATTACTTCTTGTTCTGCAGGTTCCTCCAGGTTCTGCAGGTTCCTCCATGTTCTGCAGGTTGCTCCAGGTTCTGCAGGTTCCTCCAGGTTCCGCAGGTGTCTCCAGGTTCTGCAGGTTCCTCCATGTTCTGCAGGTTCCTCCATGTTCTGCAGGTTGCTCCAGGTTCTGCAGGTACTTCCAGGTTCTGCAGGTTCCTCCAGGTTCTGCAGGTTCCTCCATGTTCTGCAGGTTCCTCCATTTTCTGCAGGTTGCTCCAGGTTCTGCAGGGTCCCCCAGGTTCTGCAGGTGCCTCCAGGTTCTGCAGGTTGCTCCAGGTTCTGCAGGTTCCTCCATGTTCTGCAGGTTGCTCCAGGTTCTGCAGGTGCCTCCAGGTTCTGCAGGTGCCTCCATGTTCTGAAGGGTTCCTCCAGGTTCTGCAGGTTCCTCCAGGTTCTGAAGGTGCTTCCATGTTCTGCAGGTTCCTCCAGGTTCTGCAGGTTCCTCCATGTTCTGTAGGTTCCTCCAGGTTCTGCAGGTTCCTCCATGTTTTGCAGGTTCCTAAATGTTCTGAAGGGTTCCTCCAGTTTCTGCAGGTTCCTCCAGGTTCTGCAGGTTTCTCCATGTTCTGCAGGTTCCTCCAGGTTCTGCAGGTTCCTCCATGTTCTGCAGGTTCTGCAGATTCCTAAATGTTCTGCAGGTTCCTCCATTTTCTGCATGTTCTGCAGGTTCCTCAATGTTCTGCAGGTTCTTCCAGGTTCTGCAAGTTCCTCCATGTTCTGCAGGTTTCTCCAGTTTCTGCAGGTTCCTCCAGGTTCTTCAGGTGCCTACATGTTTTGCAGGTTCCTCCAGGTTCTGCAGGTTCCTCCATGTTCTGCAGGTTCTTCCAGTTTTTGAAGGTTCCTCCAGGTTCTGCAGGTGCCTACATGTTCTACAGGTTCCTCCAGGTTCTGCAGGTTCCTCCAATGTTCTGCAGGTTTTTCCAGGTTCTGCAGGTTCCTCCAGGTTCTGCAGGTTCTGCAGGTTCTCCAGGTTCTGCAGGTTCTCCAGGTTCTGCAGGTTCTCCAGGTTCCTCCATGTTCTGCAGGTTCCTCCAGTTTCTGCAGGTTACTTCTTGTTCTGCAGGTTCCTCCAGGTTCTGCAGTTTCTTCCATGTTCTGCAGGTTCCTCCTGGTTGTGCAAGTTACTTTATGTTCTGCAGGTTCCTCCAGGTTCAGCAGGTTCTCCAGGTTCCTCCATGTTCTGCAGGTTCCTCCAGTTTCTGCAGGTTACTTCTTGTTCTGCAGGTTCCTCCAGGTTCTGCAGGTTCTTCCATGTTCTGCAGGTTCCTCCTGGTTGTGCAAATTACTTCTTGTTCTGCAGGTTCCTCCAGGTTCTGCAGGTTCCTCCATGTTCTGCAGGTTGCTCCAGGTACTGCAGGTTCCTCCAGGTTCTGCAGGTGTCTCCAGGTTCTGCAGGTTCCTCCATGTTCGGCAGGTTCCTCCATGTTCTGCAGGTTGCTCCAGGTTCTGCAGGTACTTCCAGGTTCTGCAGGTGCCTCCAGGTTCTGCAGGTTGCTCCAGGTTCTGCAGGCTCCTCCAGGTTTTGCAGGTTCCTCCATGTTCTGCAGGTTCCTCCATTTTCTGCAGGTTGCTCCAGGTTCTGCAGGTTCTGCAGGTTCTCCAGGTTCTGCAGGTTCTCCATGTTCTGTAGGTTCCTCCAGGTTCTGCAGGTTACTCCATGTTTTGCAGGTTCCTACATGTTCTGAAGGGTTCCTCCAGTTTCTGCAGGTTCCTCCAGGTTCTGCAGGTTTCTCCATGTTCTGCAGGTTCCTCCAGGTTCTGCAGGTTCCTCCATGTTCTGCAGGTTCTGCAGATTCCTAAATGTTCTGCAGGTTCCTCCATTTTCTGCATGTTCTGCAGGTTCCTCCGTGTTCTGCAGGTTCTTCCAGGTTCTGCAAGTTCCTCCATGTTCTGCAGGTTCCTCCAGTTTCTGCAGGTTCCTCCAGGTTCTTCAGGTGCCTACATGTTCTGCAGGTTCCTCCAGGTTCTGCAGGTTCCTCCATGTTCTGCAGGTTCTTCCAGTTTTTGCAGGTTCCTCCAAGTTCTGCAGGTGCCTACATGTTCTGCAGGTTCCTCCAGGTTCTTCAGGTTCCTCCATTGTTCTGCAGGTTCTTCCAGGTTCAGCAGGTTCCTCCAGGTTCTGCAGGTTCTGCAGGTTCTCCAGGTTCTGCAGGTTCTCCAGGTTCCTCCATGTTCTGCAGTTTCCTCCAGTTTCTGCAGGTTACTTCTTGTTCTGCAGGTTCCAACAGGTTCTGCAGTTTCTTCCATGTTCTGCAGGTTTCTCCTGGTTGTGCAAGTTACTTTATGTTCTGCAGGTTCCTCCATGTTCTGCAGGTTCCTCCATGTTCTGCAGGTTGCTCCAGGTTCTGCAGGTTCCTCCAGGTTCTGCAGGTGCCTCCAGATTCTGCAAGTTCCTCCATGTTCTGCAGGTTCCTCCATGTTCTGCAGGTTGCTCCAGGTTCTGCAGGTTACTTCTTGTTCTGCAGGTTCCTCCAGGTTCTGCAGTTTCTTCCATGTTCTGAAGGTTCCTCCTGGTTGTGCAAGTTACTTTATGTTCTGCAGGTTCCTCCAGGTTCAGCAGGTTCTCCAGGTTCCTCCATGTTCTGCAGGTTCCTCCAGTTTCTGCAGGTTACTTCTTGTTCTGCAGGTTCCTCCAGGTTCTGCAGGTTCTTCAATGTTCTGCAGGTTCCTCCTCGTTGTGCAAATTACTTCTTGTTCTGCAGGTTCCTCAAGGTTCTGCAGGTTCCTCCATGTTCTGCAGGTTGCTCCAGGTACTGCAGGTTCCTCCAGGTTCTGCAGGTGTCTCCAGGTTCTGCAGGTTCCTCCATGTTCTGCAGGTTCCTCCATGTTCTGCAGGTTGCTCCAGGTTCTGCAGGTACTTCCAGGTTCTGCAGGTGCCTCCAGGTTCTGCAGGTTGCTCCAGGTTCTGCAGGTTCCTCCAGGTTCTGCAGGTTCCTCCATGTTCTGCAGGTTCTTCCATTTTCTGCAGGTTGCTCCAGGTTCTGCAGGTTCTGCAGGTTCTCCAGGTTCTGCAGGTTCTCCATGTTCTCCAGGTTCTGCAGGTTCTCCATGTTCTGTAGGTTCCTCCAGGTTCTGCAGGTTCCTCCATGTTTTGCAGGTTCCTACATGTTCTGAAGGGTTCCTACAGTTTCTGCAGGTTCCTCCAGGTTCTGAAGGTTTCTCCATGTTCTGCAGGTTCCTCCAGGTTCTGCAGGTTCCTCCATGTTCTGCAGGTTCTGCAGATTCCTAAATGTTCTGCAGGTTCCTCCATTTTCTGCTTGTTCTGCAGGTTCCTCCATGTTCTGCAGTTTCCTCCAGTTTCTGCAGGTTACTTCTTGTTCTGCAGGTTCCAACAGGTTCTGCAGTTTCTTCCATGTTCTGCAGGTTTCTCCTGGTTGTGCAAGTTACTTTATGTTCTGCAGGTTCCTCCATGTTCTGCAGGTTCCTCCATGTTCTGCAGGTTGCTCCAGGTTCTGCAGGTTCCTCCAGGTTCTGCAGGTGCCTCCAGATTCTGCAAGTTCCTCCATGTTCTGCAGGTTCCTCCATGTTCTGCAGGTTGCTCCAGGTTCTGCAGGTTACTTCTTGTTCTGCAGGTTCCTCCAGGTTCTGCAGTTTCTTCCATGTTCTGAAGGTTCCTCCTGGTTGTGCAAGTTACTTTATGTTCTGCAGGTTCCTCCAGGTTCAGCAGGTTCTCCAGGTTCCTCCATGTTCTGCAGGTTCCTCCAGTTTCTGCAGGTTACTTCTTGTTCTGCAGGTTCCTCCAGGTTCTGCAGGTTCTTCCATGTTCTGCAGGTTCCTCCTCGTTGTGCAAATTACTTCTTGTTCTGCAGGTTCCTCAAGGTTCTGCAGGTTCCTCCATGTTCTGCAGGTTGCTCCAGGTACTGCAGGTTCCTCCAGGTTCTGCAGGTGTCTCCAGGTTCTGCAGGTTCCTCCATGTTCTGCAGGTTCCTCCATGTTCTGCAGGTTGCTCCAGGTTCTGCAGGTACTTCCAGGTTCTGCAGGTGCCTCCAGGTTCTGCAGGTTGCTCCAGGTTCTGCAGGTTCCTCCAGGTTCTGCAGGTTCCTCCATGTTCTGCAGGTTCTTCCATTTTCTGCAGGTTGCTCCAGGTTCTGCAGGTTCTGCAGGTTCTCCAGGTTCTGCAGGTTCCTCCATGTTTTGCAGGTTCCTACATGTTCTGAAGGGTTCCTACAGTTTCTGCAGGTTCCTCCAGGTTCTGAAGGTTTCTCCATGTTCTGCAGGTTCCTCCAGGTTCTGCAGGTTCCTCCATGTTCTGCAGGTTCTGCAGATTCCTAAATGTTCTGCAGGTTCCTCCATTTTCTGCTTGTTCTGCAGGTTCCTCCATGTTCTGCAGGTTCTTCCAGGTTCTGCAAGTTCCTCCATGTTCTGCAGGTTCCTCCAGTTTCTGCAGGTTCCTCCAGGTTCTTCAGGTGCCTACATGTTCTGCAGGTTCCTCCAGGTTCTGCAGGTTCCTCCATGTTCTGCAGGTTCTTCCAGTTTTTGCAGGTTCCTCCAGGTTCTGCAGGTGCCTACATGTTCTGCAGGTTCCTCCAGGTTCTTCAGGTTCCTCCAATGTTCTGCAGGTTCTTCCAGGTTCAGCAGGTTCCTCCAGGTTCTGCAGGTTCTGCAGGTTCTCCAGGTTCTGCAGGTTCTCCAGGTTCCTCCATGTTCTGCAGGTTCCTCCAGTTTCTGCAGGTTACTTCTTGTTCTGCAGGTTCCAACAGGTTCTGCAGTTTCTTCCATGTTCTGCAGGTTCCTCCTGGTTGTGCAAGTTACTTTATGTTCTGCAGGTTCCTCCATGTTCTGCAGGTTCCTCCATGTTCTGCAGGTTGCTCCAGGTTCTGCAGGTTCCTCCAGGTTCTGCAGGTGCCTCCAGGTTCTGCAAGTTCCTCCATGTTCTGCAGGTTCCTCCATGTTCTGCAGGTTGCTCCAGGTTCTGCAGGTACTTCCAGGTTCTGCAGGTGCCTCCAGGTTCTGCAGGTTGCTCCATGTTCTGCAGGTTCCTCCATGTTCTGCAGGTTGCTCCAGGTTCTGCAGGTTCCTCCAGGTTCTGCAGGTGCCTCCATGTTCTGAAGGATTCCTCCAGGTTCTGCAGGTTCCTCCAGGTTCTGAAGGTGCTTCCATGTTCTGCACGTTCCTCCAGGTTCTGCAGGTTCCTCCATTTTCTGCAGGTTCCTTCATGTTCTGCAGGTTCCTCCATTTTTTGCAGGTTCTGCAGGTTCCTCCAGGTTCTGCAGGTACCTCCTTTTTCTACTGGTTCCTCCGGGTTCTGCAGGTTCCTCCAGGTTCTGCAGGTTCCTCCAGGTTTTGCAGGTTCCTCGAGGTTCTGCAGGTTCCTCCATGTTTTGGAGGTTCCTCCAGCTTCTGCAGGTTCCTCCATGTTTTGGAGGTTCCTCCAGCTTCTGCAGGTTCCTCCAGGTTGTGCAGGTTCCTCCAAGTTCTTCAGGTTCCTCCAGGTTCTGCAGGTTCCTCCAGCTTCTGCAGGTTCCTCCATGTTCTGCAGGTTCCTCTGGGTTGTGCAGGTTCCTCCAGGTTCTGCAGGTGCCTCCATGTTCTGCAGGTTCCTTCAGGTTCTGCAGGTTCCTCCACGTTCTGCAGGTTCCTCCAGGTTCTGCAGGTTCCTCCATTTTCTGCAGGTTCTGCAGGTTCCTCCATGTTCTGCAGGTTCCTCCATGTTCTGCTGGTTCTGCAGGTTCCTCCATGTTCTGCAGGTTCCCTTCAGGTTCTGCAGGTTCCTCCATGTTCTGTAGATTCCTCCAGGTTCAGCAGGTCCCTCCATGTTCTGCAGGTTCCTCCAGGTTCTGCAGGTTCCTCCAGGTTTTGCAGGTTCCTCGAGGTTCTGCAAGTTCCTCCATGTTTTGCAGGTTCCTCCAGCTTCTGCAGGTTCCTCCAGGTTGTGCATGTTCCTCCAAGTTCTTCAGGTTCCTCCAGGTTCTGCAGGTTCCTCCAGCTTCTGCAGGTTCCTCCAGGTTGTGCAGGTTCCTCCAAGTTCTTCAGGTTCCTCCAGGTTCTGCAGGTGCCTCCATGTTCTGCAGGTTCCTCCAGGTTCTGCAGGTTCCTCCACGTTCTGCAGGTTCCTCCAAGTTCTGCAGGTTCCTCCATGTTCTGCAGGTTCCTCCGTATTCTGCAGGTTCTGCAGGTTCCTCCATGTTCTGCAGGTTCCTCCATTTCCTGCATGTTCAGCAGGTTCCTCCATGTTCTGCAGGTTCTTCCAGGTTCTGCAGGTTCCTCCATATTCTGCAGGTTCCTCCAGTTTCTACAGGTTCCTCCAGGTTCTGCCGGTGCCTCCATGTTCTGCAGGTTCCTCCAGGTTTATCAGGTTCCTCCATGTTCTGCAGGTTCCTCCAGGTTCTGCAGGTTCCTGCAGGTTCTTCCAGGTTCTGCAGGTTTTGCAGGTTCCTCCATGTTCTGCAGGTTCCTCCAGGTTCTGCAGGTTACTTCTTGTTCTGCAGGTTCCTCCAGGTTCTGCAGGTTCCTCCATGTTCGGCAGGTTCCTCCAGGTTCTCTAGGTTCCTCCAGGTTCTGCAGGTTCTGCAGATTCCTAAATGTTCTGCAGGTTCCTCCATTTTCTACATGTTCTGCAGGTTCCTCCATGTTCTGCAGGTTCTTCCAGGTTCTGAAGGTTCCTCCATGTTCTGCAGGTTCCTCCAGTTTCTGCAGGTTCCTCCAGGTTCTGCAGGTGCCTACATGTTCTGCAGGTTCCTCCAGGTTCTGCAGGTTCCTCCAATGTTCTGTAGGTTCTTCCAGGTTCTGTAGGTTCCTCCAGGTTCTGCAGGTTCTCCAGGTTCTGCAGGTTCTCCAGGTTCTGCAGGTTCTCCAGGTTCCTCCATGTTCTGCAGGTTCCTCCAGTTTCTGCAGGTTTCTTCCATGTTCTGCAGGTTCCTCCTGGTTGTGCAAGTTACTTTATGTTCTGCAGGTTCCTCCAGGTTCCTCCAGGTTCTGCAGGTTCTCCAGGTTCCTCCATGTTCTGCAGGTTCCTCCAGTTTCTGCAGGTTACTTCTTGTTCTGCAGGTTCCTCCAGGTTCTGCAGGTTCTTCCATGTTCTGCAGGTTCCTCCTGGTTGTGCAAATTACTTCTTGTTCTGCAAGTTCCTCCAGGTTCTGCAGGTTCCTCCATGTTCTGCAGGTTGCTCCAGGTTCTGCAGGTTCCTCCAGGTTCTGCAGGTGTCTCCAGGTTCTGCAGGTTCCTCCATGTTCTGCAGGTTCCTCCATGTTCTGCAGGTTGCTCCAGGTTCTGCAGGTACTTCCAGGTTTCCTCAGGTGCCTCAAGGTTCTGCAGGTTGCTCCAGGTTCTGCAGGTTCCTCCAGGTTCTGCAGGTTCCTCCATGTTCTGCAGGTTCCTCCATTTTCTGCAGGTTGCTCCAGGTTCTGCAGGTTCCCCCAGGTTCTGCAGGTGCCTCCAGTTTCTGCAGGTTGCTCCAGGTTCTGCAGGTTCCTCCATGTTCTGCAAGTTGCTCCAGGTTCTGCAGGTGCCTCCAGGTTCTGCAGGTGCCTCCAGGTTCTGCAGGTGCCTCCATGTTCTGAAGGGTTCCTCCAGGTTCTGCAGGTTCCTCCAGGTTCTGAAGGTGCTTCCATGTTCTGCAGTTTCCTCCAGGTTCTGCAGGTCCCTCCATGTTCTGTAGGTTCCTCCAGGTTCTGCAGGTTCTGCAGTTTCCTCCATGTTTTGCAGGTTCCTACATGTTCTGAAGGGTTCCTCCAGTTTCTGCAGGTTCCTCCAGGTTCTGCAGGTTTCTCCATGTTCTGCAGGTTTCTCCAGTTTCTGCAGGTTCCTCCATGTTCTGCAGGTTCTGCAGATTCCTAAATGTTCTGCAGGTTCCTCCATTTTCTGCATGTTCTGCAGGTTCCTCCATGTTCTGCAGGTTCTTCCAGGTTCTGCAAGTTCCTCCATGTTCTGCAGGTTCCTCCAGTTTCTGCAGGTTCCCCCAGGTTCTTCAGGTGCCTACATGTTCTGCAGGTTCCTCCAGGTTCCTCCAGGTTCTCCAGGTTCTGCAGGTTCTCCAGGTTCCTCCAGGTTCTGCAGGTTCCTCCAGTTTCTGAAGGTTGCTCCAGGTTCTGCAGGTTCCCCCAGGTTCTCCAGGTGCCTCCAGGTTCTGCAGGTTTCTCCAGGTTCTGCAGGTTCCACCATGTTCTGCAGGTTCCCCCAGGTTCTGCAGGTGCCTCCAGGTTCTGCAGGTTGCTCCAGGTTCTGCAGGTTCCTCCATGTTCTGCAAGTTGCTCCAGGTTCTGCAGGTGCCTCCAGGTTCTGCAGGTGCCTCCAGGTTCTGCAGGTGCCTCCATGTTCTGAAGGGTTCCTCCAGTTTCTGCAGGTTCCTCCAGGTTCTGCAGGTTTCTCCATGTTCTGCAGGTTCCTCCAGTTTCTGCAGGTTCCTCCATGTTCTGCAGGTTCTGCAGATTCCTAAATGTTCTGCAGGTTCCTCCATTTTCTGCATGTTCTGCAGGTTCCTCCATGTTCTGCAGGTTCCTCCAGTTTCTGCAGGTTCCTCCAGGTTCTTCAGGTGCCTACATGTTCAGCAGATTCCTTCAGGTTCTGCAGGTTCCTCCATGTTATGCAGGTTCTTCCAGTTTTTGCAGGTTCCTCCAGGTTCTGCAGGTTCTGCAGGTTCTCCAGGTTCTGCAGGTTCTCCAGGTTCCTCCAGGTTCTGCAGGTTCCTCCAGTTTCTGCAGGTTACTTCTTGTTCTACAGGTTCCTCCAGGTTCTGCAGTTTCTTCCATCTTCTGCAGGTTTCTCCTGGTTGTGCAAGTTACTTTATGTTCTGCAGGTTCCTCCAGGTTCTGCAGGTTCCTCCATGTTCTGCAGGTTGCTCCAGGTTCTGCAGGTGCCTACATGTTCTGCAGGTTCCTCCAGGTTCTGCAGGTTCCTCAAATGTTCTGCAGGTTCTTCCAGGTTCTGCAGGTTCCTCCAGGTTCTGCAGGTTCTGCAGGTTCTCCAGGTTCTGCAGGTTCTCCAGGTTCTGCAGGTTCTCCAGGTTCCTCCAGGTTCTTCAGGTTCCTCCAGTTTCTGCAGGTTACTTCTTGTTCTGCAGGTTCCTCCAGGTTCTGCAGTTTCTTCCATGTTCTGCAGGTTTCTCCTGGTTGTGCAAGTTACTTTATGTTCTGCAGGTTCCTCCAGGTTCTGCAGGTTCCTCCATGTTCTGCAGGTCGCTCCAGGTTCCACAGGTTCCTCCAGGTTCTGCAGGTGCCTCCAGGTTCTGCAAGTTCTACAAGAAATTAATGAGCTGAAAACACGGATATTTGTTTTGGAATCTGAAAAAGTTCTTCACGATACCATTCCTGTGTCAACCGACGGTAAGAAGAGCACACTTTTTACAAGAAAAACTGCTACTTTCAACCTAAACCGCAGTGACTCTGTGTCGTTTCCAAAACTGTCTAAAAACCAGAAAGACCAGGCTGTTTCTTGGAACAAACTTGGAGCAAAGCCTAAACGATACAAAGATAACGTGAAGTCACCTAAAATACAGCTCACAAACAGATTTTTACCACTTTCAGAGATGGAATTAAATGAAAAAAGGAACGATGACGTGGCCAAAATACAGCGAGGAGGATCTGTGCCAAAAGCCAAGGTCACACGAATTGTTTTGATAGGAGACGGGGCGATAAGTCACGTGACGCATGAAAAGATAAACACACATTCTTTTCCAAGCGCCACTGTTTCTGAGATAACGTCACTCCTTCCAAATATTATGGCTAAGCATGGAGGAGCTAAACAGCTGATTGTGCACGTGGGTGCAGTGGACATGCGGCGGGAACAGACTGAAGTTTTGAAAAAAGACTTCTTGAAGTTATTCGACGTGCTTGATAAAATGGAAATCAAAACATTCATAAGTGGACCTCTTCCAAACATCGACAGGAGGATAAACAAGTTTAGCCGGCTTCTTCAGCTGAACACATGGCTGTCCAAAGAGTGTCCCCCGAGAGGACTACACTATATTGAGAACTTCTATCTATTCTGGAAACGAGAGGACCTGTTTAAGAGAAATGGCCCCCACCTATGCAGAGGTGGAGTGAGGGTGCTGACAGAGAACCTGCTCCACGCTCTGAGGCATTGGACTGGGCCTGGACAGGGTCCTGAGCAGATAGTTAGAGAAGAGAGGAATGAGAGAAGAATTCCTGCTCCATCAGCCAGAGACCGAGCCAATGTTTCAACATCAAAAGCACCACAACCTCAGCCTCCACCAAAGGATTCATCAGCAGCTGCTCCACCACCACCAGCAAAGGATTCAGCTCCAGCTGCTCCACATTCACCTCCACCGCCTCCAGCAAAGGAACAATCTTCAAAGGCCTTGGACCCATCTGTGACAAGCCCAACAACATCCCTGTCATCGCCCCTGCCTTCACACCAGCCCTGGGTTCCCCCTGCAACATCTACTCCCACTAAAGATTCATCATTCTCCTTCTCATCTCCACTCTCACCCATGGGCCTTCCCAGCCATTTTGAAAGTCTGATCAAATCAGGCATTAAGATGGCTCCACTCACGCCCAATATAGCAAGGGCTATGCCGACTACACCAACAAAAGCCCCACCACCCATCCCCCCTCGCCTCTCACCTGGTCCCAAACTCTCCTTGGCTACAAAAGCCCCACCACCCATCCAACCCCGCCTTTTACCTGGTATCTCCCATAGCTAGGATGCACTGGGTCTCAGCGTTGCCGGGACTTATTGTCACATTAAAAATCAAACCAACCCGGGGCCCTATGTAAAAAGAGCCCCCCCTAGTGCTATTTCTGTAGTCACATCATCACACAGATGGAAAAACAAAATGCGAGTCAGGCCCAGTCTGAGAAATGTGATTCATATTCCCTGTGAAAAGATAAAGCCCAGTCCCACTGAAACTAGTCTGAAACTTGCTGTGCTAAATGTCAGATCCTTATGTAACAAATCTCTCTTAATTAATAATTTTATTTCTTCTTATAATCTTGATTTTATGTTTTTAACTGAAACATGGCTTGACAAAAACACAGGAAATGTAGTTCTGATAGAATCTGCTCCACCCAACTTTAAGTTTGAATCTGAAACACGAGAAAACAAAAAAGGGGGTGGAGTCTGTGCTGGCTTTAGAGATGAAATAATTACCCGCAGGTTGTCTTTTGGGGTGTTTTCATCATTTGAGTATGTATCCTTTAAAATGGAGCTAAAACGGTCTCCATCCATTCTCTTCATTGTTTTACACAAGCCTCCCCAGCACTGCCAAGGTTTTATTGATGATTTTACTGAGATGTTTCAGTCATATGCACAGACTTTGATGGTTTGGTCATTACAGGTGATTTCAATGTGCATGTTGATAATATTTGTGACAGAAACGCTAAAGAGCTTGATGCTGTCCTTGAAACCTTCAGTCTTACTCAGCATGTGAGAGGCCCCACCCACAGCAAAGGACACACTCTAGATCTCATAATTACAAAGGGGGTAAATATTTCAAATGTTAATGTGATCGATGTTGCTCTGTCTGATCATTTCTGTGTCTTCTTTGACCTGTCTGTTTCTCCCAAACCTCCGGTTGGTCCTGCAGTTGTTCAGCGGAGACACATAAGTGATGGAACAGGTGCACTGTTTATGGAAATGATAAACTTTGAAAATGTCTCATGTTCTAATGTAAATGATTTGTTGAACTCTGTTACATCTAGTGTTTTGAATGTTCTGGACACCATCGCCCCTATAAAGGCTAAAATGGTTAAAAATAAGCAGAAGGCACCGTGGAGAAATGATGATTCGGTCAGGGCACAGAAAAGGGAGTGCCGCAGGGCCGAACGGAAATGGCGCAAGTCAAAGCTCCAGGTTCAAAAAGAGATTTACAAAGAAAAGCTGAACATGTACAACCTAATCTTATGTAGAACTAGGGAAAGATATTTTTCTGAAATAATTGGAAGCTGCAGTAACAACTCGCGTGTCCTGTTTGCCACAGTAAACAGATTAACAAACCCTCCCGCTCAGCTGCCGTTAGAACTCATTTCCACATCCAAGTGTAATGAGTTTGCATTATTCTTTAATGACAAAGTTCAGGCCATTAAAAATGCTATAAATCCCACAATGCAAAAAATTACCCTAAAACCACCAAGACACTTAGAGCTAACTCACTTTGCACCAGTAACTGACAAAACTGTCCATGAGATCATCACCGGTCTGAGTTCATCTACATGCTGCCTTGATGTGTTACCCACCAGATTTCTAAAGTCTGTGCTGAACAGTTTGTTAGCACCATTCACTCACATAGTTAACATGTCGCTTCAATCTGGAACATTCCCAATGTCTTTGAAAACTGCGGTCATAAAGCCTCTCCTAAAGAAGAGCAGTCTTGATGCCGCAGTACTGAGTCATTACCGGCCCATCTCTAATCTGCCATTTTTGGGCAAAGTCCTTGAAAAGGTTGTTTACCAACAGCTCACAGATTTCCTCTTAATAAACAACTCATTTGATGTTTTTCAGTCAGGTTTTAGACCTCATCACAGCACTGAGACTGCTCTTGTCAAGGTGACAAATGACATCCGCCTGAACACTGACACGGGCAAAGCCTCAGTCTTAATTCTGTTAGATCTGAGTGCTGCTTTTGACACTGTCGATCATGGGATCCTCTTACAGAGACTAGAGGACTGGGTGGGCATCACTGGCACTGCCCTAAACTGGTTAAGGTCCTATCTGGAAGACAGGAAGTACTTTGTTGAAATTGGTAGCTGTGTCTCAGACCACATGACCCTGACCTGTGGAGTGCCCCAAGGGTCAGTCCTGGGTCCCCTTCTGTTCAACCTCTACATGCTGCCGTTGGGTCAGTTGATACGCAGTGAAAATGTGTCCTATCACAATTATGCAGACGACACTCAGATCTATGTTTCACTATCGGCAGGTGACTATGGACCAGTAGATTCTCTCTGTCACTGCATCCAACAGATCAGTTTGTGGATGCAAAACAACTTTCTCCAGCTGAACTCAGACAAGACTGAAATAATCGTTTTTGGCCCACAGAAACAAAGAGAAAGTGTTAGCGGTCACCTCCAGAGTCTCGCTCTAAAACCTACAAACCAAATTAGAAATCTGGGGGTAATAATGGACTCAGACTTGAACTTTAATAGCCACGTCAAATCAACAACATCAGCAGCTTTTTACCATCTAAAAAACATTGCCAAAATCAAAAATATAGTGTCAAAACCAGATTTAGAGAGACTTATCCATGCGTTTGTCTCCAGTAGATTAGACTACTGTAACGGCCTGCTCACTGGTCTCTCCAAACGAGTTGTAAAACAGCTGCAGTACATCCAGAACGCTGCTGCTCGGGTCCTGACTAGAACCAGGAAGTATGATCACATTAGTCCTGTTCTCAGGTCTCTGCACTGGCTCCCTGTGGCTCAGAGAATAGACTTTAAAGCAGCTCTGCTTGTGTACAAGTCTCTCCATGGCCTAGCACCAAAGTACATCTTGGATATGTTAGTGCCATATGAACCATCTCGGACTCTGAGGACCACAGGGACCGGCCTCCTGCTGGTGCCCAGAGTCAGGACAAAACATGGGGAATCTGCGTTTCAGTTTTATGCAGCTAAAATCTGGAACAGTCTTCCTGAAGATGTGAGACAGGCTTCTACTCTGACAATGTTCAAATCTAAGCTAAAAACAGTTTTGTTTAGCTGCGCATATGACTGAAAGGATTTTTTCTTTGCACTCTTCTCTTTTGTTTGTGATTTTATTAGTTTAGAAAATCAGTTGGATTGATAATTTTTAATTTAGTTAATTTTATTGTATTTCTGTTTCTGTAATTTCTTTGTGATTTGAATGCATTTTTCCTGCTGTGAAGCACTTTGAATTGCCTTGTGTATGAAATGTGCTCTACAAATAAACTTGCCTTGCCTTGCCTTGCCAGGTTCCTCCATGTTCTGCAGGTTCTGCAGATTCCTAAATGTTCTGCAGGTTCCTCCATTTTCTGCATGTTCTGCAGGTTCCTCCATGGTCTGCAGGTTCTTCCAGGTTCTGCAGGTTCCTCCATGTTCTGCAGGTTCCTCCAGTTTCTGCAGGTTCCTCCAGGTTCTGCAGGTGCCTACATGTTCTGCAGGTTCCTCCAGGTTCTGCAGGTTCCTCCAATGTTCTGCAGGTTCCTCCAGGTTCTGCCGGTTCCTCCAGGTTCTGCAGGTTCTCCAGGTTCTGCAGGTTCTCCAGGTGCCTCCATGTTCTGAAGGTTCCTCCATGTTCTGCAGTTTCCTCCATTTTTGCAGGTTGCTCCAGGTTCTGCAGGTTCCTCCCTGTTCTGCAGGTGCCTCCAGGTTCTGCATGTTGCTCCAGGTTCTGCAGGTTCCTCCATGTTCTGCAGGTTGCTCCAGGTTGTGCAGGAGCCTCCAGGATCTGCAGGTGCCTCCATGTTCTGAAGGGTTCCTCCAGGTTTTGCAGGTTCCTCCAGGTTCTGAAGGTGCTTCCATGTTCTGCAGGTTCCTCCAGGTTCTGCAGGTTCCTCCATGTTCTGTAGGTTCCTCCAGGTTCTGCAGGTTCTGCAGGTTCCTCCATGTTTTGCAGGTTCTGAAGGGTTCTGAAGGGTTCCTCCAGTTTCTGCAGGTTCCTCCAGGTTCTGCAGGTACCTCCATATTCTGCAGGTTCCTCCAGGTTTTGCAGGTTCCTCCATGTTCTACAGATTCCTCCAGGTTCTGCAGGTTTCTCCATGTTCTGCAGGTTTCTCCATGTTCTGCAGGTTCCTCCATGTTCTGCAGGTTCCTCCAGGTTCTGCAGGTTCTGCAGGTTCCTAAATGTTCTGCAGATTCCTCCATTTTCTGCATGTTCTGCAGGTTCCTCCATGTTCTGCAGGTTCTTCCAGTTTCTGCAGGTTCCTCCAGGTTCTGCAGGTGCCTACATTTTCTGCAGGTTCTTCCAGGTTCTGCAGGTTCCTCCAATGTTCTGCAGGTTCTTCCAGGTTCTGCTGGTTACTCCAGGTTCTGCAGGTTCTCCAGGTTCCTCCATGTTCTGCAGGTTCCTCCAGTTTCTGCAGGTTACTTCTTGTTCTGCAGGTTTCTCCAGGTTCTGCAGGTTCTTCCATGTTCTGCAGGTTCCTCCTGGTTGTGCAAATTACTTCTTGTTCTGCAGGTTCCTCCAGGTTCTGCAGGTTCCTCCATGTTCTGCAGGTTGCTCCAGGTTCTGCAGGTTCCTCCAGGTTCCGCAGGTGTCTCCAGGTTCTGCAGGTTCCTCCATGTTCTGCAGGTTCCTCCATGTTCTGCAGGTTGCTCCAGGTTCTGCAGGTACTTCCAGGTTCTGCAGGTTCCTCCAGGTTCTGCAGGTTCCTCCATGTTCTGCAGGTTCCTCCATTTTCTGCAGGTTGCTCCAGGTTCTGCAGGGTCCCCCAGGTTCTGCAGGTGCCTCCAGGTTCTGCAGGTTGCTCCAGGTTCTGCAGGTTCCTCCATGTTCTGCAGGTTGCTCCAGGTTCTGCAGGTGCCTCCAGGTTCTGCAGGTGCCTCCATGTTCTGAAGGGTTCCTCCAGGTTCTGCAGGTTCCTCCAGGTTCTGAAGGTGCTTCCATGTTCTGCAGGTTCCTCCAGGTTCTGCAGGTTCCTCCATGTTCTGTAGGTTCCTCCAGGTTCTGCAGGTTCTGCAGGTTCCTCCATGTTTTGCAGGTTCCTAAATGTTCTGAAGGGTTCCTCCAGTTTCTGCAGGTTCCTCCAGGTTCTGCAGGTTTCTCCATGTTCTGCAGGTTCCTCCAGGTTCTGCAGGTTCCTCCATGTTCTGCAGGTTCTGCAGATTCCTAAATGTTCTGCAGGTTCCTCCATTTTCTGCATGTTCTGCAGGTTCCTCAATGTTCTGCAGGTTCTTCCAGGTTCTGCAAGTTCCTCCATGTTCTGCAGGTTTCTCCAGTTTCTGCAGGTTCCTCCAGGTTCTTCAGGTGCCTACATGTTTTGCAGGTTCCTCCAGGTTCTGCAGGTTCCTCCATGTTCTGCAGGTTCTTCCAGTTTTTGAAGGTTCCTCCAGGTTCTGCAGGTGCCTACATGTTCTACAGGTTCCTCCAGGTTCTGCAGGTTCCTCCAATGTTCTGCAGGTTTTTCCAGGTTCTGCAGGTTCCTCCAGGTTCTGCAGGTTCTGCAGGTTCTCCAGGTTTTGCAGGTTCTCCAGGTTCTGCAGGTTCTCCAGGTTCCTCCATGTTCTGCAGGTTCCTCCAGTTTCTGCAGGTTACTTCTTGTTCTGCAGGTTCCTCCAGGTTCTGCAGTTTCTTCCATGTTCTGCAGGTTCCTCCTGGTTGTGCAAGTTACTTTATGTTCTGCAGGTTCCTCCAGGTTCAGCAGGTTCTCCAGGTTCCTCCATGTTCTGCAGGTTCCTCCAGTTTCTGCAGGTTACTTCTTGTTCTGCAGGTTCCTCCAGGTTCTGCAGGTTCTTCCATGTTCTGCAGGTTCCTCCTGGTTGTGCAAATTACTTCTTGTTCTGCAGGTTCCTCCAGGTTCTGCAGGTTCCTCCATGTTCTGCAGGTTGCTCCAGGTACTGCAGGTTCCTCCAGGTTCTGCAGGTGTCTCCAGGTTCTGCAGGTTCCTCCATGTTCGGCAGGTTCCTCCATGTTCTGCAGGTTGCTCCAGGTTCTGCAGGTACTTCCAGGTTCTGCAGGTGCCTCCAGGTTCTGCAGGTTGCTCCAGGTTCTGCAGGCTCCTCCAGGTTTTGCAGGTTCCTCCATGTTCTGCAGGTTCCTCCATTTTCTGCAGGTTGCTCCAGGTTCTGCAGGTTCTGCAGGTTCTCCAGGTTCTGCAGGTTCTCCATGTTCTGTAGGTTCCTCCAGGTTCTGCAGGTTACTCCATGTTTTGCAGGTTCCTACATGTTCTGAAGGGTTCCTCCAGTTTCTGCAGGTTCCTCCAGGTTCTGCAGGTTTCTCCATGTTCTGCAGGTTCCTCCAGGTTCTGCAGGTTCCTCCATGTTCTGCAGGTTCTGCAGATTCCTAAATGTTCTGCAGGTTCCTCCATTTTCTGCATGTTCTGCAGGTTCCTCCGTGTTCTGCAGGTTCTTCCAGGTTCTGCAAGTTCCTCCATGTTCTGCAGGTTCCTCCAGTTTCTGCAGGTTCCTCCAGGTTCTTCAGGTGCCTACATGTTCTGCAGGTTCCTCCAGGTTCTGCAGGTTCCTCCATGTTCTGCAGGTTCTTCCAGTTTTTGCAGGTTCCTCCAAGTTCTGCAGGTGCCTACATGTTCTGCAGGTTCCTCCAGGTTCTTCAGGTTCCTCCATTGTTCTGCAGGTTCTTCCAGGTTCAGCAGGTTCCTCCAGGTTCTGCAGGTTCTGCAGGTTCTCCAGGTTCTGCAGGTTCTCCAGGTTCCTCCATGTTCTGCAGTTTCCTCCAGTTTCTGCAGGTTACTTCTTGTTCTGCAGGTTCCAACAGGTTCTGCAGTTTCTTCCATGTTCTGCAGGTTTCTCCTGGTTGTGCAAGTTACTTTATGTTCTGCAGGTTCCTCCATGTTCTGCAGGTTCCTCCATGTTCTGCAGGTTGCTCCAGGTTCTGCAGGTTCCTCCAGGTTCTGCAGGTGCCTCCAGATTCTGCAAGTTCCTCCATGTTCTGCAGGTTCCTCCATGTTCTGCAGGTTGCTCCAGGTTCTGCAGGTTACTTCTTGTTCTGCAGGTTCCTCCAGGTTCTGCAGTTTCTTCCATGTTCTGAAGGTTCCTCCTGGTTGTGCAAGTTACTTTATGTTCTGCAGGTTCCTCCAGGTTCAGCAGGTTCTCCAGGTTCCTCCATGTTCTGCAGGTTCCTCCAGTTTCTGCAGGTTACTTCTTGTTCTGCAGGTTCCTCCAGGTTCTGCAGGTTCTTCAATGTTCTGCAGGTTCCTCCTCGTTGTGCAAATTACTTCTTGTTCTGCAGGTTCCTCAAGGTTCTGCAGGTTCCTCCATGTTCTGCAGGTTGCTCCAGGTACTGCAGGTTCCTCCAGGTTCTGCAGGTGTCTCCAGGTTCTGCAGGTTCCTCCATGTTCTGCAGGTTCCTCCATGTTCTGCAGGTTGCTCCAGGTTCTGCAGGTACTTCCAGGTTCTGCAGGTGCCTCCAGGTTCTGCAGGTTGCTCCAGGTTCTGCAGGTTCCTCCAGGTTCTGCAGGTTCCTCCATGTTCTGCAGGTTCTTCCATTTTCTGCAGGTTGCTCCAGGTTCTGCAGGTTCTGCAGGTTCTCCAGGTTCTGCAGGTTCCTCCATGTTTTGCAGGTTCCTACATGTTCTGAAGGGTTCCTACAGTTTCTGCAGGTTCCTCCAGGTTCTGAAGGTTTCTCCATGTTCTGCAGGTTCCTCCAGGTTCTGCAGGTTCCTCCATGTTCTGCAGGTTCTGCAGATTCCTAAATGTTCTGCAGGTTCCTCCATTTTCTGCTTGTTCTGCAGGTTCCTCCATGTTCTGCAGGTTCTTCCAGGTTCTGCAAGTTCCTCCATGTTCTGCAGGTTCCTCCAGTTTCTGCAGGTTCCTCCAGGTTCTTCAGGTGCCTACATGTTCTGCAGGTTCCTCCAGGTTCTGCAGGTTCCTCCATGTTCTGCAGGTTCTTCCAGTTTTTGCAGGTTCCTCCAGGTTCTGCAGGTGCCTACATGTTCTGCAGGTTCCTCCAGGTTCTTCAGGTTCCTCCAATGTTCTGCAGGTTCTTCCAGGTTCAGCAGGTTCCTCCAGGTTCTGCAGGTTCTGCAGGTTCTCCAGGTTCTGCAGGTTCTCCAGGTTCCTCCATGTTCTGCAGGTTCCTCCAGTTTCTGCAGGTTACTTCTTGTTCTGCAGGTTCCAACAGGTTCTGCAGTTTCTTCCATGTTCTGCAGGTTCCTCCTGGTTGTGCAAGTTACTTTATGTTCTGCAGGTTCCTCCATGTTCTGCAGGTTCCTCCATGTTCTGCAGGTTGCTCCAGGTTCTGCAGGTTCCTCCAGGTTCTGCAGGTGCATCCAGGTTCTGCAAGTTCCTCCATGTTCTGCAGGTTCCTCCATGTTCTGCAGGTTGCTCCAGGTTCTGCAGGTACTTCCAGGTTCTGCAGGTGCCTCCAGGTTCTGCAGGTTGCTCCATGTTCTGCAGGTTCCTCCATGTTCTGCAGGTTGCTCCAGGTTCTGCAGGTTCCTCCAGGTTCTGCAGGTGCCTCCATGTTCTGAAGGATTCCTCCAGGTTCTGCAGGTTCCTCCAGGTTCTGAAGGTGCTTCCATGTTCTGCACGTTCCTCCAGGTTCTGCAGGTTCCTCCATTTTCTGCAGGTTCCTTCATGTTCTGCAGGTTCCTCCATTTTTTGCAGGTTCTGCAGGTTCCTCCAGGTTCTGCAGGTACCTCCTTTTTCTGCAGGTTCCTCCGGGTTCTGCAGGTTCCTCCAGGTTCTGCAGGTTCCTCCAGGTTTTGCAGGTTCCTCGAGGTTCTGCAGGTTCCTCCATGTTTTGGAGGTTCCTCCAGCTTCTGCAGGTTCCTCCATGTTTTGGAGGTTCCTCCAGCTTCTGCAGGTTCCTCCAGGTTGTGCAGGTTCCTCCAAGTTCTTCAGGTTCCTCCAGGTTCTGCAGGTTCCTCCAGCTTCTGCAGGTTCCTCCATGTTCTGCAGGTTCCTCTGGGTTGTGCAGGTTCCTCCAGGTTCTGCAGGTGCCTCCATGTTCTGCAGGTTCCTTCAGGTTCTGCAGGTTCCTCCACGTTCTGCAGGTTCCTCCAGGTTCTGCAGGTTCCTCCATTTTCTGCAGGTTCTGCAGGTTCCTCCATGTTCTGCAGGTTCCTCCATGTTCTGCTGGTTCTGCAGGTTCCTCCATGTTCTGCAGGTTCCCTTCAGGTTCTGCAGGTTCCTCCATGTTCTGTAGATTCCTCCAGGTTCAGCAGGTCCCTCCATGTTCTGCAGGTTCCTCCAGGTTCTGCAGGTTCCTCCAGGTTTTGCAGGTTCCTCCAGCTTCTGCAGGTTCCTCCAGGTTGTGCAGGTTCCTCCAAGTTCTTCAGGTTCCTCCAGGTTCTGCAGGTTCCTCCAGCTTCTGCAGGTTCCTCCAGGTTGTGCAGGTTCCTCCAAGTTCTTCAGGTTCCTCCAGGTTCTGCAGGTGCCTCCATGTTCTGCAGGTTCCTCCAGGTTCTGCAGGTTCCTCCACGTTCTGCAGGTTCCTCCAAGTTCTGCAGGTTCCTCCATGTTCTGCAGGTTCCTCCAGGTTCTGCAGGTTCTGCAGGTTCCTCCATGTTCTGCAGGTTCCTCCATTTCCTGCATGTTCAGCAGGTTCCTCCATGTTCTGCAGGTTCTTCCAGGTTCTGCAGGTTCCTCCATATTCTGCAGGTTCCTCCAGTTTCTACAGGTTCCTCCAGGTTCTGCCGGTGCCTCCATGTTCTGCAGGTTCCTCCAGGTTTATCAGGTTCCTCCATGTTCTGCAGGTTCCTCCAGGTTCTGCAGGTTCCTGCAGGTTCTTCCAGGTTCTGCAGGTTTTGCAGGTTCCTCCATGTTCTGCAGGTTCCTCCAGGTTCTGCAGGTTACTTCTTGTTCTGCAGGTTCCTCCAGGTTCTGCAGGTTCCTCCATGTTCGGCAGGTTCCTCCAGGTTCTCTAGGTTCCTCCAGGTTCTGCAGGTTCTGCAGATTCCTAAATGTTCTGCAGGTTCCTCCATTTTCTACATGTTCTGCAGGTTCCTCCATGTTCTGCAGGTTCTTCCAGGTTCTGAAGGTTCCTCCATGTTCTGCAGGTTCCTCCAGTTTCTGCAGGTTCCTCCAGGTTCTGCAGGTGCCTACATGTTCTGCAGGTTCCTCCAGGTTCTGCAGGTTCCTCCAATGTTCTGTAGGTTCTTCCAGGTTCTGTAGGTTCCTCCAGGTTCTGCAGGTTCTCCAGGTTCTGCAGGTTCTCCAGGTTCTGCAGGTTCTCCAGGTTCCTCCATGTTCTGCAGGTTCCTCCAGTTTCTGCAGGTTTCTTCCATGTTCTGCAGGTTCCTCCAGGTTCTGCAGGTTCCTCCATGTTCTGCAGGTTCTGCAGATTCCTAAATGTTCTGCAGGTTCCTCCATTTTCTGCTTGTTCTGCAGGTTCCTCCATGTTCTGCAGTTTCCTCCAGTTTCTGCAGGTTACTTCTTGTTCTGCAGGTTCCAACAGGTTCTGCAGTTTCTTCCATGTTCTGCAGGTTTCTCCTGGTTGTGCAAGTTACTTTATGTTCTGCAGGTTCCTCCATGTTCTGCAGGTTCCTCCATGTTCTGCAGGTTGCTCCAGGTTCTGCAGGTTCCTCCAGGTTCTGCAGGTGCCTCCAGATTCTGCAAGTTCCTCCATGTTCTGCAGGTTCCTCCATGTTCTGCAGGTTGCTCCAGGTTCTGCAGGTTACTTCTTGTTCTGCAGGTTCCTCCAGGTTCTGCAGTTTCTTCCATGTTCTGAAGGTTCCTCCTGGTTGTGCAAGTTACTTTATGTTCTGCAGGTTCCTCCAGGTTCAGCAGGTTCTCCAGGTTCCTCCATGTTCTGCAGGTTCCTCCAGTTTCTGCAGGTTACTTCTTGTTCTGCAGGTTCCTCCAGGTTCTGCAGGTTCTTCCATGTTCTGCAGGTTCCTCCTCGTTGTGCAAATTACTTCTTGTTCTGCAGGTTCCTCAAGGTTCTGCAGGTTCCTCCATGTTCTGCAGGTTGCTCCAGGTACTGCAGGTTCCTCCAGGTTCTGCAGGTGTCTCCAGGTTCTGCAGGTTCCTCCATGTTCTGCAGGTTCCTCCATGTTCTGCAGGTTGCTCCAGGTTCTGCAGGTACTTCCAGGTTCTGCAGGTGCCTCCAGGTTCTGCAGGTTGCTCCAGGTTCTGCAGGTTCCTCCAGGTTCTGCAGGTTCCTCCATGTTCTGCAGGTTCTTCCATTTTCTGCAGGTTGCTCCAGGTTCTGCAGGTTCTGCAGGTTCTCCAGGTTCTGCAGGTTCCTCCATGTTTTGCAGGTTCCTACATGTTCTGAAGGGTTCCTACAGTTTCTGCAGGTTCCTCCAGGTTCTGAAGGTTTCTCCATGTTCTGCAGGTTCCTCCAGGTTCTGCAGGTTCCTCCATGTTCTGCAGGTTCTGCAGATTCCTAAATGTTCTGCAGGTTCCTCCATTTTCTGCTTGTTCTGCAGGTTCCTCCATGTTCTGCAGGTTCTTCCAGGTTCTGCAAGTTCCTCCATGTTCTGCAGGTTCCTCCAGTTTCTGCAGGTTCCTCCAGGTTCTTCAGGTGCCTACATGTTCTGCAGGTTCCTCCAGGTTCTGCAGGTTCCTCCATGTTCTGCAGGTTCTTCCAGTTTTTGCAGGTTCCTCCAGGTTCTGCAGGTGCCTACATGTTCTGCAGGTTCCTCCAGGTTCTTCAGGTTCCTCCAATGTTCTGCAGGTTCTTCCAGGTTCAGCAGGTTCCTCCAGGTTCTGCAGGTTCTGCAGGTTCTCCAGGTTCTGCAGGTTCTCCAGGTTCCTCCATGTTCTGCAGGTTCCTCCAGTTTCTGCAGGTTACTTCTTGTTCTGCAGGTTCCAACAGGTTCTGCAGTTTCTTCCATGTTCTGCAGGTTCCTCCTGGTTGTGCAAGTTACTTTATGTTCTGCAGGTTCCTCCATGTTCTGCAGGTTCCTCCATGTTCTGCAGGTTGCTCCAGGTTCTGCAGGTTCCTCCAGGTTCTGCAGGTGCATCCAGGTTCTGCAAGTTCCTCCATGTTCTGCAGGTTCCTCCATGTTCTGCAGGTTGCTCCAGGTTCTGCAGGTACTTCCAGGTTCTGCAGGTGCCTCCAGGTTCTGCAGGTTGCTCCATGTTCTGCAGGTTCCTCCATGTTCTGCAGGTTGCTCCAGGTTCTGCAGGTTCCTCCAGGTTCTGCAGGTGCCTCCATGTTCTGAAGGATTCCTCCAGGTTCTGCAGGTTCCTCCAGGTTCTGAAGGTGCTTCCATGTTCTGCACGTTCCTCCAGGTTCTGCAGGTTCCTCCATTTTCTGCAGGTTCCTTCATGTTCTGCAGGTTCCTCCATTTTTTGCAGGTTCTGCAGGTTCCTCCAGGTTCTGCAGGTACCTCCTTTTTCTGCAGGTTCCTCCGGGTTCTGCAGGTTCCTCCAGGTTCTGCAGGTTCCTCCAGGTTTTGCAGGTTCCTCGAGGTTCTGCAGGTTCCTCCATGTTTTGGAGGTTCCTCCAGCTTCTGCAGGTTCCTCCATGTTTTGGAGGTTCCTCCAGCTTCTGCAGGTTCCTCCAGGTTGTGCAGGTTCCTCCAAGTTCTTCAGGTTCCTCCAGGTTCTGCAGGTTCCTCCAGCTTCTGCAGGTTCCTCCATGTTCTGCAGGTTCCTCTGGGTTGTGCAGGTTCCTCCAGGTTCTGCAGGTGCCTCCATGTTCTGCAGGTTCCTTCAGGTTCTGCAGGTTCCTCCACGTTCTGCAGGTTCCTCCAGGTTCTGCAGGTTCCTCCATTTTCTGCAGGTTCTGCAGGTTCCTCCATGTTCTGCAGGTTCCTCCATGTTCTGCTGGTTCTGCAGGTTCCTCCATGTTCTGCAGGTTCCCTTCAGGTTCTGCAGGTTCCTCCATGTTCTGTAGATTCCTCCAGGTTCAGCAGGTCCCTCCATGTTCTGCAGGTTCCTCCAGGTTCTGCAGGTTCCTCCAGGTTTTGCAGGTTCCTCCAGCTTCTGCAGGTTCCTCCAGGTTGTGCAGGTTCCTCCAAGTTCTTCAGGTTCCTCCAGGTTCTGCAGGTTCCTCCAGCTTCTGCAGGTTCCTCCAGGTTGTGCAGGTTCCTCCAAGTTCTTCAGGTTCCTCCAGGTTCTGCAGGTGCCTCCATGTTCTGCAGGTTCCTCCAGGTTCTGCAGGTTCCTCCACGTTCTGCAGGTTCCTCCAAGTTCTGCAGGTTCCTCCATGTTCTGCAGGTTCCTCCAGGTTCTGCAGGTTCTGCAGGTTCCTCCATGTTCTGCAGGTTCCTCCATTTCCTGCATGTTCAGCAGGTTCCTCCATGTTCTGCAGGTTCTTCCAGGTTCTGCAGGTTCCTCCATATTCTGCAGGTTCCTCCAGTTTCTACAGGTTCCTCCAGGTTCTGCCGGTGCCTCCATGTTCTGCAGGTTCCTCCAGGTTTATCAGGTTCCTCCATGTTCTGCAGGTTCCTCCAGGTTCTGCAGGTTCCTGCAGGTTCTTCCAGGTTCTGCAGGTTTTGCAGGTTCCTCCATGTTCTGCAGGTTCCTCCAGGTTCTGCAGGTTACTTCTTGTTCTGCAGGTTCCTCCAGGTTCTGCAGGTTCCTCCATGTTCGGCAGGTTCCTCCAGGTTCTCTAGGTTCCTCCAGGTTCTGCAGGTTCTGCAGATTCCTAAATGTTCTGCAGGTTCCTCCATTTTCTACATGTTCTGCAGGTTCCTCCATGTTCTGCAGGTTCTTCCAGGTTCTGAAGGTTCCTCCATGTTCTGCAGGTTCCTCCAGTTTCTGCAGGTTCCTCCAGGTTCTGCAGGTGCCTACATGTTCTGCAGGTTCCTCCAGGTTCTGCAGGTTCCTCCAATGTTCTGTAGGTTCTTCCAGGTTCTGTAGGTTCCTCCAGGTTCTGCAGGTTCTCCAGGTTCTGCAGGTTCTCCAGGTTCTGCAGGTTCTCCAGGTTCCTCCATGTTCTGCAGGTTCCTCCAGTTTCTGCAGGTTTCTTCCATGTTCTGCAGGTTCCTCCTGGTTGTGCAAGTTACTTTATGTTCTGCAGGTTCCTCCAGGTTCTGCAGGTTCTCCAGGTTCCTCCATGTTCTGCAGGTTCCTCCAGTTTCTGCAGGTTACTTCTTGTTCTGCAGGTTCCTCCAGGTTCTGCAGGTTCTTCCATGTTCTGCAGGTTCCTCCTGGTTGTGCAAATTACTTCTTGTTCTGCAAGTTCCTCCAGGTTCTGCAGGTTCCTCCATGTTCTGCAGGTTGCTCCAGGTTCTGCAGGTTCCTCCAGGTTCTGCAGGTGTCTCCAGGTTCTGCAGGTTCCTCCATGTTCTGCAGGTTCCTCCATGTTCTGCAGGTTGCTCCAGGTTCTGCAGGTACTTCCAGGTTTCCTCAGGTGCCTCAAGGTTCTGCAGGTTGCTCCAGGTTCTGCAGGTTCCTCCAGGTTCTGCAGGTTCCTCCATGTTCTGCAGGTTCCTCCATTTTCTGCAGGTTGCTCCAGGTTCTGCAGGTTCCCCCAGGTTCTGCAGGTGCCTCCAGTTTCTGCAGGTTGCTCCAGGTTCTGCAGGTTCCTCCATGTTCTGCAAGTTGCTCCAGGTTCTGCAGGTGCCTCCAGGTTCTGCAGGTGCCTCCAGGTTCTGCAGGTGCCTCCATGTTCTGAAGGGTTCCTCCAGGTTCTGCAGGTTCCTCCAGGTTCTGAAGGTGCTTCCATGTTCTGCAGTTTCCTCCAGGTTCTGCAGGTCCCTCCATGTTCTGTAGGTTCCTCCAGGTTCTGCAGGTTCTGCAGTTTCCTCCATGTTTTGCAGGTTCCTACATGTTCTGAAGGGTTCCTCCAGTTTCTGCAGGTTCCTCCAGGTTCTGCAGGTTTCTCCATGTTCTGCAGGTTTCTCCAGTTTCTGCAGGTTCCTCCATGTTCTGCAGGTTCTGCAGATTCCTAAATGTTCTGCAGGTTCCTCCATTTTCTGCATGTTCTGCAGGTTCCTCCATGTTCTGCAGGTTCTTCCAGGTTCTGCAAGTTCCTCCATGTTCTGCAGGTTCCTCCAGTTTCTGCAGGTTCCCCCAGGTTCTTCAGGTGCCTACATGTTCTGCAGGTTCCTCCAGGTTCTGCAGGTTCCTCCATGTTCTGCAGGTTCTTCCAGTTTTTGCAGGTTCCTCCAGGTTCTCCAGGTTCTGCAGGTTCTCCAGGTTCCTCCAGGTTCTGCAGGTTCCTCCAGTTTCTGAAGGTTGCTCCAGGTTCTGCAGGTTCCCCCAGGTTCTCCAGGTGCCTCCAGGTTCTGCAGGTTTCTCCAGGTTCTGCAGGTTCCACCATGTTCTGCAGGTTCCCCCAGGTTCTGCAGGTGCCTCCAGGTTCTGCAGGTTGCTCCAGGTTCTGCAGGTTCCTCCATGTTCTGCAAGTTGCTCCAGGTTCTGCAGGTGCCTCCAGGTTCTGCAGGTGCCTCCAGGTTCTGCAGGTGCCTCCATGTTCTGAAGGGTTCCTCCAGGTTCTGCAGGTTCCTCCAGGTTCTGAAGGTGCTTCCATGTTCTGCAGTTTCCTCCAGGTTCTGCAGGTTCCTCCATGTTCTGTAGGTTCCTCCAGGTTCTGCAGGTTCTGCAGTTTCCTCCATGTTTTGCAGGTTCCTACATGTTCTGAAGGGTTCCTCCAGTTTCTGCAGGTTCCTCCAGGTTCTGCAGGTTTCTCCATGTTCTGCAGGTTCCTCCAGTTTCTGCAGGTTCCTCCATGTTCTGCAGGTTCTGCAGATTCCTAAATGTTCTGCAGGTTCCTCCATTTTCTGCATGTTCTGCAGGTTCCTCCATGTTCTGCAGGTTCTTCCAGGTTCTGCAAGTTCCTCCATGTTCTGCAGGTTCCTCCAGTTTCTGCAGGTTCCTCCAGGTTCTTCAGGTGCCTACATGTTCAGCAGATTCCTTCAGGTTCTGCAGGTTCCTCCATGTTATGCAGGTTCTTCCAGTTTTTGCAGGTTCCTCCAGGTTCTGCAGGTTCTGCAGGTTCTCCAGGTTCTGCAGGTTCTCCAGGTTCCTCCAGGTTCTGCAGGTTCCTCCAGTTTCTGCAGGTTACTTCTTGTTCTACAGGTTCCTCCAGGTTCTGCAGTTTCTTCCATCTTCTGCAGGTTTCTCCTGGTTGTGCAAGTTACTTTATGTTCTGCAGGTTCCTCCAGGTTCTGCAGGTTCCTCCATGTTCTGCAGGTTGCTCCAGGTTCTGCAGGTGCCTACATGTTCTGCAGGTTCCTCCAGGTTCTGCAGGTTCCTCAAATGTTCTGCAGGTTCTTCCAGGTTCTGCAGGTTCCTCCAGGTTCTGCAGGTTCTGCAGGTTCTGCAGGTTCTCCAGGTTCTGCAGGTTCTCCAGGTTCTGCAGGTTCTCCAGGTTCCTCCAGGTTCTTCAGGTTCCTCCAGTTTCTGCAGGTTACTTCTTGTTCTGCAGGTTCCTCCAGGTTCTGCAGTTTCTTCCATGTTCTGCAGGTTTCTCCTGGTTGTGCAAGTTACTTTATGTTCTGCAGGTTCCTCCAGGTTCTGCAGGTTCCTCCATGTTCTGCAGGTCGCTCCAGGTTCCACAGGTTCCTCCAGGTTCTGCAGGTGCCTCCAGGTTCTGCAAGTTCCTCCATGTTCTGCAGGTTCCTCATTGTTCTGCAGGTTGCTCCAGGTTCTGCAGGTACTTCCAGATTCTGCAGGTGCCTCCAGGTTCTGCAGGTTGCTCCATGTTCTGCAGGTTCCTCCATGTTCTGCAGGTTGCTCCAGGTTCTGCAGGTTCCTCCAGGTTCTGCAGGTGCCTCCATGTTCTGAAGGATTCCTCCAGGTTCTGCAGGTTCCTCCAGGTTCTGAAGGTGCTTCCATGTTCTGCACGTTCCTCCAGGTTCTGCAGGTTCCTCCATGTTCTGTAGGTTCCTCCAGGTTCTGCAGTTTCCTCCATTTTCTGCAGGTTCCTCCATGTCCTGCAGGTTCCTCCATTTTCTGCAGGTTCTGCAGGTTCCTCCAGGTTCTGCAGGTACCTCCTTTTTCTGCAGGTTCCTCCGGGTTCTGCAGGTTCCTCCAGGTTCTGCAGGTTCCTCCAGGTTTTGCAGGTTCCTCGAGGTTCTGCAGGTTCCTACATGTTTTGAAGGTTCCTCCAGCTTCTGCAGGTTCCTCCATGTTTTGGAGGTTCCTCCAGCTTCTGCAGGTTCCTCCAGGTTGTGCAGGTTCCTCCAAGTTCTTCAGGTTCCTCCAGGTTCTGCAGGTTCCTCCAGCTTCTGCAGGTTCCTCCATGTTCTGCACGTTCCTCTGGGTTGTGCAGGTTCCTCCAGGTTCTGCAGGTGCCTCCATGTTCTGCAGGTTCCTTCAGGTTCTGCAGGTTCCTCCACGTTCTGCAGGTTCCTCCACGTTCTGCAGGTTCCTCCATTTTCTGCAGGTTCTGCAGGTTCCTCCATGTTCTGCAGGTTCCTGCATGTTCTGCTGGTTCTGCAGGTTCCTCCATGTTCTGCAGGTTCCCTTCAGGTTCTGCAGGTTCCTCCATGTTCTGTAGATTCCTCCAGGTTCTGCAGGTCCCTCCATGTTTTGCAGGTTCCTCCAACTTCTGCAGGTTCCTCCAGGTTGTGCAGGTTCCTCCAAGTTCTTCAGGTTCCTCCAGGTTCTGCAGGTTCCTCCAGGTTCGGCAGGTTCCTCCATGTTCTGCAGGTTCCTCTGGGTTCTGCAGGTTCCTCCAGGTTCTGCAGGTGCCTCCATGTTCTGCAGGTTCCTCCAGGTTCTGCAGGTTCCTCCACGTTCTGCAGGTTCCTCCAAGTTCTGCAGGTTCCTCCATGTTCTGCAGGTTCCTCCAGGTTCTGCAGGTTCTGCAGGTTCCTCCATGTTCTGCAGGTTCCTCCATTTCCTGCATGTTCAGCAGGTTCCTCCACGTTCTGCAGGTTCTTCCAGGTTCTGCAGGTTCCTCCATATTCTGCAGGTTCCTCCAGTTTCTACAGGTTCCTCCAGGTTCTGCCGGTGCCTCCATGTTCTGCAGGTTCCTCCAGGTTTATCAGGTTCCTCCATGTTCTGCAGGTTCCTCCAGGTTCCTGCAGGTTTTTCCAGGTTCTGCAGGTTTTGCAGGTTCCTCCATGTTCTGCAGGTTCCTCCAGGTTCTGCAGGTTACTTCTTGTTCTGCAGGTTCCTCCAGGTTCTGCAGGTTCCTCCATGTTCGGCAGGTTCCTCCAGGTTCTCTAGGTTCCTCCAGGTTCTGCAGGTTCTGCAGATTCCTAAATGTTCTGCAGGTTCCTCCATTTTCTGCATGTTCTGCAGGTTCCTCCATGTTCTGCAGGTTCTTCCAGGTTCTGCAGGTTCCTCCATGTTCTGCAGGTTCCTCCAGTTTCTGCAGGTTCCTCCAGGTTCTGCAGGTGCCTACATGTTCTGCAGGTTCCTCCAGGTTCTGCAGGTTCCTCCAATGTTCTGCAGGTTCCTCCAGGTTCTGCCGGTTCCTCCAGGTTCTGCAGGTTCTCCAGGTTCTGCAGGTTCTCCAGGTGCCTCCATGTTCTGAAGGTTCCTCCATGTTCTGCAGTTTCCTCCATTTTTTGCAGGTTGCTCCAGGATCTGCAGGTTCCTCCAGGTTCTGCAGGTGCCTCCAGGTTCTGCAGGTTGCTCCAGGTTCTGCAGGTTCCTCCAGGTTCTGCAGGTTCCTCCAATGTTCTGCAGGTTCCTCCAGGTTCTGCCGGTTCCTCCAGGTTCTGCAGGTTCTCCAGGTTCTGCAGGTTCTCCAGGTGCCTCCATGTTCTGAAGGTTCCTCCATGTTCTGCAGTTTCCTCCATTTTTTGCAGGTTGCTCCAGGATCTGCAGGTTCCTCCAGGTTCTGCAGGTGCCTCCAGGTTCTGCAGGTTGCTCCAGGTTCTGCAGGTTCCTCCATGTTCTGCAGGTTGCTCCAGGTTGTGCAGGTGCCTCCAGGTTCTGCAGGTGCCTCCATGTTCTGAAGGGTTCCTCCAGGTTCTGCAGGTTCCTCCAGGTTCTGAAGGTGCTTCCATGTTCTGCAGGTTCCTCCAGGTTCTGCAGGTTCCTCCATGTTCTGTAGGTTCCTCCAGGTTCTGCAGGTTCTGCAGGTTCCTCCATGTTTTGCAGGTTCCGCAGGGTTCTGAAGGGTTCCTCCAGTTTCTGCAGGTTCCTCCAGGTTCTGCAGGTACCTCCATATTCTGCAGGTTCCTCCAGGTTTTGCAGATTCCTCCATGTTCTGCAGATTCCTCCATGTTCTGCAGGGTTCTCCATGTTCGGCAGGTTCCTCCATGTTCTGCAGGTTCCTCCAGGTTCTGCAGGTTCTGCAGGTTCCTAAATGTTCTTCAGGTTCCTCCATTTTCTGCATGTTCTGCAGGTTCCTTCATGTTCTGAAGGGTTCCTCCAGTTTCTGCAGGTTCCTCCAGGTTCTGCAGGTTTCTCCGTGTTCTGCAGGTTACTCCAGGTTCTGCAGGTTCTCCAGGTTCCTCCATGTTCTGCAGGTTCCTCCAGTTTCTGCAGGTTACCTCTTGTACTGCAGGTTCCTTCAGGTTCTGCAGGTTCTTCCATGTTCTGCAGGTTCCTCCTGGTTGTGCAAGTTACTTCTTGTTCTGCAGGTTCCTCCAGGTTCTGCAGGTTCCTCCATGTTCTGCAGGTTGCTCCAGGTTCTGCAGGTTCCTCCAGGTTCTGCAGGTGTCTCCAGGTTCTGCAGGTTCTTCCATGTTCTGCAGGTTCCTCCATGTTCTGCAGGTTGCTCCAGGTTCTGCAGGTACTTCCAGGTTCTGCAGGTGCCTCCAGGTTCTGCAGGTTGCTCCAGGTTCTGCAGGTTCCTTCAGGTTCTGCAGGTTCCTCCATGTTCTGCAGGTTCCTCCATTTTCCACAGGTTGCTCCAGGTTCTGCAGGTTCCCCCAGGTTCTGCAGGTGCTTCCATGTTCTGCAGGTTGCTCCAAGTTCTGCAGGTTCCTGCATGTTCTGCAGGTTGCTCCAGGTTCTGCAGGTGCCTCCATATTCTGCAGGTTCCTCCAGTTTCTACAGGTTCCTCCAGGTTCTGCCGGTGCCTCCATGTTCTGCAGGTTCCTCCAGGTTTATCAGGTTCCTCCATGTTCTGCAGGTTCCTCCAGGTTCCTGCAGGTTTTTCCAGGTTCTGCAGGTTTTGCAGGTTCCTCCATGTTCTGCAGGTTCCTCCAGGTTCTGCAGGTTACTTCTTGTTCTGCAGGTTCCTCCAAGTTCTGCAGGTTCCTCCATGTTCGGCAGGTTCCTCCAGGTTCTCTAGGTTCCTCCAGGTTCTGCAGGTTCTGCAGATTCCTAAATGTTCTGCAGGTTCCTCCATTTTCTGCATGTTCTGCAGGTTCCTCCATGTTCTGCAGGTTCTTCCAGGTTCTGCAGGTTCCTCCATGTTCTGCAGGTTCCTCCAGTTTCTGCAGGTTCCTCCAGGTTCTGCAGGTGCCTACATGTTCTGCAGGTTCCTCCAGGTTCTGCAGGTTCCTCCAATGTTCTGCAGGTTCCTCCAGGTTCTGCCGGTTCCTCCAGGTTCTGCAGGTTCTCCAGGTTCTGCAGGTTCTCCAGGTGCCTCCATGTTCTGAAGGTTCCTCCATGTTCTGCAGTTTCCTCCATTTTTTGCAGGTTGCTCCAGGATCTGCAGGTTCCTCCAGGTTCTGCAGGTGCCTCCAGGTTCTGCAGGTTGCTCCAGGTTCTGCAGGTTCCTCCAGGTTCTGCAGGTTCCTCCAATGTTCTGCAGGTTCCTCCAGGTTCTGCCGGTTCCTCCAGGTTCTGCAGGTTCTCCAGGTTCTGCAGGTTCTCCAGGTGCCTCCATGTTCTGAAGGTTCCTCCATGTTCTGCAGTTTCCTCCATTTTTTGCAGGTTGCTCCAGGATCTGCAGGTTCCTCCAGGTTCTGCAGGTGCCTCCAGGTTCTGCAGGTTGCTCCAGGTTCTGCAGGTTCCTCCATGTTCTGCAGGTTGCTCCAGGTTGTGCAGGTGCCTCCAGGTTCTGCAGGTGCCTCCATGTTCTGAAGGGTTCCTCCAGGTTCTGCAGGTTCCTCCAGGTTCTGAAGGTGCTTCCATGTTCTGCAGGTTCCTCCAGGTTCTGCAGGTTCCTCCATGTTCTGTAGGTTCCTCCAGGTTCTGCAGGTTCTGCAGGTTCCTCCATGTTTTGCAGGTTCCGCAGGGTTCTGAAGGGTTCCTCCAGTTTCTGCAGGTTCCTCTAGGTTCTGCAGGTACCTCCATATTCTGCAGGTTCCTCCAGGTTTTGCAGATTCCTCCATGTTCTGCAGATTCCTCCATGTTCTGCAGGGTTCTCCATGTTCGGCAGGTTCCTCCATGTTCTGCAGGTTCCTCCAGGTTCTGCAGGTTCTGCAGGTTCTGCAGGTTCCTAAATGTTCTTCAGGTTCCTCCATTTTCTGCATGTTCTGCAGGTTCCTTCATGTTCTGAAGGGTTCCTCCAGTTTCTGCAGGTTCCTCCAAGTTCTGCAGGTTTCTCCGTGTTCTGCAGGTTACTCCAGGTTCTGCAGGTTCTCCAGGTTCCTCCATGTTCTGCAGGTTCCTCCAGTTTCTGCAGGTTACCTCTTGTACTGCAGGTTCCTTCAGGTTCTGCAGGTTCTTCCATGTTCTGCAGGTTCCTCCTGGTTGTGCAAGTTACTTCTTGTTCTGCAGGTTCCTCCAGGTTCTGCAGGTTCCTCCATGTTCTGCAGGTTGCTCCAGGTTCTGCAGGTTCCTCCAGGTTCTGCAGGTGTCTCCAGGTTCTGCAGGTTCTTCCATGTTCTGCAGGTTCCTCCATGTTCTGCAGGTTGCTCCAGGTTCTGCAGGTACTTCCAGGTTCTGCAGGTGCCTCCAGGTTCTGCAGGTTGCTCCAGGTTCTGCAGGTTCCTCCAGGTTCTGCAGGTTCCTCCATGTTCTGCAGGTTCCTCCATTTTCCACAGGTTGCTCCAGGTTCTGCAGGTTCCCCCAGGTTCTGCAGGTGCTTCCATGTTCTGCAGGTTGCTCCAAGTTCTGCAGGTTCCTGCATGTTCTGCAGGTTGCTCCAGGTTCTGCAGGTGCCTCCAGGTTCTGCAGGTGCCTCCAGGTTCTGCAGGTGCCTCCATGTTCTGAAGTGTTCCTACAGGTTCTGCAGGTTCCTCCAGGTTCTGAAGGTGCTTCCATGTTCTGCAGGTTCCTCCAGGTTCTGCAGGTTCCTCCATGTTCTGTAGGTTCCTCCAGGTTCTGCAGGTTCTGCAGGTTCCTCCATGTTCTGCAGGTTCTGCATATTCCTAAATGTTCTGCAGGTTCCTCCATTTTCTGCATGTTCTGCAGGTTCCTCCATGTTCTGCAGGTTCTTCCAGGTTCTGCAGGTTCCTCCATGTTCTGCAGGTTCCTCCAGTTTCTGCAGGTTCCTCCAGGTTCTGCAGGTGCCTACATGTTCTGCAGATTCCTCCAGGTTCTGCAGGTTCCTCCAATGTTCTGCAGGTTCCTCCAGGTTCTGCCGATTCCTCCAGGTTCTGCAGGTTCTCCAGGTTCTGCAGGTTCCTCCAGGTTCTGCAGGTGCCTCCAGGTTCTGCAGGTTGCTCCAGGTTCTGCAGGTTCCTCCATGTTCTGCAGGTTGCTCCAGGTTTTGCAGGTGCCTCCAGGTTCTGCAGGTGCCTCCATGTTCTGAACGGTTCCTCCAGGTTCTGCAGGTTCCTCCAGGTTCTGAAGGTGCTTTCATGTTCTGCAGGTTCCTCCAGGTTCTGCAGGTTCCTCCATGTTCTGTAGGTTCCTCCAGGTTCTGCAGGTTCTGCAGGTTCCTCCATGTTTTGCAGGTTCTGAAGGGTTCTGAAGGGTTCCTCCAGTTTCTGCAGGTTCCTCCAGGTTCTGCAGGTACCTCCATATTCTGCAGGTTCCTCCAGGTTTTGCAGGTTCCTCCATGTTCTGCAGATTCCTCCAGGTTCTGCAGGTTTCTCCATGTTCTGCAGGTTTCTCCATGTTCTGCAGGTTCCTCCATGTTCTGCAGGTTCCTCCAGGTTCTGCAGGTTCTGCAGGTTCCTAAATGTTCTGCAGGTTCCTCCATTTTCTGCATGTTCTGCAGGTTCCTCCATGTTCTGCAGGTTCTTCCAGTTTCTGCTGGTTCCTCCAGGTTCTATAGGTGCCTACATGTTCTGCAGGTTCCTCCAGGTTCTGCAGGTTCCTCCAATGTACTGCAGGTTCTTCCAGGTTCTGCAGGTTACTCCAGGTTCTGCAGGTTCTCCAGGTTCTGCAGGTTCTCCAGGTTCCTCCATGTTCTGCAGGTTCCTCCAGTTTCTGCAGGTTACTTCTTGTTCAGCAGGTTCCTCCAGGTTCTGCAGGTTCTTCCATGTTCTGCAGGTTCCTCCTGGTTGTGCAAGTTACTTCTTGTTCTGCAGGTTCCTCCAGGTTCTGCAGGTTCCTCCATGTTCTGCAGGTTGCTCCAGGTTCTGCAGGTTCCTCCAGGTTCTGCAGGTGTCTCCAGGTTCTGCAGGTTCCTCCATGTTCTGCAGGTTCCTCCATGTTCTGCAGGTTGCTCCAGGTTCTGCAGGTACTTCCAGGTTCTGCAGGTGCCTCCAGGTTCTGCATTTTGCTCCAGGTTCTGCAGGTTCCTCCAGGTTCTGCAGGTTCCTCCATGTTCTGCAGGTTCCTCCATTTTCTGCAGGTTGCTCCAGGTTCTGCAGGTTCCCCCAGGTTCTGCAGGTGCCTCCAGGTTCTGCAGGTTGCTCCAGGTTCTGCAGGTTCCTCCATTTTCTGCAGGTTGCTCCAGGTTCTGCAGGTGCCTCCAGGTTCTGCAGGTGCCTCCAGGTTCTGCAGGTGCCTCCATGTTCTGAAGGGTTACTCCAGGTTCTGCAGGTTCCTCCAGGTTCTGAAGGTGCTTCCATGTTCTGCAGGTTCCTCCAGGTTCTGCAGGTTCCTCCATGTTCTGTAGGTTCCTCCAGGTTCTGCAGGTTCTGCAGGTTCCTCCATGTTTTGCAGGTTCCTTCATGTTCTGAAGGGTTCCTCCAGTTTCTGCAGGTTCCTCCAGGTTCTGCAGGTTTCTCCGTGTTCTGCAGGTTCCTCCAGGTTCTGCAGGTTCCTCCATGTTCTGCAGGTTCTGCAGATTCCTAAATGTTCTGCAGGTTCCTCCATTTTCTGCATGTTCTGCAAGTTCCTCCAGTTTCTGCAGGTTATTCCAGGTTCTTCAGGTGCCTACATGTTCTGCAGGTTCCTCCAGGTTCTGCAGGTTCCTCCAATGTTCTGCAGATTCCTCCAGGTTCTGCCAGTTCCTCCAGGTTCTGCAGGTTCTCCAGGTTCTGCAGGTTCTCCAGGTTCCTCCATGTTCTGCAGGTTGCTCCAGGTTCTGCAGGTTCCTCCAGGTTCTGCAGGTGCCTCCATGTTCTGAAGGATTCCTCCAGGTTCTGCAGGTTCCTCCAGGTTCTGAAGGTGCTTCCATGTTCTGCACGTTCCTCCAGGTTCTGCAGGTTCCTCCATTTTCTGCAGGTTCCTTCATGTTCTGCAGGTTCCTCCATTTTTTGCAGGTTCTGCAGGTTCCTCCAGGTTCTGCAGGTACCTCCTTTTTCTGCAGGTTCCTCCGGGTTCTGCAGGTTCCTCTAGGTTCTGCAGGTTCCTCCAGGTTTTGCAGGTTCCTCGAGGTTCTGCAGGTTCCTCCATGTTTTGGAGGTTCCTCCAGCTTCTGCAGGTTCCTCCATGTTTTGGAGGTTCCTCCAGCTTCTGCAGGTTCCTCCAGGTTGTGCAGGTTCCTCCAAGTTCTTCAGGTTCCTCCAGGTTCTGCAGGTTCCTCCAGCTTCTGCAGGTTCCTCCATGTTCTGCAGGTTCCTCTGGGTTGTGCAGGTTCCTCCAGGTTCTGCAGGTGCCTCCATGTTCTGCAGGTTCCTTCAGGTTCTGCAGGTTCCTCCACGTTCTGCAGGTTCCTCCAGGTTCTGCAGGTTCCTCCATTTTCTGCAGGTTCTGCAGGTTCCTCCATGTTCTGCAGGTTCCTCCATGTTCTGCTGGTTCTGCAGGTTCCTCCATGTTCTGCAGGTTCCCTTCAGGTTCTGCAGGTTCCTCCATATTCTGTAGATTCCTCCAGGTTCAGCAGGTCCCTCCATGTTCTGCAGGTTCCTCCAGGTTCTGCAGGTTCCTCCAGGTTTTGCAGGTTCCTCGAGGTTCTGCAAGTTCCTCCATGTTTTGCAGGTTCCTCCAGCTTCTGCAGGTTCCTCCAGGTTGTGCAGGTTCCTCCAAGTTCTTCAGGTTCCTCCAGGTTCTGCAGGTTCCTCCAGCTTCTGCAGGTTCCTCCAGGTTGTGCAGGTTCCTCCAAGTTCTTCAGGTTCCTCCAGGTTCTGCAGGTGCCTCCATGTTCTGCAGGTTCCTCCAGGTTCTGCAGGTTCCTCCACGTTCTGCAGGTTCCTCCAAGTTCTGCAGGTTCCTCCATGTTCTGCAGGTTCCTCCAGGTTCTGCAGGTTCTGCAGGTTCCTCCATGTTCTGCAGGTTCCTCCATTTCCTGCATGTTCAGCAGGTTCCTCCATGTTCTGCAGGTTCTTCCAGGTTCTGCAGGTTCCTCCATATTCTGCAGGTTCCTCCAGTTTCTACAGGTTCCTCCAGGTTCTGCCGGTGCCTCCATGTTCTGCAGGTTCCTCCAGGTTTATCAGGTTCCTCCATGTTCTGCAGGTTCCTCCAGGTTCTGCAGGTTCCTGCAGGTTCTTCCAGGTTCTGCAGGTTTTGCAGGTTCCTCCATGTTCTGCAGGTTCCTCCAGGTTCTGCAGGTTACTTCTTGTTCTGCAGGTTCCTCCAGGTTCTGCAGGTTCCTCCATGTTCGGCAGGTTCCTCCAGGTTCTCTAGGTTCCTCCAGGTTCTGCAGGTTCTGCAGATTCCTAAATGTTCTGCAGGTTCCTCCATTTTCTACATGTTCTGCAGGTTCCTCCATGTTCTGCAGGTTCTTCCAGGTTCTGAAGGTTCCTCCATGTTCTGCAGGTTCCTCCAGTTTCTGCAGGTTCCTCCAGGTTCTGCAGGTGCCTACATGTTCTGCAGGTTCCTCCAGGTTCTGCAGGTTCCTCCAATGTTCTGTAGGTTCTTCCAGGTTCTGCAGGTTCCTCCAGGTTCTGCAGGTTCTCCAGGTTCTGCAGGTTCTCCAGGTTCTGCAGGTTCTCCAGGTTCCTCCATGTTCTGCAGGTTCCTCCAGTTTCTGCAGGTTTCTTCCATGTTCTGCAGGTTCCTCCTGGTTGTGCAAGTTACTTTATGTTCTGCAGGTTCCTCCAGGTTCTGCAGGTTCTCCAGGTTCCTCCATGTTCTGCAGGTTCCTCCAGTTTCTGCAGGTTACTTCATGTTCTGCAGGTTCCTCCAGGTTCTGCAGGTTCTTCCATGTTCTGCAGGTTCCTCCTGGTTGTGCAAATTACTTCTTGTTCTGCAAGTTCCTCCAGGTTCTGCAGGTTCCTCCATGTTCTGCAGGTTGCTCCAGGTTCTGCAGGTTCCTCCAGGTTCTGCAGGTGTCTCCAGGTTCTGCAGGTTCCTCCATGTTCTGCAGGTTCCTCCATGTTCTGCAGGTTGCTCCAGGTTCTGCAGGTACTTCCAGGTTTCCTCAGGTGCCTCAAGGTTTGGCAGGTTGCTCCAGGTTCTGCAGGTTCCTCCAGGTTCTGCAGGTTCCTCCATGTTCTGCAGGTTCCTCCATTTTCTGCAGGTTGCTCCAGGTTCTGCAGGTTCCCCCAGGTTCTGCAGGTGCCTCCAGTTTCTGCAGGTTGCTCCAGGTTCTGCAGGTTCCTCCATGTTCTGCAAGTTGCTCCAGGTTCTGCAGGTGCCTCCAGGTTCTGCAGGTGCCTCCAGGTTCTGCAGGTGCCTCCATGTTCTGAAGGGTTCCTCCAGGTTCTGCAGGTTCCTCCAGGTTCTGAAGGTGCTTCCATGTTCTGCAGTTTCCTCCAGGTTCTGCAGGTCCCTCCATGTTCTGTAGGTTCCTCCAGGTTCTGCAGGTTCTGCAGTTTCCTCCATGTTTTGCAGGTTCCTACATGTTCTGAAGGGTTCCTCCAGTTTCTGCAGGTTCCTCCAGGTTCTGCAGGTTTCTCCATGTTCTGCAGGTTTCTCCAGTTTCTGCAGGTTCCTCCATGTTCTGCAGGTTCTGCAGATTCCTAAATGTTCTGCAGGTTCCTCCATTTTCTGCATGTTCTGCAGGTTCCTCCATGTTCTGCAGGTTCTTCCAGGTTCTGCAAGTTCCTCCATGTTCTGCTGGTTCCTCCAGTTTCTGCAGGTTCCCCCAGGTTCTTCAGGTGCCTACATGTTCTGCAGGTTCCTCAAGGTTCTGCAGGTTCCTCCATGTTCTGCAGGTTCTTCCAGTTTTTGCAGGTTCCTCCAGGTTCTCCAGGTTCTGCAGGTTCTCCAGGTTCCTCCAGGTTCTGCAGGTTCCTCCAGTTTCTGAAGGTTGCTCCAGGTTCTGCAGGTTCCCCCAGGTTCTCCAGGTGCCTCCAGGTTCTGCAGGTTTCTCCAGGTTCTGCAGGTTCCACCATGTTCTGCAGGTTCCCCCAGGTTCTGCAGGTGCCTCCAGGTTCTGCAGGTTGCTCCAGGTTCTGCAGGTTCCTCCATGTTCTGCAAGTTGCTCCAGGTTCTGCAGGTGCCTCCAGGTTCTGCAGGTGCCTCCAGGTTCTGCAGGTGCCTCCATGTTCTGAAGGGTTCCTCCAGGTTCTGCAGGTTCCTCCAGGTTCTGAAGGTGCTTCCATGTTCTGCAGTTTCCTCCAGGTTCTGCAGGTTCCTCCATGTTCTGTAGGTTCCTCCAGGTTCTGCAGGTTCTGCAGTTTCCTCCATGTTTTGCAGGTTCCTACATGTTCTGAAGGGTTCCTCCAGTTTCTGCAGGTTCCTCCAGGTTCTGCAGGTTTCTCCATGTTCTGCAGGTTCCTCCAGTTTCTGCAGGTTCCTCCATGTTCTGCAGGTTCTGCAGATTCCTAAATGTTCTGCAGGTTCCTCCATTTTCTGCATGTTCTGCAGGTTCCTCCATGTTCTGCAGGTTCTTCCAGGTTCTGCAAGTTCCTCCATGTTCTGCAGGTTCCTCCAGTTTCTGCAGGTTCCTCCAGGTTCTTCAGGTGCCTACATGTTCAGCAGATTCCTTCAGGTTCTGCAGGTTCCTCCATGTTATGCAGGTTCTTCCAGTTTTTGCAGGTTCCTCCAGGTTCTGCAGGTTCTGCAGGTTCTCCAGGTTCTGCAGGTTCTCCAGGTTCCTCCAGGTTCTGCAGGTTCCTCCAGTTTCTGCAGGTTACTTCTTGTTCTACAGGTTCCTCCAGGTTCTGCAGTTTCTTCCATCTTCTGCAGGTTTCTCCTGGTTGTGCAAGTTACTTTATGTTCTGCAGGTTCCTCCAGGTTCTGCAGGTTCCTCCATGTTCTGCAGGTTGCTCCAGGTTCTGCAGGTGCCTACATGTTCTGCAGGTTCCTCCAGGTTCTGCAGGTTCCTCAAATGTTCTGCAGGTTCTTCCAGGTTCTGCAGGTTCCTCCAGGTTCTGCAGGTTCTGCAGGTTCTCCAGGTTCTGCAGGTTCTCCAGGTTCTGCAGGTTCTCCAGGTTCCTCCAGGTTCTTCAGGTTCCTCCAGTTTCTGCAGGTTACTTCTTGTTCTGCAGGTTCCTCCAGGTTCTGCAGTTTCTTCCATGTTCTGCAGGTTTCTCCTGGTTGTGCAAGTTACTTTATGTTCTGCAGGTTCCTCCAGGTTCTGCAGGTTCCTCCATGTTCTGCAGGTCGCTCCAGGTTCCACAGGTTCCTCCAGGTTCTGCAGGTGCCTCCAGGTTCTGCAAGTTCCTCCATGTTCTGCAGGTTCCTCATTGTTCTGCAGGTTGCTCCAGGTTCTGCAGGTACTTCCAGATTCTGCAGGTGCCTCCAGGTTCTGCAGGTTGCTCCATGTTCTGCAGGTTCCTCCATGTTCTGCAGGTTGCTCCAGGTTCTGCAGGTTCCTCCAGGTTCTGCAGGTGCCTCCATGTTCTGAAGGATTCCTCCAGGTTCTGCAGGTTCCTCCAGGTTCTGAAGGTGCTTCCATGTTCTGCACGTTCCTCCAGGTTCTGCAGGTTCCTCCATGTTCTGTAGGTTCCTCCAGGTTCTGCAGTTTCCTCCATTTTCTGCAGGTTCCTCCATGTCCTGCAGGTTCCTCCATTTTCTGCAGGTTCTGCAGGTTCCTCCAGGTTCTGCAGGTACCTCCTTTTTCTGCAGGTTCCTCCGGGTTCTGCAGGTTCCTCCAGGTTCTGCAGGTTCCTCCAGGTTTTGCAGGTTCCTCGAGGTTCTGCAGGTTCCTACATGTTTTGAAGGTTCCTCCAGCTTCTGCAGGTTCCTCCATGTTTTGGAGGTTCCTCCAGCTTCTGCAGGTTCCTCCAGGTTGTGCAGGTTCCTCCAAGTTCTTCAGGTTCCTCCAGGTTCTGCAGGTTCCTCCAGCTTCTGCAGGTTCCTCCATGTTCTGCACGTTCCTCTGGGTTGTGCAGGTTCCTCCAGGTTCTGCAGGTGCCTCCATGTTCTGCAGGTTCCTTCAGGTTCTGCAGGTTCCTCCACGTTCTGCAGGTTCCTCCACGTTCTGCAGGTTCCTCCATTTTCTGCAGGTTCTGCAGGTTCCTCCATGTTCTGCAGGTTCCTGCATGTTCTGCTGGTTCTGCAGGTTCCTCCATGTTCTGCAGGTTCCCTTCAGGTTCTGCAGGTTCCTCCATGTTCTGTAGATTCCTCCAGGTTCTGCAGGTCCCTCCATGTTTTGCAGGTTCCTCCAGCTTCTGCAGGTTCCTCCAGGTTGTGCAGGTTCCTCCAAGTTCTTCAGGTTCCTCCAGGTTCTGCAGGTTCCTCCAGGTTCGGCAGGTTCCTCCATGTTCTGCAGGTTCCTCTGGGTTCTGCAGGTTCCTCCAGGTTCTGCAGGTGCCTCCATGTTCTGCAGGTTCCTCCAGGTTCTGCAGGTTCCTCCACGTTCTGCAGGTTCCTCCAAGTTCTGCAGGTTCCTCCATGTTCTGCAGGTTCCTCCAGGTTCTGCAGGTTCTGCAGGTTCCTCCATGTTCTGCAGGTTCCTCCATTTCCTGCATGTTCAGCAGGTTCCTCCATGTTCTGCAGGTTCTTCCAGGTTCTGCAGGTTCCTCCATATTCTGCAGGTTCCTCCAGTTTCTACAGGTTCCTCCAGGTTCTGCCGGTGCCTCCATGTTCTGCAGGTTCCTCCAGGTTTATCAGGTTCCTCCATGTTCTGCAGGTTCCTCCAGGTTCCTGCAGGTTTTTCCAGGTTCTGCAGGTTTTGCAGGTTCCTCCATGTTCTGCAGGTTCCTCCAGGTTCTGCAGGTTACTTCTTGTTCTGCAGGTTCCTCCAGGTTCTGCAGGTTCCTCCATGTTCGGCAGGTTCCTCCAGGTTCTCTAGGTTCCTCCAGGTTCTGCAGGTTCTGCAGATTCCTAAATGTTCTGCAGGTTCCTCCATTTTCTGCATGTTCTGCAGGTTCCTCCATGTTCTGCAGGTTCTTCCAGGTTCTGCAGGTTCCTCCATGTTCTGCAGGTTCCTCCAGTTTCTGCAGGTTCCTCCAGGTTCTGCAGGTGCCTACATGTTCTGCAGGTTCCTCCAGGTTCTGCAGGTTCCTCCAATGTTCTGCAGGTTCCTCCAGGTTCTGCCGGTTCCTCCAGGTTCTGCAGGTTCTCCAGGTTCTGCAGGTTCTCCAGGTGCCTCCATGTTCTGAAGGTTCCTCCATGTTCTGCAGTTTCCTCCATTTTTTGCAGGTTGCTCCAGGATCTGCAGGTTCCTCCAGGTTCTGCAGGTGCCTCCAGGTTCTGCAGGTTGCTCCAGGTTCTGCAGGTTCCTCCAGGTTCTGCAGGTTCCTCCAATGTTCTGCAGGTTCCTCCAGGTTCTGCCGGTTCCTCCAGGTTCTGCAGGTTCTCCAGGTTCTGCAGGTTCTCCAGGTGCCTCCATGTTCTGAAGGTTCCTCCATGTTCTGCAGTTTCCTCCATTTTTTGCAGGTTGCTCCAGGATCTGCAGGTTCCTCCAGGTTCTGCAGGTGCCTCCAGGTTCTGCAGGTTGCTCCAGGTTCTGCAGGTTCCTCCATGTTCTGCAGGTTGCTCCAGGTTGTGCAGGTGCCTCCAGGTTCTGCAGGTGCCTCCATGTTCTGAAGGGTTCCTCCAGGTTCTGCAGGTTCCTCCAGGTTCTGAAGGTGCTTCCATGTTCTGCAGGTTCCTCCAGGTTCTGCAGGTTCCTCCATGTTCTGTAGGTTCCTCCAGGTTCTGCAGGTTCTGCAGGTTCCTCCATGTTTTGCAGGTTCCGCAGGGTTCTGAAGGGTTCCTCCAGTTTCTGCAGGTTCCTCCAGGTTCTGCAGGTACCTCCATATTCTGCAGGTTCCTCCAGGTTTTGCAGATTCCTCCATGTTCTGCAGATTCCTCCATGTTCTGCAGGGTTCTCCATGTTCGGCAGGTTCCTCCATGTTCTGCAGGTTCCTCCAGGTTCTGCAGGTTCTGCAGGTTCTGCAGGTTCCTAAATGTTCTTCAGGTTCCTCCATTTTCTGCATGTTCTGCAGGTTCCTTCATGTTCTGAAGGGTTCCTCCAGTTTCTGCAGGTTCCTCCAGGTTCTGCAGGTTTCTCCGTGTTCTGCAGGTTACTCCAGGTTCTGCAGGTTCTCCAGGTTCCTCCATGTTCTGCAGGTTCCTCCAGTTTCTGCAGGTTACCTCTTGTACTGCAGGTTCCTTCAGGTTCTGCAGGTTCTTCCATGTTCTGCAGGTTCCTCCTGGTTGTGCAAGTTACTTCTTGTTCTGCAGGTTCCTCCAGGTTCTGCAGGTTCCTCCATGTTCTGCAGGTTGCTCCAGGTTCTGCAGGTTCCTCCAGGTTCTGCAGGTGTCTCCAGGTTCTGCAGGTTCTTCCATGTTCTGCAGGTTCCTCCATGTTCTGCAGGTTGCTCCAGGTTCTGCAGGTACTTCCAGGTTCTGCAGGTGCCTCCAGGTTCTGCAGGTTGCTCCAGGTTCTGCAGGTTCCTCCAGGTTCTGCAGGTTCCTCCATGTTCTGCAGGTTCCTCCATTTTCCACAGGTTGCTCCAGGTTCTGCAGGTTCCCCCAGGTTCTGCAGGTGCTTCCATGTTCTGCAGGTTGCTCCAAGTTCTGCAGGTTCCTGCATGTTCTGCAGGTTGCTCCAGGTTCTGCAGGTGCCTCCAGGTTCTGCAGGTGCCTCCAGGTTCTGCAGGTGCCTCCATGTTCTGAAGTGTTCCTACAGGTTCTGCAGGTTCCTCCAGGTTCTGAAGGTGCTTCCATGTTCTGCAGGTTCCTCCAGGTTCTGCAGGTTCCTCCATGTTCTGTAGGTTCCTCCAGGTTCTGCAGGTTCTGCAGGTTCCTCCATGTTCTGCAGGTTCTGCATATTCCTAAATGTTCTGCAGGTTCCTCCATTTTCTGCATGTTCTGCAGGTTCCTCCATGTTCTGCAGGTTCTTCCAGGTTCTGCAGGTTCCTCCATGTTCTGCAGGTTCCTCCAGTTTCTGCAGGTTCCTCCAGGTTCTGCAGGTGCCTACATGTTCTGCAGATTCCTCCAGGTTCTGCAGGTTCCTCCAATGTTCTGCAGGTTCCTCCAGGTTCTGCCGATTCCTCCAGGTTCTGCAGGTTCTCCAGGTTCTGCAGGTTCCTCCAGGTTCTGCAGGTACCTCCAGGTTCTGCAGGTTGCTCCAGGTTCTGCAGGTTCCTCCATGTTCTGCAGGTTGCTCCAGGTTTTGCAGGTGCCTCCAGGTTCTGCAGGTGCCTCCATGTTCTGAACGGTTCCTCCAGGTTCTGCAGGTTCCTCCAGGTTCTGAAGGTGCTTTCATGTTCTGCAGGTTCCTCCAGGTTCTGCAGGTTCCTCCATGTTCTGTAGGTTCCTCCAGGTTCTGCAGGTTCTGCAGGTTCCTCCATGTTTTGCAGGTTCTGAAGGGTTCTGAAGGGTTCCTCCAGTTTCTGCAGGTTCCTCCAGGTTCTGCAGGTACCTCCATATTCTGCAGGTTCCTCCAGGTTTTGCAGGTTCCTCCATGTTCTGCAGATTCCTCCAGGTTCTGCAGGTTTCTCCATGTTCTGCAGGTTTCTCCATGTTCTGCAGGTTCCTCCATGTTCTGCAGGTTCCTCCAGGTTCTGCAGGTTCTGCAGGTTCCTAAATGTTCTGCAGGTTCCTCCATTTTCTGCATGTTCTGCAGGTTCCTCCATGTTCTGCAGGTTCTTCCAGTTTCTGCTGGTTCCTCCAGGTTCTATAGGTGCCTACATGTTCTGCAGGTTCCTCCAGGTTCTGCAGGTTCCTCCAATGTACTGCAGGTTCTTCCAGGTTCTGCAGGTTACTCCAGGTTCTGCAGGTTCTCCAGGTTCTGCAGGTTCTCCAGGTTCCTCCATGTTCTGCAGGTTCCTCCAGTTTCTGCAGGTTACTTCTTGTTCAGCAGGTTCCTCCAGGTTCTGCAGGTTCTTCCATGTTCTGCAGGTTCCTCCTGGTTGTGCAAGTTACTTCTTGTTCTGCAGGTTCCTCCAGGTTCTGCAGGTTCCTCCATGTTCTGCAGGTTGCTCCAGGTTCTGCAGGTTCCTCCAGGTTCTGCAGGTGTCTCCAGGTTCTGCAGGTTCCTCCATGTTCTGCAGGTTCCTCCATGTTCTGCAGGTTGCTCCAGGTTCTGCAGGTACTTCCAGGTTCTGCAGGTGCCTCCAGGTTCTGCATGTTGCTCCAGGTTCTGCAGGTTCCTCCAGGTTCTGCAGGTTCCTCCATGTTCTGCAGGTTCCTCCATTTTCTGCAGGTTGCTCCAGGTTCTGCAGGTTCCCCCAGGTTCTGCAGGTGCCTCCAGGTTCTGCAGGTTGCTCCAGGTTCTGCAGGTTCCTCCATTTTCTGCAGGTTGCTCCAGGTTCTGCAGGTGCCTCCAGGTTCTGCAGGTGCCTCCAGGTTCTGCAGGTGCCTCCATGTTCTGAAGGGTTACTCCAGGTTCTGCAGGTTCCTCCAGGTTCTGAAGGTGCTTCCATGTTCTGCAGGTTCCTCCAGGTTCTGCAGGTTCCTCCATGTTCTGTAGGTTCCTCCAGGTTCTGCAGGTTCTGCAGGTTCCTCCATGTTTTGCAGGTTCCTTCATGTTCTGAAGGGTTCCTCCAGTTTCTGCAGGTTCCTCCAGGTTCTGCAGGTTTCTCCGTGTTCTGCAGGTTCCTCCAGGTTCTGCAGGTTCCTCCATGTTCTGCAGGTTCTGCAGATTCCTAAATGTTCTGCAGGTTCCTCCATTTTCTGCATGTTCTGCAAGTTCCTCCAGTTTCTGCAGGTTATTCCAGGTTCTTCAGGTGCCTACATGTTCTGCAGGTTCCTCCAGGTTCTGCAGGTTCCTCCAATGTTCTGCAGATTCCTCCAGGTTCTGCCAGTTCCTCCAGGTTCTGCAGGTTCTCCAGGTTCTGCAGGTTCTCCAGGTGCCTCCATGTTCTGCAGGTTGCTCCAGGTTCTGCAGGTTCCTCCAGGTTCTGCAGGTGCTTCCAGGTTCTGCAGGTTGCTCCAGGTTCTGCAGGTTCCTCCATGTTCTGCAGGTTGCTCCAGGTTGTGCAGTTGCCTCCAGGTTCTGCAGGTGCCTCCATGTTCTGAAGGGATCCTCCAGGTTCTGCATGTTCCTCCAGGTTCTGAAGGTGCTTCCATGTTCTGCAGGTTCCTCCAGGTTCTGCAGGTTCCTCCATGTTCTGTACGTTCCTCCAGGTTCTGCAGGTTCTGCAGGTTCCTCCATGTTTTGCAGGTTCTGAAGGGTTCTGAAGGGATCCTCCAGTTTCTGCAGGTTCCTCCAGGTTCTGCAGGTACCTCCATATTCTGCCTGTTCCTCCATGTTCTGCAGGTTTCTCCATGTTCTGCAGGTTCCTCCATGTTCTACAGGTTCTTCCAGGTTCTGCTGGTTCTGAAGGTTTCTAAATATTCTGCAGGTTTCTCCATTTTCTGCATGTTCTGCAGGTTCCTCCATGTTCTGCAGGTTCTTCCAGTTTTTGCAGGTTCCTCCAGGTTCTGCAGGTGCCTACATGTTCTGCAGGTTCCTCCAGGTTCTGCAGGTTCCTCCAATGTTCTGCAGGTTCTTCCAGGTTCTGCAGGTTCCTCCAGGTTCTGCAGATTCTCCAGGTTCTGCAGGTTCTCCAGGTTCTGCAGGTTCTCCAGGTTCCTCCATGTTCTGCAGGTTCCTCCAGTTTATGCAGGTTACTTCTTGTTCTGCGGGTTCCTCCAGGTTCTGCAGTTTCTTCCATGTTCTGCAGGTTCCTCCTGGTTGTGCAAGTTACTTTATGTTCTGCAGGTTCCTCCATGTTCTGCAGGTTCCTCCACGTTCTGCAGGTTCCTCCAAGTTCTGCAGGTTCCTCCATGTTCTGCAGGTTCCTCCAGGTTCTGCAGGTTCTGCATGTTCAGCAGGTTCCTCCATGTTCTGCAGGTTCTTCCAGGTTCTGCAGGTTCCTCCATATTCTGCAGGTTCCTCCAGTTTCTACAGGTTCCTCCAGGTTCTGCCGGCTCCTCCATGTTCTGCAGGTTCCTCCAGGTTTATCAGGTTCCTCCATGTTCTGCAGGTTCCTCCAGGTTCTGCAGGTTCCTGCAGGTTCTTCCAGGTTCTGCAGGTTTTGCAGGTTCCTCCAGGTTCTGCAGGTTACTTTTGTTCTGCAGGTTCCTCCAGGTTCTGCAGGTTCCTCCATGTTCTGCAGGTTCCTCCAGGTTCTGTAGGTTCCTCCAGGTTCTGCAGGTTCTGCAGATTCCTAACTGTTCTGCAGGTTCCTCCATTTTCTGCATGTTCTGCAGGTTCCTCCATGTTCTGCAGGTTCTTCCAGGTTCTGCAGGTTCCTCCATGTTCTGCAGGTTCCTCCGGTTTCTGCAGGTTCCTCCAGGTTCTGCAGGTGCCTACATGTTCTGCAGGTTCCTCCAGGTTCTGCAGGTTCCTCCAATGTTCTGCAGGTTCCTCCAGGTTCTGCCAGTTCCTCCAGGTTCTGCAGGTTCTCCAGGTTCTGCAGGTTCTCCAGGTGCCTCCATGTTCTGAAGGTTCCTCCATGTTCTGCAGGTTGCTCCAGGTTCTGCAGGTTCCTCCAGGTTCTGCAGGTGCTTCCAGGTTCTGCAGGTTCCTCCATGTTCTGCAGGTTGCTCCAGGTTCTGCAGGTACTTCCAGGTTCTGCTGGTAACTCCAGGCTCTGCAGGTTTCTCCAGGTTCTGCAGGTTCCTCCAGGTTCTGCAGGTTCCTCCATGTTCTGCAGGTTCCTCCATTTTCCACAGGTTGCTCCAGATTCTGCAGGTTCCCCCAGGTTCTGCAGGTGCCTCCAGGTTCTGCAGGTTGCTTCAGGTTCTGCAGGTTCCTGCATGTTCTGCAGGTTGCTCCAGGTTCTGCAGGTGACTCCAGGTTCTGCGGGTGCCTCCAGGTTTTGCAGGTGCCTCCATGTTCTGAAGGGTTCCTCCAGGTTCTGCAGGTTTTTCCAGGTTCTGAAGGTGCTTCCATGTTCTGCAGGTTCCTCCAGGTTCTGCAGGTTCCTCCATGTTCTGTAGGTTCCTCCAGGTTCTGCAGGTTCTGCAGGTTCCTCCATGTTCTGCAGGTTCTGCAGATTCCTAAATATTCTGCGAGTTCCTCCATTTTCTGCATATTCTGCAGGTTCCTCCATGTTCTGCAGGTTCTTCCAGGTTCTGCAGGTTCCTCCATGTTCTGCAGGTTCCTCCAGTTTCTGCAGGTTCCTCCAGGTTCTGCAGGTGCCTACTTGTTCTGCAGGTTCCTCCAGGTTCTGCAGGTTCCTCCAATGTTCTGCAGATTCCTCCAGGTTCTGCCGGTTCCTCCAGGTTCTGCAGGTTCTCCAGGTGCCTCCATGTTCTGCAGGTTCCTCCATGTTCTGCAGGTTCCTCCATTTTTTGCAGGTTGCTCCAGGTTCTGCAGGTGCCTCCAGGTTCTGCAGGTTGCTCCAGGTTCTGCAGGTTCCTCCATGTTCTGCAGGTTGCTCCAGGTTGTGCAGGTGCCTCCAGGTTCTGCAGGTGCCTCCATGTTCTGAAGGGTTCCTCCAGGTTCTGCAGGTTCCTCCAGGTTCTGAAGGTGCTTCCATGTTCTGCAGGTTCCTCCAGGTTCTGCAGGTTCCTCCATGTTCTGTAAGTTCCTCCAGGTTCTGCAGGTTGTGCAGGTTCCTCCATGTTTTGCAGGTTCTGAAGGGTTCTGAAGGGTTCCTCCAGTTTCTGCACGTTCCTCCAGGTTCTGCAGGTACCTCCATATTCTGCAGATTCCTCCAGGTTTTGCAGGTTCCTCCATGTTCTGCAGGTTCCTCCAGGTTCTGCAGGTTTCTCCATGTTCTGCAGGTTTCTCCATGTTCTGCAGGTTCCTCCATGTTCTGCAGGTTCCTCCAGGTTCTGCAGGTTCTGAAGGTTCCTAAATGTTCTGCAGGTTCCTCCATTTTCTGCATGTTCTGCAGGTTCCTCCATGTTCTGCAGGTTCTTCCAGTTTCTGCAGGTTGCTCCAGGTTCTGCAGGTGCCTACATGTTCTGCAGGTTCCTCCAGGTTCTGCAGGTTCCTCCAATGTTCTGCAGGTTCTTCCAGGTTCTGCAGGTTCCTCCAGGTTCTGCAGGTTCTCCAGGTTCTGCAGGTTCTCCCGGTTCCTCCATGTTATGCAGGTTCCTCCAGTTTCTGCAGGTTACTTCTTGTTCTGCAGGTTCCTCCAGGTTCTGCAGGTTCTTCCATGTTCTGCAGGTTCCTCCTGGTTGTGCAAGTTACTTTATGTTCTGCAGGTTCCTCCAGGTTCTGCAGGTTCCTCCATGTTCTGCAGGTTGCTCAAGGTTCTGCAGGTTCCTCCAGGTTCTGCAGGTGCCTCCATGTTCTGAAGGTTTCCTCCAGGTTCTGCAGGTTCCTCCAGGTTCTGAAGGTGCTTCCATGTTCTGCACGTTCCTCCAGGTTCTGCAGGTTCCTCCATGTTCTGTAGGTTCCTCCAGGTTCTGCAGTTTCCTCCATTTTCTGCAGGTTCCTCCATGTTCTGCAGGTTCCTCCATTTTTTGCAGGTTCTGCAGGTTCCTCCAGGTTCTGCAGGTACCTCCTTTTTCTGCAGGTTCCTCCGGGTTCTGCAGGTTCCTCCAGGTTCTGCAGGTTCCTCCAGGTTTTGCAGGTTCCTCGAGGTTCTGCAGGTAACTCCATGTTTTGGAGGTTCCTCCAGCTTTTGCAGGTTCCTCCATGTTTTGGAGGTTCCTCCAGCTTCTGCAGGTTCCTCCAGGTTGTGCAGATTCCTCCAAGTTCTTCAGGTTCCTCCAGGTTCTGCAGGTTCCTCCAGCTTCTGCAGGTTCCTCCATGTTCTGCAGGTTCCTCTGGGTTCTGCAGGTTCCTCCAGGTTCTGCAGGTGCCTCCATGTTCTGCAGGTTCCTCCAGGTTCTGCAGGTTCCTCCACGTTCTGCAGGTTCCTCCAAGTTCTGCAGGTTTCTCCATGTTCTGCAGGTTCCTCCAGGTTCTGCAGGTTCTGCAGGTTCTGCAGGTTCCTCCATGTTCTGCAGGTTCCTCCATGTTCTGCAGGTTCCTCCAGGTTCTGCAGGTTCTGAAGGTTCCTAAATGTTCTGCAGGTTCCTCCATTTTCTGCATGTTCTGCAGGTTCCTCCATGTTCTGCAGGTTCTTCCAGTTTCTGCAGGTTGCTCCAGGTTCTGCAGGTGCCTACATGTTCTGCAGGTTCCTCCAGGTTCTGCAGGTTCCTCCAATGTTCTGCAGGTTCTTCCAGGTTCTGCAGGTTCCTCCAGGTTCTGCAGGTTCTCCAGGTTCTGCAGGTTCTCCAGGTTCCTCCATGTTATGCAGGTTCCTCCAGTTTCTGCAGGTTACTTCTTGTTCTGCAGGTTCCTCCAGGTTCTGCAGGTTCTTCCATGTTCTGCAGGTTCCTCCTGGTTGTGCAAGTTACTTTATGTTCTGCAGGTTCCTCCAGGTTCTGCAGGTTCCTCCATGTTCTGCAGGTTGCTCAAGGTTCTGCAGGTTCCTCCAGGTTCTGCAGGTGCCTCCATGTTCTGAAGGTTTCCTCCAGGTTCTGCAGGTTCCTCCAGGTTCTGAAGGTGCTTCCATGTTCTGCACGTTCCTCCAGGTTCTGCAGGTTCCTCCATGTTCTGTAGGTTCCTCCAGGTTCTGCAGTTTCCTCCATTTTCTGCAGGTTCCTCCATGTTCTGCAGGTTCCTCCATTTTTTGCAGGTTCTGCAGGTTCCTCCAGGTTCTGCAGGTACCTCCTTTTTCTGCAGGTTCCTCCGGGTTCTGCAGGTTCCTCCAGGTTCTGCAGGTTCCTCCAGGTTTTGCAGGTTCCTCGAGGTTCTGCAGGTAACTCCATGTTTTGGAGGTTCCTCCAGCTTTTGCAGGTTCCTCCATGTTTTGGAGGTTCCTCCAGCTTCTGCAGGTTCCTCCAGGTTGTGCAGATTCCTCCAAGTTCTTCAGGTTCCTCCAGGTTCTGCAGGTTCCTCCAGCTTCTGCAGGTTCCTCCATGTTCTGCAGGTTCCTCTGGGTTCTGCAGGTTCCTCCAGGTTCTGCAGGTGCCTCCATGTTCTGCAGGTTCCTCCAGGTTCTGCAGGTTCCTCCACGTTCTGCAGGTTCCTCCAAGTTCTGCAGGTTTCTCCATGTTCTGCAGGTTCCTCCAGGTTCTGCAGGTTCTGCAGGTTCTGCAGGTTCCTCCATGTTCTGCAGGTTCCTCCATTTTCTGCATGTTCAGCAGGTTCCTCCATGTTCTGCAAGTTCTTCCAGGTTCTGCAGGTTCCTCCAGGTTCTGCAGGTTCCTCCAGTTTCTACAGGTTCCTCCAGGTTCTGCCGGTGCCTTCATGTTCTGCAGGTTCCTCCAGGTTTATCAGGTTCCTCCATGTTCTGCAGGTTCTTCCAGTTTCTGCAGGTTGCTCCAGGTTCTGCAGGTGCCTACATGTTCTGCAGGTTCCTCCAGGTTCTGCAGGTTCCTCCAATGTTCTGCAGGTTCTTCCAGGTTCTGCAGGTTCCTCCAGGTTCTGCAGGTTCTCCAGGTTCTGCAGGTTCTCCAGGTTCCTCCATGTTCTGCAGGTTCCTCCAGTTTCTGCAGGTTACTTCTTGTTCTGCAGGTTCCTCCAGGTTCTGCATGTTCTTCCATGTTCTGCAGGTTCCTCCTGGTTGTGCAAGTTACTTTATGTTCTGCAGGTTCCTCCAGGTTCTGCAGGTTCCTCCATGTTCTGCAGGTTGCTCCAGGTTCTGCAGGTTCCTCCAGGTTCTGCAGGTGCCTCCAGGTTCTGCAGGTTCCTCCATGTTCTGCAGGTTCCTCCATGTTCTGCATGTTGCTCCAGGTTCTGAAGGTACTTCCAGGTTCTGCAGGTGCCTCCAGGTTCTGCAGGTTACTCCAGGTTCTGCAGGTTCCTCCATGTTCTGCAGGTTGCTCCAGGTTCTGCAGGTTCCTCCAGGTTCTGCAGGTGCCTCCATGTTCTGAAGGTTTCCTCCAGGTTCTGCAGGTTCCTCCAGGTTCTGAAGGTGCTTCCATGTTCTGCACGTTCCTCCAGGTTCTGCAGGTTCCTCCATGTTCTGTAGGTTCCTCCAGGTTCTGCAGTTTCCTCCATTTTCTGCAGGTTCCTCCATGTTCTGCAGGTTCCTCCATTTTTTGCAGGTTCTGCAGGTTCCTCCAGGTTCTGCAGGTACCTCCTTTTTCTGCAGGTTCCTCCGGGTTCTGCAGGTTCCTCCAGGTTCTGCAGGTTCCTCCAGGTTTTGCAGGTTCCTCGAGGTTCTGCAGGTAACTCCATGTTTTGGAGGTTCCTCCAGCTTCTGCAGGTTCCTCCATGTTTTGGAGGTTCCTCCAGCTTCTGCAGGTTCCTCCAGGTTGTGCAGATTCCTCCAAGTTCTTCAGGTTCCTCCAGGTTCTGCAGGTTCCTCCAGCTTCTGCAGGTTCCTCCATGTTCTGAAGGGTTCCTCCAGGTTCTGCAGGTTCCTCCAGGTTCTGAAGGTGCTTCTATGTTCTGCAGGTTCCTCCAGGTTCTGCAGGTTCCTCCATGTTCTGTAAGTTCCTCCAGGTTCTGCAGGTTGTGCAGGTTCCTCCATGTTTTGCAGGTTCTGAAGGGTTCTGAAGGGTTCCTCCAGTTTCTGCAGGTTCCTCCAGGTTCTGCAGGTACCTCCATATTCTGCAGGTTCCTCCAGGTTTTGCAGGTTCCTCCATGTTCTGCAGGTTCCTCCAGGTTCTGCAGGTTTCTCCATGTTCTGCAGGTTTCTCCATGTTCTGCAGGTTCCTCCATGTTCTGCAGGTTCCTCCAGGTTCTGCAGGTGCTGAAGGTTCCTAAATGTTCTGCAGGTTCCTCCATTTTCTGCATGTTCTGCAGGTTCCTCCATTTTCTGCAGGTTCTTCCAGTTTCTGCAGGTTGCTCCAGGTTCTGCAGGTGCCTACATGTTCTGCAGGTTCCTCCAGGTTCTGCAGGTTCCTCCAATGTTCTGCAGGTTCTTCCAGGTTCTGCAGGTTCCTCCAGGTTCTGCAGGTTCTCCAGGTTCTGCAGGTTCTCCAGGTTCCTCCATGTTCTGCAGGTTCCTCCAGTTTCTGCAGGTTACTTCTTGTTCTGCAGGTTCCTCCAGGTTCTGCATGTTCTTCCATGTTCTGCAGGTTCCTCCTGGTTGTGTAAGTTACTTTATGTTCTGCAGGTTCCTCCAGGTTCTGCAGGTTCCTCCATGTTCTGCAGGTTGCTCCAGGTTCTGCAGGTTCCTCCAGGTTCTGCAGGTGCCTCCAGGTTCTGCAGGTTCCTCCATGTTCTGCAGGTTCCTCCATGTTCTGCATGTTGCTCCAGGTTCTGAAGGTACCTCCAGGTTCTGCAGGTTACTCCAGGTTCTGCAGGTTCCTCCATGTTCTGCAGGTTGCTCCAGGTTCTGCAGGTTCCTCCAGGTTCTGCAGGTGCCTCCATGTTCTGAAGGTTTCCTCCAGGTTCTGCAGGTTCCTCCAGGTTCTGAAGGTGCTTCCATGTTCTGCACGTTCCTCCAGGTTCTGCAGGTTCCTCCATGTTCTGTAGGTTCCTCCAGGTTCTGCAGTTTCCTCCATTTTCTGCAGGTTCCTCCATGTTCTGCAGGTTCCTCCATTTTTTGCAGGTTCTGCAGGTTCCTCCAGGTTCTGCAGGTACCTCCTTTTTCTGCAGGTTCCTCCGGGTTCTGCAGGTTCCTCCAGGTTCTGCAGGTTCCTCCAGGTTTTGCAGGTTCCTCGAGGTTCTGCAGGTAACTCCATGTTTTGGAGGTTCCTCCAGCTTCTGCAGGTTCCTCCATGTTTTGGAGGTTCCTCCAGCTTCTGCAGGTTCCTCCAGGTTGTGCAGATTCCTCCAAGTTCTTCAGGTTCCTCCAGGTTCTGCAGGTTCCTCCAGCTTCTGCAGGTTCCTCCATGTTCTGCAGGTTCCTCTGGGTTCTGCAGGTTCCTCCAGGTTCTGCAGGTGCCTCCATGTTCTGCAGGTTCCTCCAGGTTCTGCAGGTTCCTCCACGTTCTGCAGGTTCCTCCAAGTTCTGCAGGTTCCTCCATGTTCTGCAGGTTCCTCCAGGTTCTGCAGGTTCTGCAGGTTCTGCAGGTTCCTCCATGTTCTGCAGGTTCCTCCATTTTCTGCATGTTCAGCAGGTTCCTCCATGTTCTGCAAGTTCTTCCAGGTTCTGCAGGTTCCTCCAGGTTCTGCAGGTTCCTCCAGTTTCTACAGGTTCCTCCAGGTTCTGCCGGTGCCTCCATGTTCTGCAGGTTCCTCCAGGTTTATCAGGTTCCTCCATGTTCTGCAGGTTCCTCCAGGTTCTGCAGGTTCCTGCAGGTTCCTCCAGGTTCTGCAGGTTCCTCCATGTTCTGCAGGTTCCTCCAGGTTCTCCAGGTTCCCCCAGGTTCTGCAGGTTATTTCTTGTTCTGCAGGTTCCTCCAGGTTCTGCAGGTGCCTCCATGTTCTGCAGGTTGCTCCAGGTTCTGCAGGTTCCTCCAGGTTCTGCAGGTGCCTCCAGGTTCTGAAAGGTTCCTCCAGGTTCTGCAGGTTCCTCCATGTTCTGCAGGTCCCTCCATGTTCTGCATGTTCCTGCAGGTTTTGCAGGTTCCTCCATGTTCTGCAGGTTCCTCCAGGTTCTGCAGGTTCCTCCATGTTCTGCAGGTTCCTCCGGGTTCTGCAGGTTCCTCCAGGTTCTCCAGGTGCCTCCAGGTTCTGCAGGTTCCTCCATTTTCTGCAGGTTCTGCAGGTTCCTCCATGTTCTGGAGGTTCCTCCATGTTCTGCTGGTTCTGCAGGTTCCTTCATGTTCTGCAGGTTCCTCCAGGTTCTGCAGGTTCCTCCATGTTTTGCAGATTCCTCCAGGTTTTGCAGGTCCCTCCATGTTTTGCAGGTTCCTCAAGGTTCTGCAGGTTCTTCCATGTTCTGCAAGTTCTTCCAGGTTCTGCAGGTTCCTCCATGTTCTGCAGGTTCCTCCAGTTTCTGCAGGTTCCTCCAGGTTCTACAGGTGCCTCCATGTTATGCAGGTTCCTCCAGGTTCTGCAGGTTGCTCCATGTTCTGCAGGTTCCTCCAGGTTCTGCAGGTTCCTCCAGGTTCTGCAGGTTCCTCAATGTTCTGCAGGTTGCTCCAGGTTCTGCAGGTTCCTCCAGGTTCTGCAGGTGCCTCCAAGTTCTGAAGGTTCCTCCATGTTCTGCAGTTTGCTCCAGGTTCTGCAGGTTCCTCCAGGTTCTGAAGGTGCCTCCATGTTCTGCAGGTTGCTCCAGGTTCTGCAGGTTCCTCCAGGTTATGCAGGTTCCTCCATGTTCTGCAGGTTCCTCCAGGTTCTGAAGGTCCCTCCATGTTTTGCAGGTTCCTCCAGGTTCTGAAGGTTCCTCCATGTTCTGCAGGTTCCTCCATTTTCTGCAGGTTCCTCCAGGTTCTGCAGGTTCCTCCAGGTTTTGCAGGTTCCTCCATGTTCTGAAGGGTTCCTCCAGGTTATGCAGGTGCCTCCATGTTCTGCAGGTTCCTCCAGATTCTGCAGGTGCCTCCAGGTTCTGCAGGTTCCTCCATGTTCTGGAGGTTCTTCCAGGTTCTGCAGGTACCTCAATGTTCTGCAGGTTCCTCCGGGTTCTGCAAGTTCCTCCAGGTTCTGCAGGTGCCTCCATGTTCTGCATGTTCTTCCAGGTTCTGCAGGTTCCTCCTCGTTCTGCAGGTTTCTAAGGTTTTCTGCAGGTTCCTCCATTTTCTGCAGGTTCTGCAGGTTCCTCAATGTTCTGCAGGTTCCTCCATTTTCTGCAGGTTCTGAAGGTTCCTCCATGTTCGGCAGGTTCCTCCAGGTTCTGCAGGTTCCTCCAGGTTCTGCAGGTTCTTCCAGGTTCTGCAGGTTCATCCATGTTCTGCAGGTTTCTCCAGGTTCTGCATGTTCCTCCATGTTCTGCAGGTTCCTCCAGGTTCTGCAGGTGCCTCCATGTTCTGCAGGTCCCTCCAGGTTCTGCAGGTTCCTCCATGTTCTGCAGGTTCCTCCAGGTTTTTCAGGTTCCTCAAGGTTCTGCAGGTTCCTCCATGTTCTGAAGGGTTCCTCCAGGTTATGCAGGTGCCTCCATGTTCTGCAGGTTCCTCCAGGTTCTGCAGGTTCCTCCAGGTTCTGCAGGTTCCTCCATGTTCTGCAGGTTCCTCCAGGTTCTGCAGGCTCCTCCATGTTCTGCAGGTTCCTCAAGGTTCTGCAGGTTCCTCCATGTTCTGAAGGGTTCCTCCAGGTTCTGCAGGTTCCTCCAGGTTCTGAAGGCGCCTCCATGTTCTGCATTTTCCTTGTTGTTCTGCAGGATCCTCCGGGTTCTGCAGGTTCCTCCAGGTTCTGCAGGTGCCTCCATGTTCTGCATGTTTTTCCAGGTTCTGCAGGTTCCTCCACGTTCTGCAGGTTCCTCCGGGTTCTGCGGGTTCCTCCATTTTCTGCTTGTTCTGCAGGTTCCTCCATTTTCTGCAGAATCTGCAGGTTCCTCCATGTTCTGCAAGTTCCTCCAGGTTCTGCTGGTTCCTCCATGTTCTGCAGGTTCTTCCAGGTTTTGCAGGTACCTCCTAGTTCTGCAGGTTCCTCCAGGTTCTGCAAGTTCATCCATGTTCTGCAGGTTTCTCCAGGTTCTGCATGTTCCTCCATGTTCTGCAGGTTCTTCCAGGTTCTGCAGGTTCCTCCATGTTCTGCAGGTTCCTCCAGGTTCTGCAGGTTCCTCCAGGTTCTGCAGGTACCTCCATATTCTGCAGGTTCCTCCAGGTTTTGCAGGTTCCTCCATGTTCTGCAGGTTCCTCCAGGTTCTGCAGGTTCTGCAGGTTCTGCAGGTTCCTAAATGTTCTTCAGGTTCGTCCATTTTCTGCATGTTCTGCAGGTTCTTCCAGTTTCTGCAGGTTCCTCCAGGTTCTGCAGGTGCCTACATGTTCTGCAAGTTCCTCCAGGTTCTGCAGGTTCCTCCAATGTTCTGCAGGTTCTTCCAGGTTCTGCAGGTTACTCCAGGTTCTGCAGGTTCTCCAGGTTCCTCCATGTTCTGCAGGTTCCTCCAGTTTCTGCAGGTTACCTCTTGTACTGCAAGTTCCTTCAGGTTCTGCAGGTTCTTTCATGTTCTGCAGGTTCCTCCTGGTTGTGCAAGTTACTTCTTGTTCTGCAGGTTCCTCCAGGTTCTGCAGGTTCCTCCATGTTCTGCAGGTTGCTCCAGGTTCTGCAGGTTCCTCCAGGTTCTGCAGGTGTCTCCAGGTTCTGCAGGTTCTTCCATGTTCTGCAGGTTCCTCCATGTTCTGCAGGTTGCTCCAGGTTCTGCAGGTACTTCCAGGTTCTGCAGGTGCCTCCAGGTTCTGCAGGTTGCTCCAGGTTCTGCAGGTTCCTCCAGGTTCTGCAGGTTCCTCCATGTTCTGCAGGTTCCTCCATTTTCCACAGGTTGCTCCAGGTTCTGCAGGTTCCCCCAGGTTCTGAAGGTGCCTCCATGTTCTGCAGGTTGCTCCAAGTTCTGCAGGTTCCTGCATGTTCTGCAGGTTGCTCCAGGTTCTGCAGGTGCCTCCAGGTTCTGCAGGTGCCTCCATGTTCTGAAGTGTTCCTCCAGGTTCTGCAGGTTCCTCCAGGTTCTGAAGGTGCTTCCATGTTCTGCAGGTTCCTCCAGGTTCTGCAGGTTCCTCCATGTTCTGTAGGTTCCTCCAGGTTCTGCAGGTTCTGCAGGTTCCTCCATGTTCTGCAGGTTCTGCATATTCCTAAATGTTCTGCAGGTTCCTCCATTTTCTGCATGTTCTGCAGGTTCCTCCATGTTCTGCAGGTTCTTCCAGGTTCTGCAGGTTCCTCCATGTTCTGCAGGTTCCTCCAGTTTCTGCAGGTTCCTCCAGGTTCTGCAGGTGCCTACATGTTCTGCAGATTCCTCCAGGTTCTGCAGGTTCCTCCAATGTTCTGCAGGTTCCTCCAGGTTCTGCCGATTCCTCCAGGTTCTGCAGGTTCTCCAGGTTCCACAGGTTGTCCAGGTGCCTCCATGTTCTGAAGGTTCCTCCATGTTTTGCAGTTTCCTCCATTTTTTGCAGGTTGCTCCAGGTTCTGCAGGTTCCTCCAGGTTCTGCAGGTGCCTCCAGGTTCTGCAGGTTGCTCCAGGTTCTGCAGGTTCCTCAATGTTCTGCAGGTTGCTCCAGGTTCTGCAGGTTCCTCCAGGTTCTGAAGGTGCTTTCATGTTCTGCAGGTTCCTCCAGGTTCTGCAGGTTCCTCCATGTTCTGTAGGTTCCTCCAGGTTCTGCAGGTTCTGCAGGTTCCTCCATATTTTGCAGGTTCTGAAGGGTTCTGAAGGGTTCCTCCAGTTTCTGCAGGTTCCTCCAGGTTCTGCAGGTACCTCCATATTCTGCAGGTTCCTCCAGGTTTTGCAGGTTCCTCCATGTTCTGCAGATTCCTCCAGGTTCTGCAGGTTTCTCCATGTTCTGCAGGTTTCTCCATGTTCTGCAGGTTCCTCCATGTTCTGCAGGTTCCTCCAGGTTCTGCAGGTTCTGAAGGTTCCTAAATGTTCTGCAGGTTCCTCCATTTTCTGCATGTTCTGCAGGTTCCTCCATGTTCTGCAGGTTCTTCCAGTTTCTGCTGGTTCCTCCAGGTTCTATAGGTGCCTACATGTTCTGCAGGTTCCTCCAGGTTCTGCAGGTTCCTCCAATGTACTGCAGGTTCTTCAAGGTTCTGCAGGTTACTCCAGGTTCTGCAGGTTCTCCAGGTTCTGCAGGTTCTCCAGGTTCCTCCATGTTCTGCAGGTTCCTCCAGTTTCTGCAGGTTACTTCTTGTTCTGCAGGTTCCTCCAGGTTCTGCAGGTTCTTCCATGTTCTGCAGGTTCCTCCTGGTTGTGCAAGTTACTTCTTGTTCTGCAGGGTCCTCCAGGTTCTGCAGGTTCCTCCATGTTCTGCAGGTTGCTCCAGGTTCTGCAGGTTCCTCCAGGTTCTGCAGGTGTCTCCAGGTTCTGCAGGTTCCTCCATGTTCTGCAGGTTCCTCCATGTTCTGCAGGTTGCTCCAGGTTCTGCAGGTACTTCCAGGTTCTGCAGGTGCCTCCAGGTTCTGCAGGTTCCTCCAGGTTTTGCAGATTCCTCCATGTTCTGCAGATTCCTCCATGTTCTGCAGGGTTCTCCATGTTCGGCAGGTTCCTCCATGTTCTGCAGGTTCCTCCAGGTTCTGCAGGTTCTGCTGGTTCCTAAATGTTCTTCAGGTTCCTCCATTTTCTGCATGGTCTGCAGGTTCTTCCAGTTTCTGCAGGTTCCTCCAGGTTCTGCAGGTGCCTACATGTTCTGCAAGTTCCTCCAGGTTCTGCAGGTTCCTCCAATGTTCTGCAGGTTCTTCCAGGTTCTGCAGGTTACTCCAGGTTCTGCAGGTTCTCCAGGTTCCTCCATGTTCTGCAGGTTCCTCCAGTTTCTGCAGGTTACCTCTTGTACTGCAAGTTCCTTCAGGTTCTGCAGGTTCTTTCATGTTCTGCAGGTTCCTCCTGGTTGTGCAAGTTACTTCTTGTTCTGCAGGTTCCTCCAGGTTCTGCAGGTTCCTCCATGTTCTGCAGGTTGCTCCAGGTTCTGCAGGTTCCTCCAGGTTCTGCAGGTGTCTCCAGGTTCTGCAGGTTCTTCCATGTTCTGCAGGTTCCTCCATGTTCTGCAGGTTGCTCCAGGTTCTGCAGGTACTTCCAGGTTCTGCAGGTGCCTCCAGGTTCTGCAGGTTGCTCCAGGTTCTGCAGGTTGCTCCAGGTTCTGCAGGTTCCTCCATGTTCTGCAGGTTCCTCCATTTTCCACAGGTTGCTCCAGGTTCTGCAGGTTCCCCCAGGTTCTGAAGGTGCCTCCATGTTCTGCAGGTTGCTCCAAGTTCTGCAGGTTCCTGCATGTTCTGCAGGTTGCTCCAGGTTCTGCAGGTGCCTCCAGGTTCTGCAGGTGCCTCCAGGTTCTGCAGGTGCCTCCATGTTCTGAAGTGTTCCTCCAGGTTCTGCAGGTTCCTCCAGGTTCTGAAGGTGCTTCCATTTTCTGCAGGTTCCTCCAGGTTCTGCAGGTTCCTCCATGTTCTGTAGGTTCCTCCAGGTTCTGCAGGTTCTGCAGGTTCCTCCATGTTCTGCAGGTTCTGCATATTCCTAAATGTTCTGCAGGTTCCTCCATTTTCTGCATGTTCTGCAGGTTCCTCCATGTTCTGCAGGTTCTTCCAGGTTCTGCAGGTTCCTCCATGTTCTGCAGGTTCCTCCAGTTTCTGCAGGTTCCTCCAGGTTCTGCAGGTGCCTACATGTTCTGCAGATTCCTCCAGGTTCTGCAGGTTCCTCCAATGTTCTGCAGGTTCCTCCAGGTTCTGCCGATTCCTCCAGGTTCTGCAGGTTCTCCAGGTTCCACAGGTTGTCCAGGTGCCTACATGTTCTGCAGATTCCTCCATGTTTTGCAGTTTCCTCCATTTTTTGCAGGTTGCTCCAGGTTCTGCAGGTTCCTCCAGGTTCTGCAGGTGCCTCCAGGTTCTGCAGGTTGCTCCAGGTTCTGCAGGTTCCTCAATGTTCTGCAGGTTGCTCCAGGTTGTGCAGGTGCCTCCAGGTTCTGCAGGTGCCTCCATGTTCTGAACGGTTCCTCCAGGTCTGCAGGTTCCTCCAGGTTCTGAAGGTGCTTTCATGTTCTGCAGGTTCCTCCAGGTTCTGCAGGTTCCTCCATGTTCTGCAGGTACCTCCATATTCTGCAGGTTCCTCCAGGTTTTGCAGGTTCCTCCATGTTCTGCAGATTCCTCCAGGTTCTGCAGGTTTCTCCATGTTCTGCAGGTTTCTCCATGTTCTGCAGGTTCCTCCATGTTCTGCAGGTTCCTCCAGGTTCTGCAGGTTCTGCAGGTTCCTAAATGTTCTGCAGGTTCCTCCATTTTCTGCATGTTCTGCAGGTTCCTCCATGTTCTGCAGGTTCTTCCAGTTTCTGCTGGTTCCTCCAGGTTCTATAGGTGCCTACATGTTCTGCAGGTTCCTCCAGGTTCTGCAGGTTCCTCCAATGTACTGCAGGTTCTTCAAGGTTCTGCAGGTTACTCCAGGTTCTGCAGGTTCTCCAGGTTCTGCAGGTTCTCCAGGTTCCTCCATGTTCTGCAGGTTCCTCCAGTTTCTGCAGGTTACTTCTTGTTCTGCAGGTTCCTCCAGGTTCTGCAGGTTCTTCCATGTTCTGCAGGTTCCTCCTGGTTGTGCAAGTTACTTCTTGTTCTGCAGGGTCCTCCAGGTTCTGCTGGTTCCTCCAGGTTCTATAGGTGCCTACATGTTCTGCAGGTTCCTCCAGGTTCTGCAGGTTCCTCCAATGTACTGCAGGTTCTTCAAGGTTCTGCAGGTTACTCCAGGTTCTGCAGGTTCTCCAGGTTCTGCAGGTTCTCCAGGTTCCTCCATGTTCTGCAGGTTCCTCCAGTTTCTGCAGGTTACTTCTTGTTCTGCAGGTTCCTCCAGGTTCTGCAGGTTCTTCCATGTTCTGCAGGTTCCTCCTGGTTGTGCAAGTTACTTCTTGTTCTGCAGGGTCCTCCAGGTTCTGCAGGTTCCTCCATGTTCTGCAGGTTGCTCCAGGTTCTGCAGGTTCCTCCAGGTTCTGCAGGTGTCTCCAGGTTCTGCAGGTTCCTCCATGTTCTGCAGGTTCCTCCATGTTCTGCACGTTGCTCCAGGTTCTGCAGGTACTTCCAGGTTCTGCAGGTGCCTCCAGGTTCTGCAGGTGCCTCCAGGTTCTGCAGGTGCCTCCATGTTCTGAAGTGTTCCTCCAGGTTCTGCAGGTTCCTCCAGGTTCTGAAGGTGCTTCCATGTTCTGCAGGTTCCTCCAGGTTCTGCAGGTTCCTCCATGTTCTGTAGGTTCCTCCAGGTTCTGCAGGTTCTGCAGGTTCCTCCATGTTCTGCAGGTTCTGCATATTCCTAAATGTTCTGCAGGTTCCTCCATTTTCTGCATGTTCTGCAGGTTCCTCCATGTTCTGCAGGTTCTTCCAGGTTCTGCAGGTTCCTCCATGTTCTGCAGGTTCCTCCAGTTTCTGCAGGTTCCTCCAGGTTCTGCAGGTGCCTACATGTTCTGCAGATTCCTCCAGGTTCTGCAGGTTCCTCCAATGTTCTGCAGGTTCCTCCAGGTTCTGCCGATTCCTCCAGGTTCTGCAGGTTCTCCAGGTTCCACAGGTTGTCCAGGTGCCTCCATGTTCTGAAGGTTCCTCCATGTTTTGCAGTTTCCTCCATTTTTTGCAGGTTGCTCCAGGTTCTGCAGGTTCCTCCAGGTTCTGCAGGTGCCTCCAGGTTCTGCAGGTTGCTCCAGGTTCTGCAGGTTCCTCCATGTTCTGCAGGTTGCTCCAGGTTGTGCAGGTGCCTCCAGGTTCTGCAGGTGCCTCCATGTTCTGAACGGTTCCTCCAGGTTCTGCAGGTTCCTCCAGGTTCTGAAGGTGCTTTCATGTTCTGCAGGTTCCTCCAGGTTCTGCAGGTTCCTCCATGTTCTGTAGGTTCCTCCAGGTTCTGCAGGTTCTGCAGGTTCCTCCATGTTTTGCAGGTTCTGAAGGGTTCTGAAGGGTTCCTCCAGTTTCTGCAGGTTCCTCCAGGTTCTGCAGGTACCTCCATATTCTGCAGGTTCCTCCAGGTTTTGCAGGTTCCTCCATGTTCTGCAGATTCCTCCAGGTTCTGCAGGTTTCTCCATGTTCTGCAGGTTTCTCCATGTTCTGCAGGTTCCTCCATGTTCTGCAGGTTCCTCCAGGTTCTGCAGGTTCTGAAGGTTCCTAAATGTTCTGCAGGTTCCTCCATTTTCTGCATGTTCTGCAGGTTCCTCCATGTTCTGCAGGTTCTTCCAGTTTCTGCTGGTTCCTCCAGGTTCTATAGGTGCCTACATGTTCTGCAGGTTCCTCCAGGTTCTGCAGGTTCCTCCAATGTACTGCAGGTTCTTCAAGGTTCTGCAGGTTACTCCAGGTTCTGCAGGTTCTCCAGGTTCTGCAGGTTCTCCAGGTTCCTCCATGTTCTGCAGGTTCCTCCAGTTTCTGCAGGTTACTTCTTGTTCTGCAGGTTCCTCCAGGTTCTGCAGGTTCTTCCATGTTCTGCAGGTTCCTCCTGGTTGTGCAAGTTACTTCTTGTTCTGCAGGGTCCTCCAGGTTCTGCAGGTTCCTCCATGTTCTGCAGGTTGCTCCAGGTTCTGCAGGTTCCTCCAGGTTCTGCAGGTGTCTCCAGGTTCTGCAGGTTCCTCCATGTTCTGCAGGTTCCTCCATGTTCTGCAGGTTGCTCCAGGTTCTGCAGGTACTTCCAGGTTCTGCAGGTGCCTCCAGGTTCTGCAGGTTCCTCCAGGTTTTGCAGATTCCTCCATGTTCTGCAGATTCCTCCATGTTCTGCAGGGTTCTCCATGTTCGGCAGGTTCCTCCATGTTCTGCAGGTTCCTCCAGGTTCTGCAGGTTCTGCTGGTTCCTAAATGTTCTTCAGGTTCCTCCATTTTCTGCATGGTCTGCAGGTTCTTCCAGTTTCTGCAGGTTCCTCCAGGTTCTGCAGGTGCCTACATGTTCTGCAAGTTCCTCCAGGTTCTGCAGGTTCCTCCAATGTTCTGCAGGTTCTTCCAGGTTCTGCAGGTTACTCCAGGTTCTGCAGGTTCTCCAGGTTCCTCCATGTTCTGCAGGTTCCTCCAGTTTCTGCAGGTTACCTCTTGTACTGCAAGTTCCTTCAGGTTCTGCAGGTTCTTTCATGTTCTGCAGGTTCCTCCTGGTTGTGCAAGTTACTTCTTGTTCTGCAGGTTCCTCCAGGTTCTGCAGGTTCCTCCATGTTCTGCAGGTTGCTCCAGGTTCTGCAGGTTCCTCCAGGTTCTGCAGGTGTCTCCAGGTTCTGCAGGTTCTTCCATGTTCTGCAGGTTCCTCCATGTTCTGCAGGTTGCTCCAGGTTCTGCAGGTACTTCCAGGTTCTGCAGGTGCCTCCAGGTTCTGCAGGTTGCTCCAGGTTCTGCAGGTTGCTCCAGGTTCTGCAGGTTCCTCCATGTTCTGCAGGTTCCTCCATTTTCCACAGGTTGCTCCAGGTTCTGCAGGTTCCCCCAGGTTCTGAAGGTGCCTCCATGTTCTGCAGGTTGCTCCAAGTTCTGCAGGTTCCTGCATGTTCTGCAGGTTGCTCCAGGTTCTGCAGGTGCCTCCAGGTTCTGCAGGTGCCTCCAGGTTCTGCAGGTGCCTCCATGTTCTGAAGTGTTCCTCCAGGTTCTGCAGGTTCCTCCAGGTTCTGAAGGTGCTTCCATTTTCTGCAGGTTCCTCCAGGTTCTGCAGGTTCCTCCATGTTCTGTAGGTTCCTCCAGGTTCTGCAGGTTCTGCAGGTTCCTCCATGTTCTGCAGGTTCTGCATATTCCTAAATGTTCTGCAGGTTCCTCCATTTTCTGCATGTTCTGCAGGTTCCTCCATGTTCTGCAGGTTCTTCCAGGTTCTGCAGGTTCCTCCATGTTCTGCAGGTTCCTCCAGTTTCTGCAGGTTCCTCCAGGTTCTGCAGGTGCCTACATGTTCTGCAGATTCCTCCAGGTTCTGCAGGTTCCTCCAATGTTCTGCAGGTTCCTCCAGGTTCTGCCGATTCCTCCAGGTTCTGCAGGTTCTCCAGGTTCCACAGGTTGTCCAGGTGCCTACATGTTCTGCAGATTCCTCCATGTTTTGCAGTTTCCTCCATTTTTTGCAGGTTGCTCCAGGTTCTGCAGGTTCCTCCAGGTTCTGCAGGTGCCTCCAGGTTCTGCAGGTTGCTCCAGGTTCTGCAGGTTCCTCAATGTTCTGCAGGTTGCTCCAGGTTGTGCAGGTGCCTCCAGGTTCTGCAGGTGCCTCCATGTTCTGAACGGTTCCTCCAGGTCTGCAGGTTCCTCCAGGTTCTGAAGGTGCTTTCATGTTCTGCAGGTTCCTCCAGGTTCTGCAGGTTCCTCCATGTTCTGCAGGTACCTCCATATTCTGCAGGTTCCTCCAGGTTTTGCAGGTTCCTCCATGTTCTGCAGATTCCTCCAGGTTCTGCAGGTTTCTCCATGTTCTGCAGGTTTCTCCATGTTCTGCAGGTTCCTCCATGTTCTGCAGGTTCCTCCAGGTTCTGCAGGTTCTGCAGGTTCCTAAATGTTCTGCAGGTTCCTCCATTTTCTGCATGTTCTGCAGGTTCCTCCATGTTCTGCAGGTTCTTCCAGTTTCTGCTGGTTCCTCCAGGTTCTATAGGTGCCTACATGTTCTGCAGGTTCCTCCAGGTTCTGCAGGTTCCTCCAATGTACTGCAGGTTCTTCAAGGTTCTGCAGGTTACTCCAGGTTCTGCAGGTTCTCCAGGTTCTGCAGGTTCTCCAGGTTCCTCCATGTTCTGCAGGTTCCTCCAGTTTCTGCAGGTTACTTCTTGTTCTGCAGGTTCCTCCAGGTTCTGCAGGTTCTTCCATGTTCTGCAGGTTCCTCCTGGTTGTGCAAGTTACTTCTTGTTCTGCAGGGTCCTCCAGGTTCTGCTGGTTCCTCCAGATTCTATAGGTGCCTACATGTTCTGCAGGTTCCTCCAGGTTCTGCAGGTTCCTCCAATGTACTGCAGGTTCTTCAAGGTTCTGCAGGTTACTCCAGGTTCTGCAGGTTCTCCAGGTTCTGCAGGTTCTCCAGGTTCCTCCATGTTCTGCAGGTTCCTCCAGTTTCTGCAGGTTACTTCTTGTTCTGCAGGTTCCTCCAGGTTCTGCAGGTTCTTCCATGTTCTGCAGGTTCCTCCTGGTTGTGCAAGTTACTTCTTGTTCTGCAGGGTCCTCCAGGTTCTGCAGGTTCCTCCATGTTCTGCAGGTTGCTCCAGGTTCTGCAGGTTCCTCCAGGTTCTGCAGGTGTCTCCAGGTTCTGCAGGTTCCTCCATGTTCTGCAGGTTCCTCCATGTTCTGCACGTTGCTCCAGGTTCTGCAGGTACTTCCAGGTTCTGCAGGTGCCTCCAGGTTCTGCAGGTGCCTCCAGGTTCTGCAGGTGCCTCCATGTTCTGAAGTGTTCCTCCAGGTTCTGCAGGTTCCTCCAGGTTCTGAAGGTGCTTCCATGTTCTGCAGGTTCCTCCAGGTTCTGCAGGTTCCTCCATGTTCTGTAGGTTCCTCCAGGTTCTGCAGGTTCTGCAGGTTCCTCCATGTTCTGCAGGTTCTGCATATTCCTAAATGTTCTGCAGGTTCCTCCATTTTCTGCATGTTCTGCAGGTTCCTCCATGTTCTGCAGGTTCTTCCAGGTTCTGCAGGTTCCTCCATGTTCTGCAGGTTCCTCCAGTTTCTGCAGGTTCCTCCAGGTTCTGCAGGTGCCTACATGTTCTGCAGATTCCTCCAGGTTCTGCAGGTTCCTCCAATGTTCTGCAGGTTCCTCCAGGTTCTGCCGATTCCTCCAGGTTCTGCAGGTTCTCCAGGTTCCACAGGTTGTCCAGGTGCCTCCATGTTCTGAAGGTTCCTCCATGTTTTGCAGTTTCCTCCATTTTTTGCAGGTTGCTCCAGGTTCTGCAGGTTCCTCCAGGTTCTGCAGGTGCCTCCAGGTTCTGCAGGTTGCTCCAGGTTCTGCAGGTTCCTCCATGTTCTGCAGGTTGCTCCAGGTTGTGCAGGTGCCTCCAGGTTCTGCAGGTGCCTCCATGTTCTGAACGGTTCCTCCAGGTTCTGCAGGTTCCTCCAGGTTCTGAAGGTGCTTTCATGTTCTGCAGGTTCCTCCAGGTTCTGCAGGTTCCTCCATGTTCTGTAGGTTCCTCCAGGTTCTGCAGGTTCTGCAGGTTCCTCCATGTTTTGCAGGTTCTGAAGGGTTCTGAAGGGTTCCTCCAGTTTCTGCAGGTTCCTCCAGGTTCGGCAGGTACCTCCATATTCTGCAGGTTCCTCCAGGTTTTGCAGGTTCCTCCATGTTCTGCAGATTCCTCGAGGTTCTGCAGGTTTCTCCATGTTCTGCAGGTTTCTCCATGTTCTGCAGGTTCCTCCATGTTCTGCAGGTTCCTCCAGGTTCTGCAGGTTCTGCAGGTTCCTAAATGTTCTGCAGGTTCCTCCATTTTCTGCATGTTCTGCAGGTTCCTCCATGTTCTGCAGGTTCTTCCAGTTTCAGCTGGTTCCTCCAGGTTCTATAGGTGCCTACATGTTCTGCAGGTTCCTCCAGGTTCTGCAGGTTCCTCCAATGTACTGCAGGTTCTTCAAGGTTCTGCAGGTTACTCCAGGTTCTGCAGGTTCTCCAGGTTCTGCAGGTTCTCCAGGTTCCTCCATGTTCTGCAGGTTCCTCCAGTTTCTGCAGGTTACTTCTTGTTCTGCAGGTTCCTCCAGGTTCTGCAGGTTCTTCCATGTTCTGCAGGTTCCTCCTGGTTGTGCAAGTTACTTCTTGTTCTGCAGGTTCCTCCAGGTTCTGCAGGTTCCTCCATGTTCTGCAGGTTGCTCCAGGTTCTGCAGGTTCCTCCAGGTTCTGCAGGTGTCTCCAGGTTCTGCAGGTTCCTCCATGTTCTGCAGGTTCCTCCATGTTCTGCAGGTTGCTCCAGGTTCTGCAGGTACTTCCAGGTTCTGCAGGTGCCTCCAGGTTCTGCATGTTGCTCCAGGTTCTGCAGGTTCCTCCAGGTTCTGCAGGTTCCTCCATGTTCTGCAGGTTCCTCCATTTTCTGCAGGTTGCTCCAGGTTCTGCAGGTTCCCCCAGGTTCTGCAGGTGCCTCCAGGTTCTGCAGGTTGCTCCAGGTTCTGCAGGTTCCTCCATGTTCTGCAGGTTGCTCCAGGTTCTGCAGGTGCCTCCAGGTTCTGCAGGTGCCTCCAGGTTCTGCAGGTGCCTCCATGTTCTGAAGGGTTCCTCCAGGTTCTGCAGGTTCCTCCAGGTTCTGAAGGTGCTTCCATGTTCTGCAGGTTCCTCCAGGTTCTGCAGGTTCCTCCATGTTCTGTAGGTTCCTCCAGGTTCTGCAGGTTCTGCAGGTTCCTCCATGTTTTGGAGGTTCCTTCATGTTCTGAAGGGTTCCTCCAGTTTCTGCAGGTTCCTCCAGGTTCTGCAGGTTTCTCCGTGTTCTGCAGGTTCCTCCAGGTTCTGCAGGTTCCTCCATGTTCTGCAGGTTCTGCAGATTCCTAAATGTTCTGCAGGTTCCTCCATTTTCTGCATGTTCTGCAAGTTCCTCCAGTTTCTGCAGGTTATTCCAGGTTCTTCAGGTGCCTACATGTTCTGCAGGTTCCTCCAGGTTCTGCAGGTTCCTCCAATGTTCTGCAGATTCCTCCAGGTTCTGCCAGTTCCTCCAGGTTCTGCAGGTTCTCCAGGTTCTGCAGGTTCTCCAGGTGCCTCCATGTTCTGCAGGTTCCTCCATGTTCTGCAGGTTCCTCCATTTTTTGCAGGTTGCTCCAGGTTCTGAAGGTTCCTCCAGGTTCTGCAGGTGCCTCCAGGTTCTGCAGGTTGCTCCAGGTTCTGCAGGTTCCTCCATGTTCTGCAGGTTGCTCCAGGTTGTGCAGTTTCCTCCATGTTCTGAAGGGATCCTCCAGGTTCTGCATGTTCCTCCAGGTTCTGAAGGTGCTTCCATGTTCTGCAGGTTCCTCCAGGTTCTGCAGGTTCCTCCATGTTCTGTACGTTCCTCCAGGTTCTGCAGGTTCTGCAGGTTCCTCCATGTTTTGCAGGTTCCGAAGGGTTCTGAAGGGATCCTCCAGTTTCTGCAGGTTCCTCCAGGTTCTGCAGGTACCTCCATATTCTGCCTGTTCCTCCATGTTCTGCAGGTTTCTCCATGTTCTGCAGGTTCCTCCATGTTCTGCAGGTTCTTCCAGGTTCTGCTGGTTCTGAAGGTTCCTAAATATTCTGCAGGTTTCTCCATTTTCTGCATGTTCTGCAGGTTCCTCCATGTTCTGCAGGTTCTTCCAGTTTTTGCAGGTTCCTCCAGGTTCTGCAGGTGCCTACATGTTCTGCAGGTTCCTCCAGGTTCTGCAGGTTCCTCCAATGTTCTGCAGGTTCTCCCAGGTTCTGCAGGTTCCTCCAGGTTCTGCAGATTCTCCAGGTTCTGCAGGTTCTCCAGGTTCTGCAGGTTCTCCAGGTTCCTCCATGTTCTGCAGGTTCCTCCAGTTTATGCAGGTTACTTCTTGTTCTGCGGGTTCCTCCAGGTTCTGCAGTTTCTTCCATGTTCTGCAGGTTCCTCCTGGTTGTGCAAGTTACTTTATGTTCTGCAGGTTCCTCCATTTTCTGCAGGTTCCTCCACGTTCTGCAGGTTCCTCCAAGTTCTGCAGGTTCCTCCATGTTCTGCAGGTTCCTCCAGGTTCTGCAGGTTCTGCATGTTCAGCAGGTTCCTCCATGTTCTGCAGGTTCTTCCAGGTTCTGCAGGTTCCTCCATATTCTGCAGGTTCCTCCAGTTTCTACAGGTTCCTCCAGGTTCTGCCGGCTCCTCCATGTTCTGCAGGTTCCTCCAGATTTATCAGGTTCCTCCATGTTCTGCAGGTTCCTCCAGGTTCTGCAGGTTCCTGCAGGTTCTTCCAGGTTCTGCAGGTTTTGCAGGTTCCTCCAGGTTCTGCAGGTTACTTTTGTTCTGCAGGTTCCTCCAGGTTCTGCAGGTTCCTCCATGTTCTGCAGGTTCCTCCAGGTTCTGTAGGTTCCTCCAGGTTCTGCAGGTTCTGCAGATTCCTAACTGTTCTGCAGGTTCCTCCATTTTCTGCATGTTCTGCAGGTTCCTCCATGTTCTGCAGGTTCTTCCAGGTTCTGCAGGTTCCTCCATGTTCTGCAGGTTCCTCCGGTTTCTGCAGGTTCCTCCAGGTTCTGCAGGTGCCTACATGTTCTGCAGGTTCCTCCAGGTTCTGCAGGTTCCTCCAATGTTCTGCAGGTTCCTCCAGGTTCTGCCAGTTCCTCCAGGTTCTGCAGGTTCTCCAGGTTCTGCAGGTTCTCCAGGTGCCTCCATGTTCTGAAGGTTCCTCCATGTTCTGCAGTTTCCTCCTTTTTTTGCAGGTTGCTCCAGGTTCTGCAGGTTCCTCCAGGTTCTGCAGGTTCCTCCAGGTTCTGCAGGTTGCTCCAGGTTCTGCAGGTTCCTCCATGTTCTGCAGGTTGCTCCAGGTTGTGCAGGTTCTGCAGGTGCCTCCATGTTCTGAAGGGTTCCTCCAGGTTCTGCAGGTTCCTCCAGGTTCTGAAGGTGCTTCCTGGTTCTGCAGGTTCCTCCAGGTTCTGCAGGTTCCTCCATGTTCTGTAGGTTCCTCCAGGTTCTGCAGGTTCTGCAGGTTCCTACATGTTTTGCAGGTTCTGAAGGGTTCTGAAGGGTTCCTCCAGTTTCTGCAGGTTCCTCCAGGTTCTGCAGGTACCTCCATATTCTGCAGGTTCCTCCAGGTTTTGCAGATTCCTCCATGTTCTGCAGATTCCTCCATGTTCTGCAGGTTTCTACATGTTCTGCAGGTTCCTCCATGTTCAACAGGTTCCTCCAGGTTCTGCAGGTTCTGCAGGTTCCTAAATGTTCTGCAGGTTCCTCCATTTTCTGCATGTTCTGCAGGTTCCTCCATGTTCTGCAGGTTCTTCCGGTTTCTGCAGGTTCCTCCAGGTTCTGCAGGTGCCTACATGTTCTGCAAGTTCCTCCAGGTTCTACAGGTTCCTCCAATGTTCTGCAGGTTCTTCCAGGTTCTGCACGTTACTCCAGGTTCTGCAGGTTCTCCAGGTTCTCCAGGTTCTGCAGGTTCCTCCAGGTTCTGAAGGTGCTTCCTGGTTCTGCAGGTTCCTCCAGGTTCTGCAGGTTCCTCCAGGTTCTGCACGTGCCTCCAGGTTCTGCAGGTTGCTCCAGGTTCTGCAGGTTCCTCCATGTTCTGCAGGTTGCTCCAGGTTGTGCAGGTGCCTCCAGGTTCTGCAGGTGCCTCCATGTTCTGAACGGTTCCTCCAGGTTCTGCAGGTTCCTCCAGGTTCTGAAGGTGCTTTCATGTTCTGCAGGTTCCTCCAGGTTCTGCAGGTTCCTCCATGTTCTGTAGGTTCCTCCAGGTTCTGCAGGTTCTGCAGGTTCCTCCATGTTTTGCAGGTTCTGAAGGGTTCTGAAGGGTTCCTCCAGTTTCTGCAGGTTCCTCCAGGTTCTGCAGGTACCTCCATATTCTGCAGGTTCCTCCAGGTTTTGCAGGTTCCTCCATGTTCTGCAGATTCCTCCAGGTTCTGCAGGTTTCTCCATGTTCTGCAGGTTTCTCCATGTTCTGCAGGTTCCTCCATGTTCTGCAGGTTCCTCCAGGTTCTGCAGGTTCTCCAGGTTCCTAAATGTTCTGCAGGTTCCTCCATTTTCTGCATGTTCTGCAGGTTCCTCCATGTTCTGCAGGTTCTTCCAGTTTCTGCTGGTTCCTCCAGGTTCTATAGGTGCCTACATGTTCTGCAGGTTCCTCCAGGTTCTGCAGGTTCCTCCAATGTACTGCAGGTTCTTCAAGGTTCTGCAGGTTACTCCAGGTTCTGCAGGTTCTCCAGTTTCTGCAGGTTCTCCAGGTTCCTCCATGTTCTGCAGGTTCCTCCAGTTTCTGCAGGTTACTTCTTGTTCTGCAGGTTCCTCCAGGTTCTGCAGGTTCTTCCATGTTCTGCAGGTTCCTCCTGGTTGTGCAAGTTACTTCTTGTTCTGCAGGTTCCTTCATGTTCTGAAGGGTTCCTCCAGTTTCTGCAGGTTCCTCCAGGTTCTGCAGGTTTCTCCGTGTTCTGCAGGTTCCTCCAGGTTCTGCAGGTTCCTCCATGTTCTGCAGGTTCTGCAGATTCCTAAATGTTCTGCAGGTTCCTCCATTTTCTGCATGTTCTGCAAGTTCCTCCAGTTTCTGCAGGTTATTCCAGGTTCTTCAGGTGCCTACATGTTCTGCAGGTTCCTCCAGGTTCTGCAGGTTCCTCCAATGTTCTGCAGATTCCTCCAGGTTCTGCCAGTTCCTCCAGGTTCTACAGGTTCTCCAGGTTCTGCAGGTTCTCCAGGTGCCTCCATGTTCTGCAGGTTCCTCCATGTTCTGCAGGTTCCTCCATTTTTTGCAGGTTGCTCCAGGTTCTGAAGGTTCCTCCAGGTTCTGCAGGTGCCTCCAGGTTCTGCAGGTTGCTCCAGGTTGTGCAGTTGCCTCCAGTTTCTGCAGATGCCTCCATGTTCTGAAGGGATCCTCCAGGTTCTGCATGTTCCTCCAGGTTCTGAAGGTGCTTCCATGTTCTGCAGGTTCCTCCAGGTTCTGCAGGTTCCTCCATGTTCTGTACGTTCCTTCAGGTTCTGCAGGTTCTGCAGGTTCCTCCATGTTTTGCAGGTTCCGAAGGGTTCTGAAGGGATCCTCCAGTTTCTGCAGGTTCCTCCAGGTTCTGCAGGTACCTCCATATTCTGCCTGTTCCTCCATGTTCTGCAGGTTTCTCCATGTTCTGCAGGTTCCTCCATGTTCTGCAGGTTCTTCCAGGTTCTGCTGGTTCTGAAGGTTCCTAAATATTCTGCAGGTTTCTCCATTTTCTGCATGTTCTGCAGGTTCCTCCATGTTCTGCAGGTTCTTCCAGTTTTTGCAGGTTCCTCCAGGTTCTGCAGGTGCCTACATGTTCTGCAGGTTCCTCCAGGTTCTGCAGGTTCCTCCAATGTTCTGCAGGTTCTTCCAGGTTCTGCAGGTTCCTTCAGGTTCTGCAGATTCTCCAGGTTCTGCAGGTTCTCCAGGTTCTGCAGGTTCTCCAGGTTCCTCCATGTTCTGCAGGTTCCTCCAGTTTATGCAGGTTACTTCTTGTTCTGCGGGTTCCTCCAGGTTCTGCAGTGTCTTCCATGTTCTGCAGGTTCCTCCTGGTTGTGCAAGTTACTTTATGTTCTGCAGGTTCCTCCATGTTCTGCAGGTTCCTCCACGTTCTGCAGGTTCCTCCAAGTTCTGCAGGTTCCTCCATGTTCTGCAGGTTCCTCCAGGTTCTGCAGGTTCTGCATGTTCAGCAGGTTCCTCCATGTTCTGCAGGTTCTTCCAGGTTCTGCAGGTTCCTCCATATTCTCCAGGTTCCTCCAGTTTCTACAGGTTCCTCCAGGTTCTGCCGGCTCCTCCATGTTCTGCAGGTTCCTCCAGGTTTATCAGGTTCCTCCATGTTCTGCAGGTTCCTCCAGGTTCTGCAGGTTCCTGCAGGTTCTTCCAGGTTCTGCAGGTTTTGCAGGTTCCTCCAGGTTCTGCAGGTTACTTTTGTTCTGCAGGTTCCTCCAGGTTCTGCAGGTTCCTCCATGTTCTGCAGGTTCCTCCAGGTTCTGTAGGTTCCTCCAGGTTCTGCAGGTTCTGCAGATTCCTAACTGTTCTGCAGGTTCCTCCATTTTCTGAATGTTCTGCAGGTTCTTCCAGGTTCTGCAGGTTCCTCCATGTTCTGCAGGTTCCTCCGGTTTCTGCAGGTTCCTCCAGGTTCTGCAGGTGCCTACATGTTCTGCAGGTTCCTCCAGGTTCTGCAGGTTCCTCCAATGTTCTGCAGGTTCCTCCAGGTTCTGCCAGTTCCTCCAGGTTCTGCAGGTTCTCCAGGTTCTGCAGGTTCTGAAGGGTTCCTCCAGGTTCTGCAGGTTCCTCCAGGTTCTGAAGGTGCTTCCTGGTTCTGCAGGTTCCTCCAGGTTCTGCAGGTTCCTCCATGTTCTGTAGGTTCCTCCAGGTTCTGCAGGTTCTGCAGGTTCCTACATGTTTTGCAGGTTCTGAAGGGTTCTGAAGGGTTCCTCCAGTTTCTGCAGGTTCCTCCAGGTTCTGCAGGTACCTCCATATTCTGCAGGTTCCTCCAGGTTTTGCAGATTCCTCCATGTTCTGCAGATTCCTCCATGTTCTGCAGGTTTCTACATGTTCTGCAGGTTCCTCCATGTTCAACAGGTTTCTCCAGGTTCTGCAGGTTCTGCAGGTTCCTAAATGTTCTGCAGGTTCCTCCATTTTCTGCATGTTCTGCAGGTTCCTCCATGTTCTGCAGGTTCTTCCGGTTTCTGCAGGTTCCTCCAGGTTCTGCAGGTGCCTACATGTTCTGCAAGTTCCTCCAGGTTCTGCAGGTTCCTCCAATGTTCTGCAGGTTCTTCCAGGTTCTGCAGGTTACTCCAGGTTCTGCAGGTTCTCCAGGTTCTGCAGGTTCTCCAGGTTCCTCCATGTTCTGCAGGTTCCTCCAGTTTCTGCAGGTTACTTCTTGTTCTGCAGGTTCCTCCAGGTTCTGCAGGTTCTTCCATGTTCTGCAGGTTCCTCCTGGTTGTGCAAGTTACTTCTTGTTCTGCAGGTTCCTCCAGGTTCTGCAGGTTCCTCCATGTTCTGCAGGTTGCTCCAGGTTCTGCAGGTTCCTCCAGGTTCTGCAGGTGTCTCCAGGTTCTGCAGGTTCCTCCATGTTCTGCAGGTTCCTCCATGTTCTGCAGGTTGCTCCAGGTTCTGCAGGTACTTCCAGGTTCTGCTGGTGCCTCCAGGCTCTGCAGGTTGCTCCAGGTTCTGCAGGTTCCTCCAGGTTCTGCAGGTTCCTCCATGTTCTGCAGGTTCCTCCATTTTCCACAGGTTGCTCCAGATTCTGCAGGTTCCCCCAGGTTCTGCAGGTGCCTCCAGATTCTGCAGGTTGCTTCAGGTTCTGCAGGTTCCTGCATGTTCTGCAGGTTGCTCCAGGTTCTGCAGGTGCCTCCAGGTTCTGCGGGTGCCTCCAGGTTTTGCAGGTGCCTCCATGTTCTGAAGGGTTCCTCCAGGTTCTGCAGGTTTTTCCAGGTTCTGAAGGTGCTTCCATGTTCTGCAGGTTCCTCCAGGTTCTGCAGGTTCCTCCATGTTCTGTAGGTTCCTCCAGGTTCTGCAGGTTCTGCAGGTTCCTCCATGTTCTGCAGGTTCTGCAGATTCCTAAATATGCTGCGAGTTCCTCCATTTTCTGCATGTTCTGCAGGTTCCTCCATGTTCTGCAGGTTCTTCCAGGTTCTGCAGGTTCCTCCATGTTCTGCAGGTTCCTCCAGTTTCTGCAGGTTCCTCCAGGTTCTGCAGGTGCCTACTTGTTCTGCAGGTTCCTCCAGGTTCTGCAGGTTCCTCCAATGTTCTGCAGATTCCTCCAGGTTCTGCCGGTTCCTCCAGGTTCTGCAGGTTCTCCAGGTGCCTCCATGTTCTGCAGGTTCCTCCATGTTCTGCAGGTTCCTCCATTTTTTGCAGGTTGCTCCAGGTTCTGCAGGTGCCTCCAGGTTCTGCAGGTTGCTCCAGGTTCTGCAGGTTCCTCCATGTTCTGCAGGTTCTGCAGATTCCTAAATGTTCTGCAGGTTCCTCCATTTTCTGCATGTTCTGCAAGTTCCTCCAGTTTCTGCAGGTTATTCCAGGTTCTTCAGGTGCCTACATGTTCTGCAGGTTCCTCCAGATTCTGCAGGTTCCTCCAATGTTCTGCAGATTCCTCCAGGTTCTGCCAGTTCCTCCAGGTTCTGCAGGTTCTCCAGGTTCTGCAGGTTCTCCAGGTGCCTCCATGTTCTGCAGGTTCCTCCATGTTCTGCAGGTTCCTCCATTTTTTGCAGGTTGCTCCAGGTTCTGAAGGTTCCTCCAGGTTCTGCAGGTGCCTCCAGGTTCTGCAGGTTGCTCCAGGTTCTGCAGGTTCCTCCATGTTCTGCAGGTTGCTCCAGGTTGTGCAGTTGCCTCCAGGTTCTGCAGGTGCCTCCATGTTCTGAAGGGATCCTCCAGGTTCTGCATGTTCCTCCAGGTTCTGAAGGTGCTTCCATGTTCTGCAGGTTCCTCCAGGTTCTGCAGGTTCCTCCATGTTCTGTACGTTCCTCCAGGTTCTGCAGGTTCCTCCATGTTTTGCAGGTTCCGAAGGGTTCTGAAGGGATCCTCCAGTTTCTGCAGGTTCCTCCAGGTTCTGCAGGTACCTCCATATTCTGCCTGTTCCTCCATGTTCTGCAGGTTTCTCCATGTTCTGCAGGTTCCTCCATGTTCTGCAGGTTCTTCCAGGTTCTGCTGGTTCTGAAGGTTCCTAAATATTCTGCAGGTTTCTCCATTTTCTGCATGTTCTGCAGGTTCCTCCATGTTCTGCAGGTTCTTCCAGTTTTTGCAGGTTCCTCCAGGTTCTGCAGGTTCCTCCAATGTTCTGCAGGTTCTTCCAGGTTCTGCAGGTTCCTCCAGGTTCTGCAGATTCTCCAGGTTCTGCAGGTTCTCCAGGTTCTGCAGGTTCTCCAGGTTCCTCCATGTTCTGCAGGTTCCTCCAGTTTATGCAGGTTACTTCTTGTTCTGCGGGTTCCTCCAGGTTCTGCAGTTTCTTCCATGTTCTGCAGGTTCCTCCTGGTTGTGCAAGTTACTTTATGTTCTGCAGGTTCCTCCATGTTCTGCAGGTTCCTCCACGTTCTGCAGGTTCCTCCAAGTTCTGCAGGTTCCTCCATGTTCTGCAGGTTCCTCCAGGTTCTGCAGGTTCTGCATGTTCAGCAGGTTCCTCCATGTTCTGCAGGTTCTTCCAGGTTCTGCAGGTTCCTCCATATTCTCCAGGTTCCTCCAGTTTCTACAGGTTCCTCCAGGTTCTGCCGGCTCCTCCATGTTCTGCAGGTTCCTCCAGGTTTATCAGGTTCCTCCATGTTCTGCAGGTTCCTCCAGGTTCTGCAGGTTCCTGCAGGTTCTTCCAGGTTCTGCAGGTTTTGCAGGTTCCTCCAGGTTCTGCAGGTTACTTTTGTTCTGCAGGTTCCTCCAGGTTCTGCAGGTTCCTCCATGTTCTGCAGGTTCCTCCAGGTTCTGTAGGTTCCTCCAGGTTCTGCAGGTTCTGCAGATTCCTAACTGTTCTGCAGGTTCCTCCATTTTCTGCATGTTCTGCAGGTTCCTCCATGTTCTGCAGGTTCTTCCAGGTTCTGCAGGTTCCTCCATGTTCTGCAGGTTCCTCCGGTTTCTGCAGGTTCCTCCAGGTTCTGCAGGTGCCTACATGTTCTGCAGGTTCCTCCAGGTTCTGCAGGTTCCTCCAATGTTCTGCAGGTTCCTCCAGGTTCTGCCAGTTCCTCCAGGTTCTGCAGGTTCTCCAGGTTCTGCAGGTTCTCCAGGTGCCTCCATGTTCTGAAGGTTCCTCCATGTTCTGCAGTTTCCTCCATTTTTTGCAGGTTGCTCCAGGTTCTGCAGGTTCCTCCAGGTTCTGCAGGTTGCTCCAGGTTCTGCAGGTTCCTCCATGTTCTGCAGGTTGCTCCAGGTTGTGCAGGTTCTGCAGGTGCCTCCATGTTCTGAAGGGTTCCTCCAGGTTCTGCAGGTTCCTCCAGGTTCTGAAGGTGCTTCCTGGTTCTGCAGGTTCCTCCAGGTTCTGCAGGTTCCTCCATGTTCTGTAGGTTCCTCCAGGTTCTGCAGGTTCTGCAGGTTCCTACATGTTTTGCAGGTTCTGAAGGGTTCTGAAGGGTTCCTCCAGTTTCTGCAGGTTCCTCCAGGTTCTGCAGGTACCTCCATATTCTGCAGGTTCCTCCAGGTTTTGCAGATTCCTCCATGTTCTGCAGATTCCTCCATGTACTGCAGGTTTCTACATGTTCTGCAGGTTCCTCCATGTTCAACAGGTTCCTCCAGGTTCTGCAGGTTCTGCAGGTTCCTAAATGTTCTGCAGGTTCCTCCATTTTCTGCATGTTCTGCAGGTTCCTCCATGTTCTGCAGGTTCTTCCGGTTTCTGCAGGTTCCTCCAGGTTCTGCAGGTGCCTACATGTTCTGCAAGATCCTCCAGGTTCTGCAGGTTCCTCCAATGTTCTGCAGGTTCTTCCAGGTTCTGCAGGTTACTCCAGGTTCTGCAGGTTCTCCAGATTCTGCAGGTTCTCCAGGTTCCTCCATGTTCTGCAGGTTCCTCCAGTTTCTGCAGGTTACTTCTTGTTCTGCAGGTTCCTCCAGGTTCTGCAGGTTCTTCCATGTTCTGCAGGTTCCTCCTGGTTGTGCAAGTTACTTCTTGTTCTGCAGGTTCCTCCAGGTTCTGCAGGTTCCTCCATGTTCTGCAGGTTGCTCCAGGTTCTGCAGGTTCCTCCAGGTTCTGCAGGTGTCTCCAGGTTCTGCAGGTTCCTCCATGTTCTGCAGGTTCCTCCATGTTCTGCAGGTTGCTCCAGGTTCTGCAGGTACTTCCAGGTTCTGCTGGTGCCTCCAGGCTCTGCAGGTTGCTCCAGGTTCTGCAGGTTCCTCCAGGTTCTGCAGGTTCCTCCATGTTCTGCAGGTTCCTCCATTTTCCACAGGTTGCTCCAGATTCTGCACGTTCCCCCAGGTTCTGCAGGTGCCTCCAGGTTCTGCAGGTTGCTTCAGGTTCTGCAGGTTCCTGCATGTTCTGCAGGTTGCTCCAGGTTCTGCAGGTGCCTCCAGGTTCTGCGGGTGCCTCCAGGTTTTGCAGGTGCCTCCATGTTCTGAAGGGTTCCTCCAGGTTCTGCAGGTTTTTCCAGGTTCTGAAGGTGCTTCCATGTTCTGCAGGTTCCTCCAGGTTCTGCAGGTTCCTCCATGTTCTGTAGGTTCCTCCAGGTTCTGCAGGTTCTGCAGGTTCCTCCATGTTCTGCAGGTTCTGCAGATTCCTAAATATGCTGCGAGTTCCTCCATTTTCTGCATGTTCTGCAGGTTCCTCCATGTTCTGCAGGTTCTTCCAGGTTCTGCAGGTTCCTCCATGTTCTGCAGGTTCCTCCAGTTTCTGCAGGTTCCTCCAGGTTCTGCAGGTGCCTACTTGTTCTGCAGGTTCCTCCAGGTTCTGCAGGTTCCTCCAATGTTCTGCAGATTCCTCCAGGTTCTGCCGGTTCCTCCAGGTTCTGCATGTTCTCCAGGTGCCTCCATGTTCTGCAGGTTCCTCCATGTTCTGCAGGTTCCTCCATTTTTTGCAGGTTGCTCCAGGTTCTGCAGGTGCCTCCAGGTTCTGCAGGTTGCTCCAGGTTCTGCAGGTTCCTCCATGTTCTGCAGGTTGCTCCAGGTTCTGCAGGTGCCTCCATGTTCTGAAGGGTTCCTCCAGGTTCTGCAGGTTCCTCCAGGTTCTGAAGGTGCTTCCATGTTCTGCAGGTTCCTCCAGGTTCTGCAGGTTCCTCCATGTTCTGTAAGTTCCTCCAGGTTCTGCAGGTTGTGCAGGTTCCTCCATGTTTTGCAGGTTCTGAAGGGTTCTGAAGGGTTCCTCCAGTTTCTGCAGGTTCCTCCAGGTTCTGCAGGTACCTCCATATTCTGCAGGTTCCTCCAGGTTTTGCAGGTTCCTCCATGTTCTGCAGGTTCCTCCAGGTTCTGCAGGTTTCTCCATGTTCTGCAGGTTTCTCCATGTTCTGCAGGTTCCTCCATGTTCTGCAGGTTCCTCCAGGTTCTGCAGGTTCTGAAGGTTCCTAAATGGTCTGCAGGTTCCTCCATTTTCTGCATGTTCTGCAGGTTCCTCCATGTTCTGCAGGTTCTTCCAGTTTCTGCAGGTTGCTCCAGGTTCTGCAGGTGCCTACATGTTCTGCAGGTTCCTCCAGGTTCTGCAGGTTCCTCCAATGTTCTGCAGGTTCTTCCAGGTTCTGCAGGTTCCTCCAGGTTCTGCAGGTTCTCCAGGTTCTGCAGGTTCTCCAGGTTCCTCCATGTTCTGCAGGTTCCTCCAGTTTCTGCAGGTTACTTCTTGTTCTGCAGGTTCCTCCAGGTTCTGCATGTTCTTCCATGTTCTGCAGGTTCCTCCTGGTTGTGCAAGTTACTTTATGTTCTGCAGGTTCCTCCAGGTTCTGCAGGTTCCTCCATGTTCTGCAGGTTGCTCCAGGTTCTGCAGGTTCCTCCAGGTTCTGCAGGTGCCTCCAGGTTCTGCAGGTTCCTCCATGTTCTGCAGGTTCCTCCATGTTCTGCATGTTGCTCCAGGTTCTGAAATTACTTCCAGGTTCTGCAGGTTCCTCCATGTTCTGCAGGTTGCTCCAGGTTCTGCAGGTTCCTCCAGGTTCTGCAGGTGCCTCCATGTTCTGAAGGTTTCCTCCAGGTTCTGCAGGTTCCTCCAGGTTCTGAAGGTGCTTCCATGTTCTGCACGTTCCTCCAGGTTCTGCAGGTTCCTCCATGTTCTGTAGGTTCCTCCAGGTTCTGCAGTTTCCTCCATTTTCTGCAGGTTCCTCCATGTTCTGCAGGTTCCTCCATTTTTTGCAGGTTCTGCAGGTTCCTCCAGGTTCTGCAGGTACCTCCTTTTTCTGCAGGTTCCTCCGGGTTCTGCAGGTTCCTCCAGGTTCTGCAGGTTCCTCCAGGTTTTGCAGGTTCCTCGAGGTTCTGCAGGTAACTCCATGTTTTGGAGGTTCCTCCAGCTTCTGCAGGTTCCTCCATGTTTTGGAGGTTCCTCCAGCTTCTGCAGGTTCCTCCAGGTTGTGCAGATTCCTCCAAGTTCTTCAGGTTCCTCCAGCTTCTGCAGGTTCCTCCAGCTTCTGCAGGTTCCTCCATGTTCTGCAGGTTCCTCTGGGTTCTGCAGGTTCCTCCAGGTTCTGCAGGTGCCTCCATGTTCTGCAGGTTCCTCCAGGTTCTGCAGGTTCCTCCACGTTCTGCAGGTTCCTCTTAGTTCTGCAGGTTCCTCCATGTTCTGTAGGTTCCTCCAGGTTCTGCAGGTTCTGCAGGTTCTGCAGGTTCCTCCATGTTCTGCAGGTTCCTCCATTTTCTGCATGTTCAGCAGGTTCCTCCATGTTCTGCAAGTTCTTCCAGGTTCTGCAGGTTCCTCCAGGTTCTGCAGGTTCCTCCAGTTTCTACAGGTTCCTCCAGGTTCTGCCGGTGCCTCCATGTTCTGCAGGTTCCTCCAGGTTTATCAGGTTCCTCCATGTTCTGCAGGTTCCTCCAGGTTCTCCAGGTTCCTCCAGGTTCTGCAGGTGCCTCCATGTTCTGCAGGTTGCTCCAGGTTCTGCAGCTTCCTCCAGGTTCTGCAGGTGCCTCCAGGTTCTGCAGATTCCTCCATGTTCTGCAGGTTGCTCCAGGTTCTGCAGGTTCCTCCAGTTTCTGCAGGTGCCTCCATGTTCTTCAGGTTGCTCCAGGTTCTGCAGGTTCCTCCATGTTCTGCAGGTTCCTCCAGGTTCTGCAGGTTCCTCCATGTTCTGAAAGGTTCCTCCAGGTTCTGCAGGTTCCTCAATGTTCTGCAGGTCCCTCCATGTTCTGCATGTTCCTGCAGGTTTTGCAGGTTCCTCCATGTTCTGCAGGTTCCTCCAGGTTCTGCAGGTTCCTCCAGGTTCTGCAGGTTCCTCCATGTTCTGCAGGTTCCTCCGGGTTCTGCAGGTTCCTCCAGGTTCTCCAGGTGCCTCCAGGTTCTGCAGGTTCCTCCATTTTCTGCAGGTTCTGCAGGTTCCTCCATGTTCTGGAGGTTCCTCCATGTTCTGCTGGTTCTGCAGGTTCCTTCATGTTCTGCAGGTTCCTCCAGGTTCTGCAGGTTCCTCCATGTTTTGCAGATTCCTCCAGGTTTTGCAGGTCCCTCCATGTTTTGCAGGTTCCTCAAGGTTCTGCAGGTTCTTCCATGTTCTGCAAGTTCTTCCAGGTTCTGCAGGTTCCTCCATGTTCTGCAGGTTCCTCCAGTTTCTGCAGGTTCCTCCAGGTTCTACAGGTGCCTCCATGTTCTGCAGGTTCCTCCAGGTTCTGCAGGTTGCTCCATGTTCTGCAGGTTCCTCCAGGTTCTGCAGGTTCCTGCAGGTTCTTCCAGGTTCTGCAGGTTCTGTATGTTCCCCCATGTTCTGCAGGTTCCTCCAGGTTATGCAGGTTACTTCTTGTTCTGCAGGTTCCTCCAGATTCCACAGGTTCCTCCATGTTCTGCAGGTTCCTCCAGGTTCTGCAGGTTCCTCCAGGTTCTGCAGGTTCCTCAATGTTCTGCAGGTTGCTCCAGGTTCTGCAGGTTCCTCCAGGTTCTGCAGGTGCCTCCAAGTTCTGAAGGTTCCTCCATGTTCTGCAGTTTGCTCCAGGTTCTGCAGGTTCCTCCAGGTTCTGAAGGTGCCTCCATGTTCTGCAGGTTGCTCCAGGTTCTGCAGGTTCCTCCAGGTTCTGCAGGTTCCTCCATGTTCTGCAGGTTCCTCCAGGTTCTGAAGGTCCCTCCATGTTTTGCAGGTTCCTCCAGGTTCTGAAGGTTCCTCCATGTTCTGCAGGTTCCTCCAGGTTCTGCAGGTGCCTACATGTTCTGCAGGTTCCTCCAGGTTCTGCAGGTTCCTCCAATGTTCTGCAGGTTCCTCCAGGTTCTGCCAGTTCCTCCAGGTTCTGCAGGTTCTCCAGGTTCTGCAGGTTCTCCAGGTGCCTCCATGTTCTGAAGGTTCCTCCATGTTCTGCAGTTTCCTCCATTTTTTGCAGGTTGCTCCAGGTTCTGCAGGTTCCTCCAGGTTCTGCAGGTGCCTCCAGGTTCTGCAGGTTGCTCCAGGTTCTGCAGGTTCCTCCATGTTCTGCAGGTTGCTCCAGGTTGTGCAGGTTCTGCAGGTGCCTCCATGTTCTGAAGGGTTCCTCCAGGTTCTGCAGGTTCCTCCAGGTTCTGAAGGTGCTTCCTGGTTCTGCAGGTTCCTCCAGGTTCTGCAGGTTCCTCCATGTTCTGTAGGTTCCTCCAGGTTCTGCAGGTTCTGCAGGTTCCTACATGTTTTGCAGGTTCTGAAGGGTTCTGAAGGGTTCCTCCAGTTTCTGCAGGTTCCTCCAGGTTCTGCAGGTACCTCCATATTCTGCAGGTTCCTCCAGGTTTTGCAGATTCCTCCATGTTCTGCAGATTCCTCCATGTACTGCAGGTTTCTACATGTTCTGCAGGTTCCTCCATGTTCAACAGGTTCCTCCAGGTTCTGCAGGTTCTGCAGGTTCCTAAATGTTCTGCAGGTTCCTCCATTTTCTGCATGTTCTGCAGGTTCCTCCATGTTCTGCAGGTTCTTCCGGTTTCTGCAGGTTCCTCCAGGTTCTGCAGGTGCCTACATGTTCTGCAAGTTCCTCCAGGTTCTGCAGGTTCCTCCAATGTTCTGCAGGTTCTTCCAGGTTCTGCAGGTTACTCCAGGTTCTGCAGGTTCTCCAGGTTCTGCAGGTTCTCCAGGTTCCTCCATGTTCTGCAGGTTCCTCCAGTTTCTGCAGGTTACTTCTTGTTCTGCAGGTTCCTCCAGGTTCTGCAGGTTCTTCCATGTTCTGCAGGTTCCTCCTGGTTGTGCAAGTTACTTCTTGTTCTGCAGGTTCCTCCAGGTTCTGCAGGTTCCTCCATGTTCTGCAGGTTGCTCCAGGTTCTGCAGGTTCCTCCAGGTTCTGCAGGTGTCTCCAGGTTCTGCAGGTTCCTCCATGTTCTGCAGGTTCCTCCATGTTCTGCAGGTTGCTCAAGGTTCTGCAGGTACTTCCAGGTTCTGCTGGTGCCTCCAGGCTCTGCAGGTTGCTCCAGGTTCTGCAGGTTCCTCCAGGTTCTGCAGGTTCCTCCATGTTCTGCAGGTTGCTCCAGGTTCTGCAGGTTCCTCCAGGTTCTGCAGGTTCCTCCATGTTCTGCAGGTTTCTCCAGGTTCTGCAGGTTCCTCCAGGTTCTGCAGGTGTCTCCAGGTTCTGCAGGTTCCTCCATGTTCTGCAGGTTCCTCCATGTTCTGCAGGTTGCTCCAGGTTCTGCAGGTACTTCCAGGTTCTGCTGGTGCCTCCAGGCTCTGCAGGTTGCTCCAGGTTCTGCAGGTTCCTCCAGGTTCTGCAGGTTCCTCCATGTTCTGCAGGTTCCTCCATTTTCCACAGGTTGCTCCAGATTCTGCAGGTTCCCCCAGGTTCTGCAGGTGCCTCCACGTTCTGCAGGTTGCTTCAGGTTCTGCACGTTCCTGCATGTTCTGCAGGTTGCTCCAGGTTCTGCAGGTGCCTCCAGGTTCTGCGGGTGCCTCCAGGTTTTGCAGGTGCCTCCATGTTCTGAAGGGTTCCTCCAGGTTCTGCAGGTTTTTCCAGGTTCTGAAGGTGCTTCCATGTTCTGCAGGTTCCTCCAGGTTCTGCAGGTTCCTCCATGTTCTGTAGGTTCCTCCAGGTTCTGCAGGTTCTGCAGGTTCCTCCATGTTCTGCAGGTTCTGCAGATTCCTAAATATGCTGCGAGTTCCTCCATTTTCTGCATGTTCTGCAGGTTCCTCCATGTTCTGCAGGTTCTTCCAGGTTCTGCAGGTTCCTCCATGTTCTGCAGGTTCCTCCAGTTTCTGCAGGTTCCTCCAGGTTCTGCAGGTGCCTACTTGTTCTGCAGGTTCCTCCAGGTTCTGCAGGTTCCTCCAATGTTCTGCAGATTCCTCCAGGTTCTGCCGGTTCCTCCAGGTTCTGCAGGTTCTCCAGGTGCCTCCATGTTCTGCAGGTTCCTCCATGTTCTGCAGGTTCCTCCATTTTTTGCAGGTTGCTCCAGGTTCTGCAGGTTCCTCCATGTTCTGCAGGTTGCTCCAGGTTCTGCAGGTGCCTCCATGTTCTGAAGGGTTCCTCCAGGTTCTGCAGGTTCCTCCAGGTTCTGAAGGTGCTTCCATGTTCTGCAGGTTCCTCCAGGTTCTGCAGGTTCCTCCATGTTCTGTAAGTTCCTCCAGGTTCTGCAGGTTGTGCAGGTTCCTCCATGTTTTGCAGGTTCTGAAGGGTTCTGAAGGGTTCCTCCAGTTTCTGCAGGTTCCTCCAGGTTCTGCAGGTACCTCCATATTCTGCAGGTTCCTCCAGGTTTTGCAGGTTCCTCCATGTTCTGCAGGTTCCTCCAGGTTCTGCAGGTTTCTCCATGTTCTGCAGGTTTCTCCATGTTCTGCAGGTTCCTCCATGTTCTGCAGGTTCCTCCAGGTTCTGCAGGTTCTGAAGGTTCCTAAATGTTCTGCAGGTTCCTCCATTTTCTGCATGTTCTGCAGGTTCCTCCATGTTCTGCAGGTTCTTCCAGTTTCTGCAGGTTGCTCCAGGTTCTGCAGGTGCCTACATGTTCTGCAGGTTCCTCCAGGTTCTGCAGGTTCCTCCAATGTTCTGCAGGTTCTTCCAGGTTCTGCAGGTTCCTCCAGGTTCTGCAGGTTCTCCAGGTTCTGCAGGTTCTCCAGGTTCCTCCATGTTCTGCAGGTTCCTCCAGTTTCTGCAGGTTACTTCTTGTTCTGCAGGTTCCTCCAGGTTCTGCATGTTCTTCCATGTTCTGCAGGTTCCTCCTGGTTGTGCAAGTTACTTTATGTTTTGCAGGTTCCTCCAGGTTCTGCAGGTTCCTCCATGTTCTGCAGGTTGCTCCAGGTTCTGCAGGTTCCTCCAGGTTCTGCAGGTGCCTCCAGGTTCTGCAGGTTCCTCCATGTTCTGCAGGTTCCTCCATGTTCTGCATGTTGCTCCAGGTTCTGAAATTACTTCCAGGTTCTGCAGGTGCCTCCAGGTTCTGCAGGTTACTCCAGGTTCTGCAGGTTCCTCCATGTTCTGCAGGTTGCTCCAGGTTCTGCAGGTTCCTCCAGGTTCTGCAGGTGCCTCCATGTTCTGAAGGTTTCCTCCAGGTTCTGCAGGTTCCTCCAGGTTCTGAAGGTGCTTCCATGTTCTGCACGTTCCTCCAGGTTCTGCAGGTTCATCCATGTTCTGTAGGTTCCTCCAGGTTCTGCAGTTTCCTCCATTTTCTGCAGGTTCCTCCATGTTCTGCAGGTTCCTCCATTTTTTGCAGGTTCTGCAGGTTCCTCCAGGTTCTGCAGGTACCTCCTTTTTCTGCAGGTTCCTCCGGGTTCTGCAGGTGTCTCCAGGTTCTGCAGGTTCCTCCATGTTCTGCAGGTTCCTCCATGTTCTGCAGGTTGCTCCAGGTTCTGCAGGTACTTCCAGGTTCTGCTGGTGCCTCCAGGCTCTGCAGGTTGCTCCAGGTTCTGCAGGTTCCTCCAGGTTCTGCAGGTTCCTCCATGTTCTGCAGGTTCCTCCATTTTCCACAGGTTGCTCCAGATTCTGCAGGTTCCCCCAGGTTCTGCAGGTGCCTCCAGGTTCTGCAGGTTGCTTCAGGTTCTGCACGTTCCTGCATGTTCTGCAGGTTGCTCCAGGTTCTGCAGGTGCCTCCAGGTTCTGCGGATGCCTCCAGGTTTTGCAGGTGCCTCCATGTTCTGAAGGGTTCCTCCAGGTTCTGCAGGTTTTTCCAGGTTCTGAAGGTGCTTCCATGTTCTGCAGGTTCCTCCAGGTTCTGCAGGTTCCTCCATGTTCTGTAGGTTCCTCCAGGTTCTGCAGGTTCTGCAGGTTCCTCCATGTTCTGCAGGTTCTGCAGATTCCTAAATATGCTGCGAGTTCCTCCATTTTCTGCATGTTCTGCAGGTTCCTCCATGTTCTGCAGGTTCTTCCAGGTTCTGCAGGTTCCTCCATGTTCTGCAGGTTCCTCCAGTTTCTGCAGGTTCCTCCAGGTTCTGCAGGTGCCTACTTGTTCTGCAGGTTCCTCCAGGTTCTGCAGGTTCCTCCAATGTTCTGCAGATTCCTCCAGGTTCTGCCGGTTCCTCCAGGTTCTGCAGGTTCTCCAGGTGCCTCCATGTTCTGCAGGTTCCTCCATGTTCTGCAGGTTCCTCCATTTTTTGCAGGTTGCTCCAGGTTCTGCAGGTTCCTCCATGTTCTGCAGGTTGCTCCAGGTTCTGCAGGTGCCTCCATGTTCTGAAGGGTTCCTCCAGGTTCTGCAGGTTCCTCCAGGTTCTGAAGGTGCTTCCATGTTCTGCAGGTTCCTCCAGGTTCTGCAGGTTCCTCCATGTTCTGTAAGTTCCTCCAGGTTCTGCAGGTTGTGCAGGTTCCTCCATGTTTTGCAGGTTCTGAAGGGTTCTGAAGGGTTCCTCCAGTTTCTGCAGGTTCCTCCAGGTTCTGCAGGTACCTCCATATTCTGCAGGTTCCTCCAGGTTTTGCAGGTTCCTCCATGTTCTGCAGGTTCCTCCAGGTTCTGCAGGTTTCTCCATGTTCTGCAGGTTTCTCCATGTTCTGCAGGTTCCTCCATGTTCTGCAGGTTCCTCCAGGTTCTGCAGGTTCTGAAGGTTCCTAAATGTTCTGCAGGTTCCTCCATTTTCTGCATGTTCTGCAGGTTCCTCCATGTTCTGCAGGTTCTTCCAGTTTCTGCAGGTTGCTCCAGGTTCTGCAGGTGCCTACATGTTCTGCAGGTTCCTCCAGGTTCTGCAGGTTCCTCCAATGTTCTGCAGGTTCTTCCAGGTTCTGCAGGTTCCTCCAGGTTCTGCAGGTTCTCCAGGTTCTGCAGGTTCTCCAGGTTCCTCCATGTTCTGCAGGTTCCTCCAGTTTCTGCAGGTTACTTCTTGTTCTGCAGGTTCCTCCAGGTTCTGCATGTTCTTCCATGTTCTGCAGGTTCCTCCTGGTTGTGCAAGTTACTTTATGTTTTGCAGGTTCCTCCAGGTTCTGCAGGTTCCTCCATGTTCTGCAGGTTGCTCCAGGTTCTGCAGGTTCCTCCAGGTTCTGCAGGTGCCTCCAGGTTCTGCAGGTTCCTCCATGTTCTGCAGGTTCCTCCATGTTCTGCATGTTGCTCCAGGTTCTGAAATTACTTCCAGGTTCTGCAGGTGCCTCCAGGTTCTGCAGGTTACTCCAGGTTCTGCAGGTTCCTCCATGTTCTGCAGGTTGCTCCAGGTTCTGCAGGTTCCTCCAGGTTCTGCAGGTGCCTCCATGTTCTGAAGGTTTCCTCCAGGTTCTGCAGGTTCCTCCAGGTTCTGAAGGTGCTTCCATGTTCTGCACGTTCCTCCAGGTTCTGCAGGTTCATCCATGTTCTGCAGGTTCCTCCATGTTCTGCAGGTTCCTCCATGTTCTGCAGGTTCCTCCAGGTTCTGCAGGTTCTGAAGGTTCCTAAATGTTCTGCAGGTTCCTCCATTTTCTGCATGTTCTGCAGGTTCCTCCATGTTCTGCAGGTTCTTCCAGTTTCTGCAGGTTGCTCCAGGTTCTGCAGGTGCCTACATGTTCTGCAGGTTCCTCCAGGTTCTGCAGGTTCCTCCAATGTTCTGCAGGTTCTTCCAGGTTCTGCAGGTTCCTCCAGGTTCTGCAGGTTCTCCAGGTTCTGCAGGTTCTCCAGGTTCCTCCATGTTCTGCAGGTTCCTCCAGTTTCTGCAGGTTACTTCTTGTTCTGCAGGTTCCTCCAGGTTCTGCATGTTCTTCCATGTTCTGCAGGTTCCTCCTGGTTGTGCAAGTTACTTTATGTTTTGCAGGTTCCTCCAGGTTCTGCAGGTTCCTCCATGTTCTGCAGGTTGCTCCAGGTTCTGCAGGTTCCTCCAGGTTCTGCAGGTGCCTCCAGGTTCTGCAGGTTCCTCCATGTTCTGCAGGTTCCTCCATGTTCTGCATGTTGCTCCAGGTTCTGAAATTACTTCCAGGTTCTGCAGGTGCCTCCAGGTTCTGCAGGTTACTCCAGGTTCTGCAGGTTCCTCCATGTTCTGCAGGTTGCTCCAGGTTCTGCAGGTTCCTCCAGGTTCTGCAGGTGCCTCCATGTTCTGAAGGTTTCCTCCAGGTTCTGCAGGTTCCTCCAGGTTCTGAAGGTGCTTCCATGTTCTGCACGTTCCTCCAGGTTCTGCAGGTTCATCCATGTTCTGTAGGTTCCTCCAGGTTCTGCAGTTTCCTCCATTTTCTGCAGGTTCCTCCATGTTCTGCAGGTTCCTCCATTTTTTGCAGGTTCTGCAGGTTCCTCCAGGTTCTGCAGGTACCTCCTTTTTCTGCAGGTTCCTCCGGGTTCTGCAGGTTCCTCCAGGTTCTGCAGGTTCCTCCAGGTTTTGCAGGTTCCTCGAGGTTCTGCAGGTAACTCCATGTTTTGGAGGTTCCTCCAGCTTCTGCAGGTTCCTCCATGTTTTGGAGGTTCCTCCAGCTTCTGCAGGTTCCTCCAGGTTGTGCAGATTCCTCCAAGTTCTTCAGGTTCCTCCAGGTTCTGCAGGTTCCTCCAGCTTCTGCAGGTTCCTCCATGTTCTGCAGGTTCCTCTGGGTTCTGCAGGTTCCTCCAGGTTCTGCAGGTGCCTCCATGTTCTGCAGGTTCCTCCAGGTTCTGCAGGTTCCTCCACGTTCTGCAGGTTCCTCCAAGTTCTGCAGGTTCCTCCATGTTCTGTAGGTTCCTCCAGGTTCTGCAGGTTCTGCAGGTTCTGCAGGTTCCTCCATGTTCTGCAGGTTCCTCCATTTTCTGCATGTTCAGCAGGTTCCTCCATGTTCTGCAAGTTCTTCCAGGTTCTGCAGGTTCCTCCAGGTTCTGCAGGTTCCTCCAGTTTCTACAGGTTCCTCCAGGTTCTGCCGGTGCCTCCATGTTCTGCAGGTTCCTCCAGGTTTATCAGGTTCCTCCATGTTCTGCAGGTTCCTCCAGGTTCTCCAGGTTCCTCCAGGTTCTGCAGGTGCCTCCATGTTCTGCAGGTTGCTCCAGGTTCTGCAGGTTCCTCCAGGTTCTGCAGGTGCCTCCAGGTTCTGCAGATTCCTCCATGTTCTGCAGGTTGCTCCAGGTTCTGCAGGTTCCTCCAGTTTCTGCAGGTGCCTCCATGTTCTTCAGGTTGCTCCAGGTTCTGCAGGTTCCTCCAGGTTCTGCAGGTTCCTCCATGTTCTGCAGGTTCCTCCAGGTTCTGCAGGTTCCTCCATGTTCTGAAAGGTTCCTCCAGGTTCTGCAGGTTCCTCCATGTTCTGCAGGTCCCTCCATGTTCTGCATGTTCCTGCAGGTTTTGAAGGTTCCTCCATGTTCTGCAGGTTCCTCCAGGTTCTGCAGGTTCCTCCAGGTTCTGCAGGTTCCTCCATGTTCTGCAGGTTCCTCCGGGTTCTGCAGGTTCCTCCAGGTTCTCCAGGTGCCTCCAGGTTCTGCAGGTTCCTCCATTTTCTGCAGGTTCTGCAGGTTCCTCCATGTTCTGGATGTTCCTCCATGTTCTGCTGGTTCTGCAGGTTCCTTCATGTTCTGCAGGTTCCTCCAGGTTCTGCAGGTTCCTCCATGTTTTGCAGATTCCTCCAGGTTTTGCAGGTCCCTCCATGTTTTGCAGGTTCCTCAAGGTTCTGCAGGTTCTTCCATGTTCTGCAAGTTCTTCCAGGTTCTGCAGGTTCCTCCATGTTCTGCAGGTTCCTCCAGTTTCTGCAGGTTCCTCCAGGTTCTACAGGTGCCTCCATGTTCTGCAGGTTCCTCCAGGTTCTGCAGGTTGCTCCATGTTCTGCAGGTTCCTCCAGGTTCTGCAGGTTCCTGCAGGTTCTTCCAGGTTCTGCAGGTTCTCTATGTTCCCCCATGTTCTGCAGGTTCCTCCAGGTTATGCAGGTTACTTCTTGTTCTGCAGGTTCCTCCAGATTCCACAGGTTCCTCCATGTTCTGCAGGTTCCTCCAGGTTCTGCAGGTTCCTCCAGGTTCTGCAGGTTCCTCAATGTTCTGCAGGTTGCTCCAGGTTCTGCAGGTTCCTCCAGGTTCTGCAGGTGCCTCCAAGTTCTGAAGGTTCCTCCATGTTCTGCAGTTTGCTCCAGGTTCTGCAGGTTCCTCCAGGTTCTGAAGGTGCCTCCATGTTCTGCAGGTTGCTCCAGGTTCTGCAGGTTCCTCCAGGTTCTGCAGGTTCCTCCATGTTCTGCAGGTTTTTCCAGGTTCTGCAGGTTCCTCCATGTTCTGCAGGTTCCTCCAGGTTCTGCAGGTGCCTCCATTTTCTGCAGGTTCCTCCAGGTTCTGCAGGTTCCTCCAGGTTTTGCAGGTTCCTCCATGTTCTGAAGGGTTCTTCCAGGTTCTGCAGGTTCCTCCATGTTCTGCAGGTTCCTCCAGTTTCTGCAGGTTCCTCCAGGTTCTACAGGTGCCTCCATGTTCTGCAGGTTCCTCCAGGTTCTGCAGGTTGCTCCATGTTCTGCAGGTTCCTCCAGGTTCTGCAGGTTCCTGCAGGTTCTTCCAGGTTCTGCAGGTTCTGTATGTTCCCCCATGTTCTGCAGGTTCCTCCAGGTTATGCAGGTTACTTCTTGTTCTGCAGGTTCCTCCAGATTCCACAGGTTCCTCCATGTTCTGAAGGTTCCTCCAGGTTCTGCAGGTTCCTCAATGTTCTGCAGGTTGCTCCAGGTTCTGCAGGTTCCTCCAGGTTCTGCAGGTGCCTCCAGGTTCTGCAGGTTCTGCATGTTCAGCAGGTTCCTCCATGTTCTGCAGGTTCTTCCACGTTCTGCAGGTTCCTCCATATTCTGCAGGTTCCTCCAGTTTCTACAGGTTCCTCCCGGTTCTGCCGGCTCCTCCATGTTCTGCAGGTTCCTCCAGGTTTATCAGGTTCCTCCATGTTCTGCAGGTTCCTCCAGGTTCTGCAGGTTCCTGCAGGTTCTTCCAGGTTCTGCAGGTTTTGCAGGTTCCTCCAGGTTCTGCAGGTTACTTTTGTTCTGCAGGTTCCTCCAGGTTCTGCAGGTTCCTCCATGTTCTGCAGGTTCCTCCAGGTTCTGTAGGTTCCTCCAGGTTCTGCAGGTTCTGCAGATTCCTAACTGTTCTGCAGGTTCCTCCATTTTCTGCATGTTCTGCAGGTTCCTCCATGTTCTGCAGGTTCTTCCAGGTTCTGCAGGTTCCTCCATGTTCTGCAGGTTCCTCCGGTTTCTGCAGGTTCCTCCAGGTTCTGCAGGTGCCTACATGTTCTGCAGGTTCCTCCAGGTTCTGCAGGTTCCTCCAATGTTCTGCAGGTTCCTCCAGGTTCTGCCAGTTCCTCCAGGTTCTGCAGGTTCTCCAGGTTCTGCAGGTTCTCCAGGTGCCTCCATGTTCTGAAGGTTCCTCCATGTTCTGCAGTTTCCTCCATTTTTTGCAGGTTGCCCCAGGTTCTGCAGGTTCCTCCAGGTTCTGCAGGTGCCTCCAGGTTCTGCAGGTTGCTCCAGGTTCTGCAGGTTCCTCCATGTTCTGCAGGTTGCTCCAGGTTGTGCAGGTTCTGCAGGTGCCTCCATGTTCTGAAGGGTTCCTCCAGGTTCTGCAGGTTCCTCCAGGTTCTGAAGGTGCTTCCTGGTTCTGCAGGTTCCTCCAGGTTCTGCAGGTTCCTCCATGTTCTGTAGGTTCCTCCAGGTTCTGCAGGTTCCTACATGTTTTGCAGGTTCTGAAGGGTTCTGAAGGGTTCCACCAGTTTCTGCAGGTTCCTCCAGGTTCTGCAGGTACCTCCATATTCTGCAGGTTCCTCCAGGTTTTGCAGATTCCTCCATGTTCTGCAGATTCCTCCATGTTCTGCAGGTTTCTACATGTTCTGCAGTTTCCTCCATGTTCAACAGGTTCCTCCAGGTTCTGCAGGTTCTGCAGGTTCCTAAATGTTCTGCAGGTTCTTCCATTTTCTGCATGTTCTGCAGGTTCCTCCATGTTCTGCAGGTTCTTCCGGTTTCTGCAGGTTCCTCCAGGTTCTGCAGGTGCCTACATGTTCTGCAAGTTCCTCCAGGTTCTGCAGGTTCCTCCAATGTTCTGCAGGTTCTTCCAGGTTCTGCAGGTTACTCCAGGTTCTGCAGGTTCTCCAGGTTCTGCAGGTTCTCCAGGTTCCTCCATGTTCTGCAGGTTCCTCCAGTTTCTGCAGGTTACTTCTTGTTCTGCAGGTTCCTCCAGGTTCTGCAGGTTCTTCCATGTTCTGCAGGTTCCTCCTGGTTGTGCAAGTTACTTCTTGTTCTGCAGGTTCCTCCAGGTTCTGCAGGTTCCTCCATGTTCTGCAGGTTGCTCCAGGTTCTGCAGGTTCCTCCAGGTTCTGCAGGTGTCTCCAGGTTCTGCAGGTTCCTCCATGTTCTGCAGGTTCCTCCATGTTCTGCAGGTTGCTCAAGGTTCTGCAGGTACTTCCAGGTTCTGCTGGTGCCTCCAGGCTCTGCAGGTTGCTCCAGGTTCTGCAGGTTCCTCCAGGTTCTGCAGGTTCCTCCATGTTCTGCAGGTTCCTCCATTTTCCACAGGTTGCTCCAGATTCTGCAGGTTCCCCCAGGTTCTGCAGGTGCCTCCAGGTTCTGCAGGTTGCTTCAGGTTCTGCAGGTTCCTGCATGTTCTGCAGGTTGCTCCAGGTTCTGCAGGTGCCTCCAGGTTCTGCGGGTGCCTCCAGGTTTTGCAGGTGCCTCCATGTTCTGAAGGGTTCCTCCAGGTTCTGCAGGTTTTTCCAGGTTCTGAAGGTGCTTCCATGTTCTGCAGGTTCCTCCAGGTTCTGCAGGTTCCTCCATGTTCTGTAGGTTCCTCCAGGTTCTGCAGGTTCTGCAGGTTCCTCCATGTTCTGCAGGTTCTTCCAGGTTCTGCAGGTTCCTCCATGTTCTGCAGGTTCCTCCAGTTTCTGCAGGTTCCTCCAGGTTCTGCAGGTGCCTACTTGTTCTGCAAGTTCCTCCAGGTTCTGCAGGTTCCTCCAATGTTCTGCAGATTCCTCCAGGTTCTGCCGGTTCCTCCAGGTTCTGCAGGTTCTCCAGGTGCCTCCATGTTCTGCAGGTTCCTCCATGTTCTGCAGGTTCCTCCATTTTTTGCAGGTTGCTCCAGGTTCTGCAGGTGCCTCCAGGTTCTGCAGGTTGCTCCAGGTTCTGCAGGTTCCTCCATGTTCTGTAAGTTCCTCCAGGTTCTGCAGGTTGTGCAGGTTCCTCCATGTTTTGCAGGTTCTGAAGGGTTCTGAAGGGTTCCTCCAGTTTCTGCAGGTTCCTCCAGGTTCTGCAGGTACCTCCATATTCTGCAGGTTCCTCCAGGTTTTGCAGGTTCCTCCATGTTCTGCAGGTGCCTCCAGGTTCTGCAGGTTGCTTCAGGTTCTGCAGGTTCCTGCATGTTCTGCAGGTTGCTCCAGGTTCTGCAGGTGCCTCCAGGTTCTGCGGGTGCCTCCAGGTTTTGCAGGTGCCTCCATGTTCTGAAGGGTTCCTCCAGGTTCTGCAGGTTTTTCCAGGTTCTGAAGGTGCTTCCATGTTCTGCAGGTTCCTCCAGGTTCTGCAGGTTCCTCCATGTTCTGTAGGTTCCTCCAGGTTCTGCAGGTTCTGCAGGTTCCTCCATGTTCTGCAGGTTCTGCAGATTCCTAAATATTCTGCGAGTTCCTCCATTTTCTGCATGTTCTGCAGGTTCCTCCATGTTCTGCAGGTTCTTCCAGGTTCTGCAGGTTCCTCCATGTTCTGCAGGTTCCTCCAGTTTCTGCAGGTTCCTCCAGGTTCTGCAGGTGCCTACTTGTTCTGCAGGTTCCTCCAGGTTCTGCAGGTTCCTCCAATGTTCTGCAGATTCCTCCAGGTTCTGCCGGTTCCTCCAGGTTCTGCAGGTTCTCCAGGTGCCTCCATGTTCTGCAGGTTCCTCCATGTTCTGCAGGTTCCTCCATTTTTTGCAGGTTGCTCCAGGTTCTGCAGGTGCCTCCAGGTTCTGCAGGTTGCTCCAGGTTCTGCAGGTTCCTCCATGTTCTGTAAGTTCCTCCAGGTTCTGCAGGTTGTGCAGGTTCCTTCATGTTTTGCAGGTTCTGAAGGGTTCTGAAGGGTTCCTCCAGTTTCTGCAGGTTCCTCCAGGTTCTGCAGGTACCTCCATATTCTGCAGGTTCCTCCAGGTTTTGCAGGTTCCTCCATGTTCTGCAGGTTCCTCCAGGTTCTGCAGGTTTCTCCATGTTCTGCAGGTTTCTCCATGTTCTGCAGGTTCCTCCATGTTCTGCAGGTTCCTCCAGGTTCTGCAGGTTCTGAAGGTTCCTAAATGTTCTGCAGGTTCCTCCATTTTCTGCATGTTCTGCAGGTTCCTCCATGTTCTGCAGGTTCTTCCAGTTTCTGCAGGTTGCTCCAGGTTCTGCAGGTGCCTACATGTTCTGCAGGTTCCTCCAGGTTCTGCAGGTTCCTCCAATGTTCTGCAGGTTCTTCCAGGTTCTGCAGGTTCCTCCAGGTTCTGCAGGTTCTCCAGGTTCTGCAGGTTCTCCAGGTTCCTCCATGTTCTGCAGGTTCCTCCAGTTTCTGCAGGTTACTTCTTGTTCTGCAGGTTCCTCCAGGTTCTGCATGTTCTTCCATGTTCTGCAGGTTCCTCCTGGTTGTGCAAGTTACTTTATGTTCTGCAGGTTCCTCCAGGTTCTGCAGGTTCCTCCATGTTCTGCAGGTTGCTCCAGGTTCTGCAGGTTCCTCCAGGTTCTGCAGGTGCCTCCAGGTTCTGCAGGTTCCTCCATGTTCTGCAGGTTCCTCCATGTTCTGCATGTTGCTCCAGGTTCTGAAATTACTTCCAGGTTCTGCAGGTGCCTCCAGGTTCTGCAGGTTACTCCAGGTTCTGCAGGTTCCTCCATGTTCTGCAGGTTCCTCCAGGTTCTGCAGGTGCCTCCATGTTCTGAAGGTTTCCTCCAGGTTCTGCAGGTTCCTCCAGGTTCTGAAGGTGCTTCCATGTTCTGCACGTTCCTCCAGGTTCTGCAGGTTCCTCCATGTTCTGTAGGTTCCTCCAGGTTCTGCAGTTTCCTCCATTTTCTGCAGGTTCCTCCATGTTCTGCAGGTTCCTCCATTTTTTGCAGGTTCTGCAGGTTCCTCCAGGTTCTGCAGGTACCTCCTTTTTCTGCAGGTTCCTCCGGGTTCTGCAGGTTCCTCCAGGTTCTGCAGGTTCCTCCAGGTTTTGCAGGTTCCTCGAGGTTCTGCAGGTAACTCCATGTTTTGGAGGTTCCTCCAGCTTCTGCAGGTTCCTCCATGTTTTGGAGGTTCCTCCAGCTTCTGCAGGTTCCTCCAGGTTGTGCAGATTCCTCCAAGTTCTTCAGGTACCTCCAGGTTCTGCATTTTCCTCCAGCTTCTGCAGGTTCCTCCATGTTCTGCAGGTTCCTCTGGGTTCTGCAGGTTCCTCCAGGTTCTGCAGGTGCCTCCATGTTCTGCAGGTTCCTCCAGGTTCTGCAGGTTCCTCCACGTTCTGCAGGTTCCTCCAAGTTCTGCAGGTTCCTCCATGTTCTGTAGGTTCCTCCAGGTTCTGCAGGTTCTGCAGGTTCTGCAGGTTCCTCCATGTTCTGCAGGTTCCTCCATTTTCTGCATGTTCAGCAGGTTCCTCCATGTTCTGCAAGTTCTTCCAGGTTCTGCAGGTTCCTCCAGGTTCTGCAGGTTCCTCCAGTTTCTACAGGTTCCTCCAGGTTCTGCCGGTGCCTCCATGTTCTGCAGGTTCCTCCAGGTTTATCAGGTTCCTCCATGTTCTGCAGGTTCCTCCAGGTTCTGCAGGTTCCTGCAGGTTCCTCCAGGTTCTGCAGGTTCCTCCATGTTCTGCAGGTTCCTCCAGGTTCTCCAGGTTCCCCCAGGTTCTGCAGGTTATTTCTTGTTCTGCAGGTTCCTCCAGGTTCTGCAGGTGCCTCCATGTTCTGCAGGTTGCTCCAGGTTCTGCAGGTTCCTCCAGGTTCTGCAGGTGCCTCCAGGTTCTGCAGATTCCTCCATGTTCTGCAGGTTGCTTCAGGTTCTGCAGGTTCCTCCAGTTTCTGCAGGTGCCTCCATGTTCTTCAGGTTGCTCCAGGTTCTGCAGGTTCCTCCAGGTTCTGCAGGTTCCTCCATGTTCTGCAGGTTCCTCCAGGTTCTGCAGGTTCCTCCATGTTCTGAAAGGTTCCTCCAGGTTCTGCAGGTTCCTCCATGTTCTGCAGGTCCCTCCATGTTATGCATGTTCCTGCAGGTTTTGCAGGTTCCTCCATGTTCTGCAGGTTCCTCCAGGTTCTGCTGGTTCCTCCAGGTTCTGCAGGTTCCTCCATGTTCTGCAGGTTCCTCCGGGTTCTGCAGGTTCCTCCAGGTTCTCCAGGTGCCTCCAGGTTCTGCAGGTTCCTCCATTTTCTGCAGGTTCTGCAGGTTCCTCCATGTTCTGGAGGTTCCTCCATGTTCTGCTGGTTCTGCAGGTTCCTTCATGTTCTGCAGGTTCCTCCAGGTTCTGCAGGTTCCTCCATGTTTTGCAGATTCCCCCAGGTTTTGCAGGTCCCTCCATGTTTTGCAGGTTCCTCAAGGTTCTGCAGGTTCTTCCATATTCTGCAAGTTCTTCCAGGTTCTGCAGGTTCCTCCATGTTCTGCAGGTTCCTCCAGTTTCTGCAGGTTCCTCCAGGTTCTACAGGTGCCTCCATGTTCTGCAGGTTCCTCCAGGTTCTGCAGGTTGCTCCATGTTCTGCAGGTTCATCCAGGTTCTGCAGGTTCCTGCAGGTTCTTCCAGGTTCTGCAGGTTCTGTATGTTCCCCCATGTTCTGCAGGTTCCTCCAGGTTATGCAGGTTACTTCTTGTTCTGCAGGTTCCTCCAGATTCCACAGGTTCCTCCATGTTCTGCAGGTTCCTCCAGGTTCTGCAGGTTCCTCAATGTTCTGCAGGTTGCTCCAGGTTCTGCAGGTTCCTCCAGGTTCTGCAGGTGCCTCCAAGTTCTGAAGGTTCCTCCATGTTCTGCAGTTTGCTCCAGGTTCTGCAGGTTCCTCCAGGTTCTGAAGGTGCCTCCATGTTCTGCAGGTTGCTCCAGGTTCTGCAGGTTCCTCCAGGTTCTGCAGGTTCCTCCATGTTCTGCAGGTTCCTCCAGGTTCTGAAGGTCCCTCCATGTTTTGCAGGTTCCTCCAGGTTCTGAAGGTTCCTCCATGTTCTGCAGGTTCCTCCAGGTTCTGCAGGTTCCTCCATGTACTGCAGGTTTTTCCAGGTTCTGCAGGTTCCTCCATGTTCTGCAGGTTCCTCCAGGTTCTGCAGGTGCCTCCATTTTCTGCAGGTTCCTCCAGGTTCTGCAGGTTCCTCAAGGTTTTGCAGGTTCCTCCATGTTCTGAAGGGTTCTTCCAGGTTCTGCAGGTTCCTCCATGTTCTGCAGGTTCCTCCAGTTTCTGCAGGTTCCTCCAGGTTCTACAGGTGCCTCCATGTTCTGCAGGTTCCTCCAGGTTCTGCAGGTTGCTCCATGTTCTGCAGGTTCCTCCAGGTTCTGCAGGTTCCTGCAGGTTCTACCAGGTTCTGCAGGTTCTGTATGTTCCCCCATGTTCTGCAGGTTCCTCCAGGTTATGCAGGTTACTTCTTGTTCTGCAGGTTCCTCCAGATTCCACAGGTTCCTCCATGTTCTGAAGGTTCCTCCAGGTTCTGCAGGTTCCTCCAGGTTCTGCAGGTTCCTCAATGTTCTGCAGGTTGCTCCAGGTTCTGCAGGTTCCTCCAGGTTCTGCAGGTGCCTCCAAGTTCTGAAGGTTCCTCCATGTTCTGCAGTTTGCTCCAGGTTCTGCAGGTTCCTCCAGGTTCTGAAGGTGCCTCCATGTTCTGCAGGTTGCTCCAGGTTCTGCAGGTTCCTCCAGGTTCTGCAGGTTCCTCCATGTTTTGCAGGTTCCTCCAGGTTCTGAAGGTCCCTCCATGTTTTGCAGGTTCCTCCAGGTTCTGAAGGTTCCTCCATGTTCTGCAGGTTCCTCCAGGTTCTGCAGGTTCCTCCATGTACTGCAGGTTTTTCCAGGTTCTGCAGGTTCCTCCATGTTCTGCAGGTTCCTCCAGGTTCTGCAGGTGCCTCCATTTTCTGCAGGTTCCTCCAGGTTCTGCAGGTTCCTCCAGGTTTTGCAGGTTCCTCCATGTTCTGAAGGGTTCCTCCAGGTTATGCAGGTGCCTCCATGTGCTGCAGGGTCCTCCAGGTTCTGCAGGTTCCTCCATGTTCTGCAGGTTCCTCCAGATTCGGCAGGTGCCTCCAGGTTCTGCAGGTTCCTCCATGTTCTGGAGGTTCTTCCAGGTTCTGCAGGTACCTCCATGTTCTGCAGGTTCCTCCGGGTTCTGCAAGTTCCTCCAGGTTCTGCAGGTTCCTCCTCGTTCTGCAGGTTTCTAAGGTTTTCTGCAGGTTCCTCCATTTTCTGCAGGTTCCTCCATGTTCTGCAGGTTCCTCCATTTTCTGCAGGTTCTGAAGGTTCCTCCATGTTCGGCAGGTTCCCCCAGGTTCTGCAGGTTACTCCAGGTTCTGCAGGTTCCTCCATGTTCTGCAGGTTGCTCCAGGTTCTGCAGGTTCCTCCAGGTTCTGCAGGTGCCTCCATGTTCTGAAGGTTTCCTCCAGGTTCTGCAGGTTCCTCCAGGTTCTGAAGGTGCTTCCATGTTCTGCACGTTCCTCCAGGTTCTGCAGGTTCCTCCATGTTCTGTAGGTTCCTCCAGGTTCTGCAGTTTCCTCCATTTTCTGCAGGTTCCTCCATGTTCTGCAGGTTCCTCCATTTTTTGCAGGTTCTGCAGGTTCCTCCAGGTTCTGCAGGTACCTCCTTTTTCTGCAGGTTCCTCCGGGTTCTGCAGGTTCCTCCAGGTTCTGCAGGTTCCTCCAGGTTTTGCAGGTTCCTCGAGGTTCTGCAGGTAACTCCATGTTTTGGAGGTTCCTCCAGCTTCTGCAGGTTCCTCCATGTTTTGGAGGTTCCTCCAGCTTCTGCAGGTTCCTCCAGGTTGTGCAGATTCCTCCAAGTTCTTCAGGTACCTCCAGGTTCTGCATTTTCCTCCAGCTTCTGCAGGTTCCTCCATGTTCTGCAGGTTCCTCTGGGTTCTGCAGGTTCCTCCAGGTTCTGCAGGTTCCTCCATGTTCTGCAGGTTCCTCCAGGTTCTGCAGGTTCCTCCACGTTCTGCAGGTTCCTCCAAGTTCTGCAGGTTCCTCCATGTTCTGTAGGTTCCTCCAGGTTCTGCAGGTTCTGCAGGTTCTGCAGGTTCCTCCATGTTCTGCAGGTTCCTCCATTTTCTGCATGTTCAGCAGGTTCCTCCATGTTCTGCAAGTTCTTCCAGGTTCTGCAGGTTCCTCCAGGTTCTGCAGGTTCCTCCAGTTTCTACAGGTTCCTCCAGGTTCTGCCGGTGCCTCCATGTTCTGCAGGTTCCTCCAGGTTCTGCAGGTTCCTGCAGGTTCCTCCAGGTTCTGCAGGTTCCTCCATGTTCTGCAGGTTCCTCCAGGTTCTCCAGGTTCCCCCAGGTTCTGCAGGTTATTTCTTGTTCTGCAGGTTCCTCCAGGTTCTGCAGGTGCCTCCATGTTCTGCAGGTTGCTCCAGGTTCTGCAGGTTCCTCCAGGTTCTGCAGGTGCCTCCAGGTTCTGCAGATTCCTCCATGTTCTGCAGGTTGCTTCAGGTTCTGCAGGTTCCTCCAGTTTCTGCAGGTGCCTCCATGTTCTTCAGGTTGCTCCAGGTTCTGCAGGTTCCTCCAGGTTCTGCAGGTTCCTCCATGTTCTGCAGGTTCCTCCAGGTTCTGCAGGTTCCTCCATGTTCTGAAAGGTTCCTCCAGGTTCTGCAGGTTCCTCCATGTTCTGCAGGTCCCTCCATGTTATGCATGTTCCTGCAGGTTTTGCAGGTTCCTCCATGTTCTGCAGGTTCCTCCAGGTTCTGCTGGTTCCTCCAGGTTCTGCAGGTTCCTCCATGTTCTGCAGGTTCCTCCGGGTTCTGCAGGTTCCTCCAGGTTCTCCAGGTGCCTCCAGGTTCTGCAGGTTCCTCCATTTTCTGCAGGTTCTGCAGGTTCCTCCATGTTCTGGAGGTTCCTCCATGTTCTGCTGGTTCTGCAGGTTCCTTCATGTTCTGCAGGTTCCTCCAGGTTCTGCAGGTTCCTCCACGTTTTGCAGATTCCTCCATGTTTTGCAGGTTCCTCAAGGTTCTGCAGGTTCTTCCATATTCTGCAAGTTCTTCCAGGTTCTGCAGGTTCCTCCATGTTCTGCAGGTTCCTCCAGTTTCTGCAGGTTCCTCCAGGTTCTACAGGTGCCTCCATGTTCTGCAGGTTCCTCCAGGTTCTGCAGGTTGCTCCATGTTCTGCAGGTTCCTCCAGGTTCTGCAGGTTCCTGCAGGTTCTTCCAGGTTCTGCAGGTTCTGTATGTTCCCCCATGTTCTGCAGGTTCCTCCAGGTTATGCAGGTTACTTCTTGTTCTGCAGGTTCCTCCAGATTCCACAGGTTCCTCCATGTTCTGCAGGTTCCTCCAGGTTCTGCAGGTTCCTCCAGGTTCTGCAGGTTCCTCAATGTTCTGCAGGTTGCTCCAGGTTCTGCAGGTTCCTCCAGGTTCTGCAGGTGCCTCCAAGTTCTGAAGGTTCCTCCATGTTCTGCAGTTTGCTCCAGGTTCTGCAGGTTCCTCCAGGTTCTGAAGGTGCCTCCATGTTCTGCAGGTTGCTCCAGGTTCTGCAGGTTCCTCCAGGTTCTGCAGGTTCCTCCATGTTCTGCAGGTTCCTCCAGGTTCTGAAGGTCCCTCCATGTTTTGCAGGTTCCTCCAGGTTCTGAAGGTTCCTCCATGTTCTGCAGGTTCCTCCAGGTTCTGCAGGTTCCTCCATGTACTGCAGGTTTTTCCAGGTTCTGCAGGTTCCTCCATGTTCTGCAGGTTCCTCCAGGTTCTGCAGGTGCCTCCATTTTCTGCAGGTTCCTCCAGGTTCTGCAGGTTCCTCCAGGTTTTGCAGGTTCCTCCATGTTCTGAAGGGTTCTTCCAGGTTCTGCAGGTTCCTCCATGTTCTGCAGGTTCCTCCAGTTTCTGCAGGTTCCTCCAGGTTCTACAGGTGCCTCCATGTTCTGCAGGTTCCTCCAGGTTCTGCAGGTTGCTCCATGTTCTGCAGGTTCCTCCAGGTTCTGCAGGTTCCTGCAGGTTCTACCAGGTTCTGCAGGTTCTGTATGTTCCCCCATGTTCTGCAGGTTCCTCCAGGTTATGCAGGTTACTTCTTGTTCTGCAGGTTCCTCCAGATTCCACAGGTTCCTCCATGTTCTGAAGGTTCCTCCAGGTTCTGCAGGTTCCTCAATGTTCTGCAGGTTGCTCCAGGTTCTGCAGGTTCCTCCAGGTTCTGCAGGTGCCTCCAAGTTCTGAAGGTTCCTCCATGTTCTGCAGTTTGCTCCAGGTTCTGCAGGTTCCTCCAGGTTCTGAAGGTTCCTCCATGTTCTGCAGGTTGCTCCAGGTTCTGCAGGTTCCTCCAGGTTCTGCAGGTTCCTCCATGTTCTGCAGGTTCCTCCAGGTTCTGAAGGTCCCTCCATGTTTTGCAGGTTCCTCCAGGTTCTGAAGGTTCCTCCATGTTCTGCAGGTTCCTCCAGGTTCTGCAGGTTCCTCCATGTACTGCAGGTTTTTCCAGGTTCTGCAGGTTCCTCCATGTTCTGCAGGTTCCTCCAGGTTCTGCAGGTGCCTCCATTTTCTGCAGGTTCCTCCAGGTTCTGCAGGTTCCTCCAGGTTTTGCAGGTTCCTCCATGTTCTGAAGGGTTCCTCCAGGTTATGCAGGTGCCTCCATGTGCTGCAGGGTCCTCCAGGTTCTGCAGGTTCCTCCATGTTCTGCAGGTTCCTCCAGATTCTGCAGGTGCCTCCAGGTTCTGCAGGTTCCTCCATGTTCTGGAGATTCTTCCAGGTTCTGCAGGTACCTCCATGTTCTGCAGGTTCCTCCGGGTTCTGCAAGTTCCTCCAGGTTCTGCAGGTGCCTCCATGTTCTGCATGTTCTTCCAGGTTCTGCAGGTTCCTCCTCGTTCTGCAGGTTTCTAAGGTTTTCTGCAGGTTCCTCCATTTTCTGCAGGTTCTGCAGGTTCCTCCATGTTCTGCAGGTTCCTCCATTTTCTGCAGGTTCTGAAGGTTCCTCCATGTTCGGCAGGTTCCTCCAGGTTCTGCAGGTTCCTCCAGGTTCTGCAGGTTCTTCCAGGTTCTGCAGGTTCATCCATGTTCTGCAGGTTTCTCCATGTTCTGCATGTTCCTCCATGTTCTGCAGGTTCTTCCAGGTTCTACAGGTTCCTCCTTGTTCTACAGGTTCCTCCAGGTTCTGCAGGGTCCTCCATGTTCTGCAGGCCCCTCCAGGTTCTGCAGGTTCCTCCATGTTCTGCAGGTTCCTCCAGGTTTTTCAGGTTCCTCAAGGTTCTGCAGGTTCCTCCATGTTCTGAAGGGTTCCTCCAGGTTATGCAGGTGCCTCCATGTTCTGCAGGTTCCTCCAGGTTCTGCAGGTTCCTCCATGTTCTGCAGGTTCCTCCAGGTTCTGCAGGCTCCTCCATGTTCTGCAGGTTCCTCCAGGTTCTGCAGGTTCCTCCATGTTCTGAAGGGTTCCTCCAGGTTCTGCAGGTTCCTCCAGGTTCTGAAGGCGCCTCCAAGTTCTGCATTTTCCTTGTTGTTCTGCAGGTTCCTCCGGGTTCTGCAGGTTCCTCCAGGTTCTGCAGGTGCCTCCATGTTCTGCAGGTTCTGCAGGTTCCTCCATGTTCTGCAAGTTCCTCCAGGTTCTGCTGGTTCCTCCATGTTCTGCAGGTTCTTCCAGGTTTTGCAGGTACCTCCATGTTCTGCAGGTTCCTCCAGGTTCTGCAAGTTCATCCATGTTCTGCAGGTTTCTCCAGGTTCTGCATGTTCCTCCATGTTCTGCAGGTTCTTCCAGGTTCTGCAGGTTCCTCCATGTTCTGCAGGTTCTTCGTTGTTCTGCAGGTTCCTCCGGGTTCTGCAGGTTCCTCCAGGTTCTGCAGGTGCCTCCATGTTCTGCAGGTTCCTCCTCGTTCTGCAGGTTCCTCCAGTTTTCTGCAGGTTCCTCCATTTTCTGCAGGTTCTGCAGGTTCCTCCATGTTCTGCAGGTTCCTCCATTTTCTGCAGGTTCTGAAGGTTCCTCCATGTTCTGCAGGTTCCTCCAGATTCTGCAGGTTCCTCCAGGTTCTGCAGGTTCCTCCAGGTTTTGCAGGTTCATCCATGTTCTGCAGGTTTCTCCAGGTTCTGCATGTTCCTCGATGTTCTGCAGGTTCTTCCAGGTTCTGCAGTTTCCTCCATGTTCTGCAGGTTCCTCCAGGTTCTGCAGGTGCCTCCATGTTCTGCAGGTTCCTCCAGGTTCTGCAGGTTCCTCCATGTTCTGCAGGTTCCTCCAGGTTTTTCAGGTTCCTCAAGGTGCTGCAAGTTCCTCCATGTTCTGAAGGGTTCCTTCAGGTTATGCAGGTGCCTCCATGTTCTGCAGGTTCCTCCAGGTTCTGCAGGTTCCTCCATGTTCTGCAGGTGCCTCCAGGTTCTGCAGGCTCCTCCATGTTCTGCAGGTTCCTCCAGGTTCTGCAGGTTCCTCCATGTTCTGAAGGGTTCCTCCAGGTTCTGCAGGTTCCTCCAGGTTCTGAAGGTGCCTCCATGTTCTTCAGGTTCCTCGTTGTTCTGCAGGTTCCTCCGGGTTCTGCAGGTTCCTCCAGGTTCTGCAGGTGCCTCCATGTTCTGCATGTTTTTCCACGTTCTGCAGGTTCCTCCAGGTTCTGCAGGTTCCTCCATTTTCTGCAGGTTCCTCAGGTTCCTCCATGTTCTGCAGGTTCCTGAATTTTCTGCAGGTTCTGCGGGTTCCTCCTTGTTCTGCAGGTTCCTCCATTTTCTGCAGGTTCTGCAGGTTCCTCCATGTTCTGCAGGTTCCTCCAGGTTCTGCAGGTTCCTCCATGTTCTGCAGGTTCCTCCAGTTTCTGCTGGTTCCTCCATGTTCTGCAGGTTCCTCCAGGTTCTGCAGGTGCCTCCATGTTCTGCAGTTTCCTCTAGGTTCTGCATGTTCCTCCATGTTCTGCAGGTTCCTCCAGGATTTGCAGGTTCCTCCAGGTTCTGCAGGTTCCTCCATGTTCTGAAGGGTTCCTCCAGGTTCTGCAGGTGCCTCCACGTTCTGCAGGTTGCTCCAGGTTCTGCAGTTTACTCCATGTTCTGCAGGTTGCTCCAGGTTGTGCAGGTGCCTCCAGGTTCTGCAGGTGCCTCTATGTTCTGAAGGGTTCCTCCAGGTTATGCAGGTTCCTCCAGGTTCTGGAGGTGCTTCCATGTTCTGCAGGTTCCTCCAGGTTCTGCAGGTTCCTCCATGTTCTGTAGGTTCATCCAGGTTCTGCAGGTTCTGCAGGTTCCTCCATGTTTTGCAGGTTCCTACAGGTTCTGCAGGTGCCTCCATGTTCTGCAGTTTCCTCCAGGTTCTGCATGTTCCTCCATGTTCTGCAGGTTCCTCCAGGATTTGCAGGTTCCTCCAGGTTCTGCAGGTTCCTCCATGTTCTGAAGGGTTCCTCCAGGTTCTGCAGGTGCCTCCATGTTCTGCAGGTTGCTCCAGGTTCTGCAGGTTCCTCCATGTTCTGCAGGTTGCTCCAGGTTGTGCAGGTTCCTCCAGGTTCTGCAGGTGCCTCCATGTTCTGAAGGGTTCCTCCAGGTTCTGCAGGTTCCTCCAGGTTCTGAAGGTGCTTCCATGTTCTGCAGGTTCCTCCAGGTTCTGCAGGTTCCTCCATGTTCTGTAGGTTCATCCAGGTTCTGCAGGTTATGCAGGTTCCTCCATGTTTTGTAGGTTCCTACAGGTTCTGCAGGTACCTCCATGTTCGGCAGTTTCCTCCAGGTTTTGCAGGTTCCTCCATGTTCTGCAGGTTCCTCCAGGTTCTGCAGGTTTCTCCATGTTCCACAGGTTCCTCCAGGTTCTGCAGGTTCCTCCATGTTCTGCAGGTTCCTCCATGTTCTGCAGGTTCTGCAGGTTCCTAAATGTTCTGCAGGTTCCTCCATTTTCTGCATGTTCTGCAGGTTCTTCCAGTTTCTGCAGGTTCCTCCAGGTTCTGAAGGTACCTCCTTGTCATGCAGGTTCCTCCGGGTTCTGCAGGTTCCTCCAGGTTCTGCAGGTTCCTTCAGGTTCTGCAGGTTCCTCCAGGTTTTGCAGGTTCCTCGAGGTTCTGCAGGTTCCTCCATGTTTTGCAGGTTCCTCCAGCTTCTGCAGGTTCCTCCAGGTTGTGCGGGTTCCTCCAAGTTCTTCAGGTTCCTCCAGGTTCTGCAGGTTCATCCAGCTTCTGCAGGTTCCTCCATGTTCTGCAGGTTCCTCTGGGTTCTGCAGGTTCCTCCAGGTTCTGCAGGTGCCTCCATGTTCTGCAGGTTCCTCCAGGTTCTGCAGGTTCCTCCACGTTCTACAGGTTCCTCCAAGTTCTGTAGGTTCCTCCATTTTCTGCAGGTTCTGCAGGTTCCTCCATTTTCTGCAGGTTCTGCAGGTTCCTCCATTTTCTGCAGGTTCCTCCATGTTATGCTGGTTCTGCAGGTTCCTCCATGTTCTGCAGGTTCCCTTCAGGTTCTGCAGGTTCCTCCATTTTCTGCAGATTCCTCCAGGTTCTGCAGGTCCCTCCATGTTCTGCAGGTTCCTCTAGGGTTCTGCAGGTTCTGCAGGTTCCTCCATGTTCTGCAGGTTCCTCCATTTTCTGCATGTTCAGCAGGTTCCTCCATGTTCTGCAGGTTCTTCCAGGTTCTGCAGGTTCCTCCATATTCTGCAGGTTCCTCCAGTTTCTACAGGTTCCTCCAGGTTCTGCCGGTGCCTCCATGTTCTGCAGGTTCCTCCAGGTTTATCAGGTTCCTCCATGTTCTGCAGGTTCCTCCAGGTTCTGCAGGTTCCTGCAGGTTCTTCCAGGTTCTGCAGGTTTTGCAGGTTCCTCCATGTTCTGCAGGTTCCTCCAGGTTCTGCAGGTTACTTCTTGTTCTGCAGGTTCCTCCAGGTTCTGCAGGTTCCTCCATGTTCTGCAGGTTCCTCCATGTTCTGCAGGTTGCTCCAGGTTCTGCAGGTTCCACCAGGTTCTGCAGGTTATTTCTTGTTCTGCAGGTTCCTCCAGGTTCTGCAGGTTCCTCCATGTTCTGCAGGTTGCTCCAGGTTCTGCAGCTTCCTCCAGGTTCTGCAGGTGCCTCCAGGTTCTGCAGGTTCCTCCATGTTCTGCAGGTTGCTCCAGGTTCTGCAGGTTCCTCCAGGTTCTGCAGGTTCCTCCATGTTCTGCAGGTTGCTCCAGGTTCTGCAGGTTCCTCCAGGTTCTGCATGTTCCTCCATGTTCTGCAGGTTCCTCCATGTTCTGCAGGTTCCTCCAGGTTCTGCAGGTTCCTCCATGTTCTGAAGGGTTCCTCCAGGTTCTGCAGGTTCCTCCAGGTTCTGCAGGTTCCTCCATGTTCTGCAGGTTATTTCTTGTTCTGCAGGTTCCTCCAGGTTCTGCAGGTTCCTCCATGTTCTGCAGGTTCCTCCATTTTCTGCATGTTCAGCAGGTTCCTCCATTTTCTGCAAGTTCTTCCAGGTTCTGCAGGTTCCTCCAGGTTCTGCAGGTTCCTCCAGTTTCTACAGGTTCCTCCAGGTTCTGCCGGTGCCTCCATGTTCTGCAGGTTCCTCCAGGTTTATCAGGTTCCTCCATGTTCTGCAGGTTCCTCCAGGTTCTGCAGGTTCCTGCAGGTTCCTCCAGGTTCTGCAGGTTCCTCCATGTTCTGCAGGTTCCTCCAGGTTCTCCAGGTTCCCCCAGGTTCTGCAGGTTATTTCTTGTTCTGCAGGTTCCTCCAGGTTCTGCAGGTGCCTCCATGTTCTGCAGGTTGCTCCAGGTTCTGCAGGTTCCTCCAGGTTCTGCAGGTGCCTCCAGGTTCTGCAGATTCCTCCAGTTTCTGCAGGTTCCTCCATGTTCTGCAGGTTGCTCCAGGTTCTGCAGGTTCCTCCAGTTTCTGCAGGTGCCTCCATGTTCTTCAGGTTGCTCCAGGTTCTGCAGGTTCCTCCAGGTTCTGCAGGTTCCTCCATGTTCTGCAGGTTCCTCCAGGTTCTGCAGGTTCCTCCATGTTCTGAAAGGTTCCTCCAGGTTCTGCAGGTTCCTCCATGTTCTGCAGGTCCCTCCATGTTCTGCATGTTCCTGCAGGTTTTGCAGGTTCCTCCATGTTCTGCAGGTTCCTCCAGGTTCTGCAGGTTCCTCCAGGTTCTGCAGGTTCCTCCATGTTCTGCAGGTTCCTCCGGGTTCTGCAGGTTCCTCCAGGTTCTCCAGGTGCCTCCAGGTTCTGCAGGTTCATCCAGGTTCTGCAGGTTCTGCAGGTTCCTCCATGTTTTGCAGGTTCCTACAGGTTCTGCAGGTGCCTCCATGTTCTGCAGTTTCCTCCAGGTTCTGCATGTTCCTCCATGTTCTGCAGGTTCCTCCAGGATTTGCAGGTTCCTCCAGGTTCTGCAGGTTCCTCCATGTTCTGAAGGGTTCCTCCAGGTTCTGCAGGTGCCTCCATGTTCTGCAGGTTGCTCCAGGTTCTGCAGGTTCCTCCATGTTCTGCAGGTTGCTCCAGGTTGTGCAGGTTCCTCCAGGTTCTGCAGGTGCCTCCATGTTCTGAAGGGTTCCTCCAGGTTCTGCAGGTTCCTCCAGGTTCTGAAGGTGCTTCCATGTTCTGCAGGTTCCTCCAGGTTCTGCAGGTTCCTCCATGTTCTGTAGGTTCATCCAGGTTCTGCAGGTTATGCAGGTTCCTCCATGTTTTGTAGGTTCCTACAGGTTCTGCAGGTACCTCCATGTTCGGCAGTTTCCTCCAGGTTTTGCAGGTTCCTCCATGTTCTGCAGGTTCCTCCAGGTTCTGCAGGTTTCTCCATGTTCCACAGGTTCCTCCAGGTTCTGCAGGTTCCTCCATGTTCTGCAGGTTCCTCCATGTTCTGCAGGTTCTGCAGGTTCCTAAATGTTCTGCAGGTTCCTCCATTTTCTGCATGTTCTGCAGGTTCTTCCAGTTTCTGCAGGTTCCTCCAGGTTCTGAAGGTACCTCCTTGTCATGCAGGTTCCTCCGGGTTCTGCAGGTTCCTCCAGGTTCTGCAGGTTCCTTCAGGTTCTGCAGGTTCCTCCAGGTTTTGCAGGTTCCTCGAGGTTCTGCAGGTTCCTCCATGTTTTGCAGGTTCCTCCAGCTTCTGCAGGTTCCTCCAGGTTGTGCGGGTTCCTCCAAGTTCTTCAGGTTCCTCCAGGTTCTGCAGGTTCATCCAGCTTCTGCAGGTTCCTCCATGTTCTGCAGGTTCCTCTGGGTTCTGCAGGTTCCTCCAGGTTCTGCAGGTGCCTCCATGTTCTGCAGGTTCCTCCAGGTTCTGCAGGTTCCTCCACGTTCTACAGGTTCCTCCAAGTTCTGTAGGTTCCTCCATTTTCTGCAGGTTCTGCAGGTTCCTCCATTTTCTGCAAGTTCCTCCATGTTATGCTGGTTCTGCAGGTTCCTCCATGTTCTGCAGGTTCCCTTCAGGTTCTGCAGGTTCCTCCATTTTCTGCAGATTCCTCCAGGTTCTGCAGGTCCCTCCATGTTCTGCAGGTTCCTCTAGGGTTCTGCAGGTTCTGCAGGTTCCTCCATGTTCTGCAGGTTCCTCCATTTTCTGCATGTTCAGCAGGTTCCTCCATGTTCTGCAGGTTCTTCCAGGTTCTGCAGGTTCCTCCATATTCTGCAGGTTCCTCCAGTTTCTACAGGTTCCTCCAGGTTCTGCCGGTGCCTCCATGTTCTGCAGGTTCCTCCAGGTTTATCAGGTTCCTCCATGTTCTGCAGGTTCCTCCAGGTTCTGCAGGTTCCTGCAGGTTCTTCCAGGTTCTGCAGGTTTTGCAGGTTCCTCCATGTTCTGCAGGTTCCTCCAGGTTCTGCAGGTTACTTCTTGTTCTGCACGTTCCTCCAGGTTCTGCAGGTTCCTCCATGTTCTGCAGGTTCCTCCATGTTCTGCAGGTTGCTCCAGGTTCTGCAGGTTCCACCAGGTTCTGCAGGTTATTTCTTGTTCTGCAGGTTCCTCCAGGTTCTGCAGGTTCCTCCATGTTCTGCAGGTTGCTCCAGGTTCTGCAGCTTCCTCCAGGTTCTGCAGGTGCCTCCAGGTTCTGCAGGTTCCTCCATGTTCTGCAGGTTGCTCCAGGTTCTGCAGGTTCCTCCAGGTTCTGCAGGTGCCTCCATGTTCTGCAGGTTGCTCCAGGTTCTGCAGGTTCCTCCAGGTTCTGCATGTTCCTCCATGTTCTGCAGGTTCCTCCATGTTCTGCAGGTTCCTCTAGGTTCTGCAGGTTCCTCCATGTTCTGAAGGGTTCCTCCAGGTTCTGCAGGTTCCTCCAGGTTCTGCAGGTTCCTCCATGTTCTGCAGGTTATTTCTTGTTCTGCAGGTTCCTCCAGGTTCTGCAGGTTCCTCCATGTTCTGCAGGTTCCTCCATTTTCTGCATGTTCAGCAGGTTCCTCCATTTTCTGCAAGTTCTTCCAGGTTCTGCAGGTTCCTCCAGGTTCTGCAGGTTCCTCCAGTTTCTACAGGTTCCTCCAGGTTCTGCCGGTGCCTCCATGTTCTGCAGGTTCCTCCAGGTTTATCAGGTTCCTCCATGTTCTGCAGGTTCCTCCAGGTTCTGCAGGTTCCTGCAGGTTCCTCCAGGTTCTGCAGGTTCCTCCATGTTCTGCAGGTTCCTCCAGGTTCTCCAGGTTCCCCCAGGTTCTGCAGGTTATTTCTTGTTCTGCAGGTTCCTCCAGGTTCTGCAGGTGCCTCCATGTTCTGCAGGTTGCTCCAGGTTCTGCAGGTTCCTCCAGGTTCTGCAGGTGCCTCCAGGTTCTGCAGATTCCTCCAGTTTCTGCAGGTTCCTCCATGTTCTGCAGGTTGCTCCAGGTTCTGCAGGTTCCTCCAGTTTCTGCAGGTGCCTCCATGTTCTTCAGGTTGCTCCAGGTTCTGCAGGTTCCTCCAGGTTCTGCAGGTTCCTCCATGTTCTGCAGGTTCCTCCAGGTTCTGCAGGTTCCTCCATGTTCTGAAAGGTTCCTCCAGGTTCTGCAGGTTCCTCCATGTTCTGCAGGTCCCTCCATGTTCTGCATGTTCCTGCAGGTTTTGCAGGTTCCTCCATGTTCTGCAGGTTCCTCCAGGTTCTGCAGGTTCCTCCAGGTTCTGCAGGTTCCTCCATGTTCTGCAGGTTCCTCCGGGTTCTGCAGGTTCCTCCAGGTTCTCCAGGTGCCTCCAGGTTCTGCAGGTTCCTCCATTTTCTGCAGGTTCTGCAGGTTCCTCCATGTTCTGGAGGTTCCTCCATGTTCTGCTGGTTCTGCAGGTTCCTTCATGTTCTGCAGGTTCCTCCAGGTTCTGCAGGTTCCTCCATGTTTTGCAGATTCCTCCAGGTTTTGCAGGTCCCTCCATGTTTTGCAGGTTCCTCAAGGTTCTGCAGGTTCTTCCATGTTCTGCAAGTTCTTCCAGGTTCTGCAGGTTCCTCCATGTTCTGCAGGTTCCTCCAGTTTCTGCAGGTTCCTCCAGGTTCTACAGGTGCCTCCATGTTCTGCAGGTTCCTCCAGGTTCTGCAGGTTGCTCCATGTTCTGCAGGTTCCTCCAGGTTCTGCAGGTTCCTGCAGGTTCTTCCAGGTTACTTCTTGTTCTGCAGGTTCCTCCAGGTTATGCAGGTTACTTCTTGTTCTGCAGGTTCCTCCAGATTCCACAGGTTCCTCCATGTTCTGCAGGTTCCTCCAGGTTCTGCAGGTTCCTCCAGGTTCTGCAGGTTCCTCAATCTTCTGCAGGTTGCTCCAGGTTCTGCAGGTTCCTCCAGGTTCTGCAGGTGCCTCCAAGTTCTGAAGGTTCCTCCATGTTCTGCAGTTTGCTCCAGGTTCTGCAGGTTCCTCCAGGTTCTGAAGGTGCCTCCATGTTCTGCAGGTTGCTCCAGGTTCTGCAGGTTCCTCCAGGTTCTGCAGGTTCCTCCATGTTCTGCAGGTTCCTCCAGGTTCTGAAGGTCCCTCCATGTTTTGCAGGTTCCTCCAGGTTCTGAAGGTTCCTCCATGTTCTGCAGGTTCCTCCAGGTTCTGCAGGTTCCTCCATGTACTGCAGGTTTTTCCAGGTTCTGCAGGTTCCTCCATGTTCTGCAGGTTCCTCCAGGTTCTGCAGGTGCCTCCATTTTCTGCAGGTTCCTCCAGGTTCTGCAGGTTCCTCCAGGTTTTGCAGGTTCCTCCATGTTCTGAAGAGTTCTTCCAGGTTCTACAGGTTCCTCCATGTTCTGCAGGTTCCTCCAGTTTCTGCAGGTTCCTCCAGGTTCTACAGGTGCCTCCATGTTCTGCAGGTTCCTCCAGGTTCTGCAGGTTGCTCCATGTTCTGCAGGTTCCTCCAGGTTCTGCAGGTTCCTGCAGGTTCTTCCAGGTTCTGCAGGTTCTGTATGTTCCCCCATGATCTGCAGGTTCCTCCAGGTTATGCAGGTTACTTCTTGTTCTGCAGGTTCCTCCAGATTCCACAGGTTCCTCCATGTTCTGAAGGTTCCTCCAGGTTCTGCAGGTTCCTCCAGGTTCTGCAGGTTCCTCAATGTTCTGCAGGTTGCTCCAGGTTCTGCAGGTTCCTCCAGGTTCTGCAGGTGCCTCCAAGTTCTGAAGGTTCCTCCATGTTCTGCAGTTTGCTCCAGGTTCTGCAGGTTCCTCCAGGTTCTGAAGGTGCCTCCATGTTCTGCAGGTTGCTCCAGGTTCTGCAGGTTCCTCCAGGTTCTGCAGGTTCCTCCATGTTCTGCAGGATCCTCCAGGTTCTGAAGGTCCCTCCATGTTTTGCAGGTTCCTCCAGGTTCTGAAGGTTCCTCCATGTTCTGCAGGTTCCTCCAGGTTCTGCAGGTTCCTCCATGTACTGCAGGTTTTTCCAGGTTCTGCAGGTTCCTCCATGTTCTGCAGGTTCCTCCAGGTTCTGCAGGTGCCTCCATTTTCTGCAGGTTCCTCCAGGTTCTGCAGGTTCCTCCAGGTTTTGCAGGTTCCTCCATGTTCCATTTTCTGAAGGGTTCCTCCAGGTTATGCAGGTGCCTCCATGTTCTGCAGGTTCCTCCATTTTCTGCTTGTTCTGCAGGTTCCTCCATTTTCTGCAGGTTCTGCAGGTTCCTCCATGTTCTGCAGGTTCCTCCAGGTTCTGCAGGTTCCTCCATTTTCTGCAGGTTCCTCCAGGTTCTGCTGGCTCCTCCATGTTCTGCAGGTTCCTCCAGGTTCTGCAGGTGCCTCCATGTTCTGCAGTTTCCTCCAGGTTCTGCATGTTCCTCCATGTTCTGCAGGTTCCTCCAGGATTTGCAGGTTCCTCCAGGTTCTGCAGGTTCCTCCATGTTCTGAAGGGTTCCTCCAGGTTCTGCAGGTGCCTCCATGTTCTGCAGGTTGCTCCAGGTTCTGCAGTTTACTCCATGTTCTGCAGGTGCCTCCAGGTTGTGCAGGTGCCTCCAGGTTCTGCAGGTGCCTCTATGTTCTGAAGGGTTCCTCCAGGTTCTGCAGGTTCCTCCAGGTTCTGGAGGTGCTTCCATGTTCTGCAGGTTCCTCCAGGTTCTGCAGGTTCCTCCATGTTCTGTAGGTTCATCCAGGTTCTGCAGGTTCTGCAGGTTCCTCCATGTTTTGCAGGTTCCTACAGGTTCTGCAGGTGCCTCCATGTTCTGCAGTTTCCTCCAGGTTCTGCATGTTCCTCCATGTTCTGCAGGTTCCTCCAGGATTTGCATGTTCCTCCAGGTTCTGCAGGTTCCTCCATGTTCTGAAGGGTTCCTCCAGGTTCTGCAGGTGCCTCCATGTTCTGCAGGTTGCTCCAGGTTCTGCAGGTTCCTCCATGTTCTGCAGGTTGCTCCAGGTTGTGCAGGTTCCTCCAGGTTCTGCAGGTGCCTCCATGTTCTGAAGGGTTCCTCCAGGTTCTGCAGGTTCCTCCAGGTTCTGAAGGTGCTTCCATGTTCTGCAGGTTCCTCCAGGTTCTGCAGGTTCCTCCATGTTCTGTAGGTTCATCCAGGTTCTGCAGGTTATGCAGGTTCCTCCAGGTTTTGCAGGTTCCTCCATGTTCTGCAGGTTCCTCCAGGTTCTGCAGGTTTCTCCATGTTCCACAGGTTCCTCCAGGTTCTGCAGGTTCCTCCATGTTCTGCAGGTTCCTCCATGTTCTGCAGGTTCCTAAATGTTCTGCAGGTTCCTCCATTTTCTGCATGTTCTGCAGGTTCTTCCAGTTTCTGCAGGTTCCTCCAGGTTCTGAAGGTACCTCCTTGTCATGCAGGTTCCTCCGGGTTCTGCAGGTTCCTCCAGGTTCTGCAGGTTCCTTCAGGTTCTGCAGGTTCCTCCAGGTTTTGCAGGTTCCTCGAGGTTCTGCAGGTTCCTCCATGTTTTGCAGGTTCCTCCAGCTTCTGCAGGTTCCTCCAGGTTGTGCGGGTTCCTCCAAGTTCTTCAGGTTCCTCCAGGTTCTGCAGGTTCATCCAGCTTCTGCAGGTTCCTCCATGTTCTGCAGGTTCCTCTGGGTTCTGCAGGTTCCTCCAGGTTCTGCAGGTGCCTCCATGTTCTGCAGGTTCCTCCATGTTCTGCAGGTTCCTCCACGTTCTACAGGTTCCTCCAAGTTCTGTAGGTTCCTCCATTTTCTGCAGGTTCTGCAGGTTCCTCCATTTTCTGCAGGTTCCTCCATGTTATGCTGGTTCTGCAGGTTCCTCCATGTTCTGCAGGTTCCTCCATTTTCTGCATGTTCAGCAGGTTCCTCCATGTTCTGCAGGTTCTTCCAGGTTCTGCAGGTTCCTCCATATTCTGCAGGTTCCTCCAGTTTCTACAGGTTCCTCCAGGTTCTGCCGGTGCCTCCATGTTCTGCAGGTTCCTCCAGGTTTATCAGGTTCCTCCATGTTCTGCAGGTTCCTCCATGTTCTGCAGATTCCTCCAGGTTCTGCAGGTCCCTCCATGTTCTGCAGGTTCCTCCAGGTTCTGCAGGTTCTGCAGGTTCCTCCATGTTCTGCAGGTTCCTCCATTTTCTGCATGTTCAGCAGGTTCCTCCATGTTCTGCAGGTTCTTCCAGGTTCTGCAGGTTCCTCCATATTCTGCAGGTTCCTCCAGTTTCTACAGGTTCCTCCAGGTTCTGCCGGTGCCTCCATGTTCTGCAGGTTCCTCCAGGTTTATCAGGTTCCTCCATGTTCTGCAGGTTCCTCCAGGTTCTGCAGGTTCCTGCACGTTCTTCCAGGTTCTGCAGGTTTTGCAGGTTCCTCCATGTTTTGCAGGTTCCTCCAGGTTCTGCAGGTTACTTCTTGTTCTGCAGGTTCCTCCAGGTTCTGCAGGTTCCTCCATGTTCTGCAGGTTCCTCCATGTTCTGCAGGTTGCTCCAGGTTCTGCAGGTTCCTCCAGGTTCTGCAGGTTATTTCTTGTTCTGCAGGTTCCTCCAGGTTCTGCAGGTTCCTCCATGTTCTGCAGGTTGCTCCAGGTTCTGCAGCTTCCTCCAGGTTCTGCAGGTGCCTCCAGGTTCTGCAGGTTCCTCCATGTTCTGCAGGTTGCTCCAGGTTCTGCAGGTTCCTCCAGGTTCTGCAGGTGCCTCCATGTTCTGCAGGTTGCTCCAGGTTCTGCAGGTTCCTCCAGGTTCTGCAGGTTCCTCCATGTTCTGCAGGTTCCTCCATGTTCTGCAGGTTCCTCCAGGTTCTGCAGGTTGCTCCAGGTTCTGCAGGTTCCTCCAGGTTCTGCAGGTTCCTCCATGTTCTGCAGGTTCCTCCAGGTTCTGCAGGTTCCTCCATGTTCTGAAGGGTTCCTCCAGGTTCTGCAGGTGCCTCCATGTTCTGCAGGTTGCTCCAGGTTCTGCAGTTTACTCCATGTTCTGCAGGTTGCTCCAGGTTGTGCAGGTGCCTCCAGGTTCTGCAGGTGCCTCTATGTTCTGAAGGGTTCCTCCAGGTTCTGCAGGTTCCTCCAGGTTCTGGAGGTGCTTCCATGTTCTGCAGGTTCCTCCAGGTTCTGCAGGTTCCTCCATGTTCTGTAGGTTCATCCAGGTTCTGCAGGTTCTGCAGGTTCCTCCATGTTTTGCAGGTTCCTACAGGTTCTGCAGGTGCCTCCATGTTCTGCAGTTTCCTCCAGGTTCTGCATGTTCCTCCATGTTCTGCAGGTTCCTCCAGGATTTGCAGGTTCCTCCAGGTTCTGCAGGTTCCTCCATGTTCTGAAGGGTTCCTCCAGGTTCTGCAGGTGCCTCCATGTTCTGCAGGTTGCTCCAGGTTCTGCAGGTTCCTCCATGTTCTGCAGGTTCCTCCAGGTTCTGCAGGTTTCTCCATGTTCCACAGGTTCCTCCAGGTTCTGCAGGTTCCTCCATGTTCTGCAGGTTCCTCCATGTTCTGCAGGTTCTGCAGGTTCCTAAATGTTCTGCAGGTTCCTCTATTTTCTGCATGTTCTGCAGGTTCTTCCAGTTTCTGCAGGTTCCTCCAGGTTCTGAAGGTACCTCCTTGTCATGCAGGTTCCTCCGGGTTCTGCAGGTTCCTCCAGGTTCTGCAGGTTCCTTCAGGTTCTGCAGGTTCCTCCAGGTTTTGCAGGTTCCTCGAGGTTCTGCAGGTTCCTCCATGTTTTGCAGGTTCCTCCAGCTTCTGCAGGTTCCTCCAGGTTGTGCGGGTTCCTCCAAGTTCTTCAGGTTCCTCCAGGTTCTGCAGGTTCATCCAGCTTCTGCAGGTTCCTCCATGTTCTACAGGTTCCTCTGGGTTCTGCAGGTTCCTCCAGGTTCTGCAGGTGCCTCCATGTTCTGCAGGTTCCTCCAGGTTCTGCAGGTTCCTCCACGTTCTACAGGTTCCTCCAAGTTCTGTAGGTTCCTCCATTTTCTGCAGGTTCTGCAGGTTCCTCCATTTTCTGCAGGTTCCTCCATGTTATGCTGGTTCTGCAGGTTCCTCCATGTTCTGCAGGTTCCCTTCAGGTTCTGCAGGTTCCTCCATGTTCTGCAGATTCCTCCAGGTTCTGCAGGTCCCTCCATGTTCTGCAGGTTCCTCCAGGTTCTGCAGGTTCTGCAGGTTCCTCCATGTTCTGCAGGTTCCTCCATTTTCTGCATGTTCAGCAGGTTCCTCCATGTTCTGCAGGTTCTTCCAGGTTCTGCAGGTTCCTCCATATTCTGCAGGTTCCTCCAGTTTCTACAGGTTCCTCCAGGTTCTGCCGGTGCCTCCATGTTCTGCAGGTTCCTCCAGGTTTATCAGGTTCCTCCATGTTCTGCAGGTTCCTCCAGGTTCTGCAGGTTCCTGCAGGTTCTTCCAGGTTCTGCAGGTTTTGCAGGTTCCTCCATGTTCTGCAGGTTCCTCCAGGTTCTGCAGGTTACTTCTTGTTCTGCAGGTTCCTCCAGGTTCTGCAGGTTCCTCCATGTTCTGCAGGTTCCTCCATGTTCTGCAGGTTGCTCCAGGTTCTGCAGGTTCCTCCAGGTTCTGCAGGTTATTTCTTGTTCTGCAGGTTCCTCCAGGTTCTGCAGGTTCCTCCATGTTCTGCAGGTTGCTCCAGGTTCTGCAGCCTGCTCCAGGTTCTGCAGGTGCCTCCAGGTTCTGCAGGTTCCTCCATGTTCTGCAGGTTGCTTCAGGTTCTGCAGGTTCCTCCAGGTTCTGCAGGTGCCTCCATGTTCTGCAGGTTGCTCCAGGTTCTGCAGGTTCCTCCAGGTTCTGCAGGTTCCTCCATGTTCTGCAGGTTCCTCCATGTTCTGCAGGTTCCTCCAGGTTCTGCAGGTTGCTCCAGGTTCTGCAGGTTCCTCCAGGTTCTGCAGGTTCCTCCATGTTCTGCAGGTTCCTCCAGGTTCTGCAGGTTCCTCCATGTTCTGAAGGGTTCCTCCAGGTTCTGCAGGTGCTTCCATGTTCTGCAGGTTGCTCCAGGTTCTGCAGTTTACTCCATGTTCTGCAGGTTGCTCCAGGTTGTGCAGGTGCCTCCAGGTTCTGCAGGTGCCTCTATGTTCTGAAGGGTTCCTCCAGGTTCTGCAGGTTCCTCCAGGTTCTGGAGGTGCTTCCATGTTCTGCAGGTTCCTCCAGGTTCTGCAGGTTCCTCCATGTTCTGTAGGTTCATCCAGGTTCTGCAGGTTCTGCAGGTTCCTCCATGTTTTGCAGGTTCCTACAGGTTCTGCAGGTGCCTCCATGTTCTGCAGTTTCCTCCAGGTTCTGCATGTTCCTCCATGTTCTGCAGGTTCCTCCAGGATTTGCAGGTTCCTCCAGGTTCTGCAGGTTCCTCCATGTTCTGAAGGGTTCCTCCAGGTTCTGCAGGTGCCTCCATGTTCTGCAGGTTGCTCCAGGTTCTGCAGGTTCCTCCATGTTCTGCAGGTTGCTCCAGGTTGTGCAGGTTCCTCCAGGTTCTGCAGGTGCCTCCATGTTCTGAAAGGTTCCTCCAGGTTCTGCAGGTTCCTCCAGGTTCTGAAGGTGCTTCCATGTTCTGCAGGTTCCTCCAGGTTCTGCAGGTTCCTCCATGTTCTGTAGGTTCATCCAGGTTCTGCAGGTTATGCAGGTTCCTCCATGTTTTGTAGGTTCCTACAGGTTCTGCAGGTACCTCCATGTTCGGCAGGTTCCTCCAGGTTTTGCAGGTTCCTCCATGTTCTGCAGGTTCCTCCAGGTTCTGCAGGTTTCTCCATGTTCCACAGGTTCCTCCAGGTTCTGCAGGTTCCTCCATGTTCTGCAGGTTCCTCCATGTTCTGCAGGTTCTGCAGGTTCCTAAATGTTCTGCAGGTTCCTCCATTTTCTGCATGTTCTGCAGGTTCTTCCAGTTTCTGCAGGTTCCTCCAGGTTCTGAAGATACCTCCTTGTCATGCAGGTTCCTCCGGGTTCTGCAGGTTCCTCCAGGTTCTGCAGGTTCCTTCAGGTTCTGCAGGTTCCTCCAGGTTTTGCAGGTTCCTCGAGGTTCTGCAGGTTACTCCATGTTTTGCAGGTTCCTCCAGCTTCTGCAGGTTCCTCCAGGTTGTGCGGGTTCCTCCAAGTTCTTCAGGTTCCTCCAGGTTCTGCAGGTTCATCCAGCTTCTGCAGGTTCCTCCATGTTCTGCAGGTTCCTCTGGGTTCTGCAGGTTCCTCCAGGTTCTGCAGGTGCCTCCATGTTCTGCAGGTTCCTCCAGGTTCTGCAGGTTCCTCCACGTTCTACAGGTTCCTCCAAGTTCTGTAGGTTCCTCCATTTTCTGCAGGTTCTGCAGGTTCCTCCATTTTCTGCAGGTTCCTCCATGTTATGCTGGTTCTGCAGGTTCCTCCATGTTCTGCAGGTTCCCTTCAGGTTCTGCAGGTTCCTCCATGTTCTGCAGATTCCTCCAGGTTCTGTAGGTCCCTCCATGTTCTGCAGGTTCCTCCAGGTTCTGCAGGTTCTGCAGGTTCCTCCATGTTCTGCAGGTTCCTCCATTTTCTGCATGTTCAGCAGGTTCCTCCATGTTCTGCAGGTTCTTCCAGGTTCTGCAGGTTCCTCCATATTCTGCAGGTTCCTCCAGTTTCTACAGGTTCCTCCAGGTTCTGCCGGTGCCTCCATGTTCTGCAGGTTCCTCCAGGTTTATCAGGTTCCTCCATGTTCTGCAGGTTCCTCCAGGTTCTGCAGGTTCCTGCAGGTTCTTCCAGGTTCTGCAGGTTTTGCAGGTTCCTCCATGTTCTGCAGGTTCCTCCAGGTTCTGCAGGTTACTTCTTGTTCTGCAGGTTCCTCCAGGTTCTGCAGGTTCCTCCATGTTCTGCAGGTTCCTCCAGGTTTATCAGGTTCCTCCATGTTCTGCAGGTTCCTCCAGGTTCTGCAGGTTCCTGCACGTTCTTCCAGGTTCTGCAGGTTTTGCAGGTTCCTCCATGTTTTGCAGGTTCCTCCAGGTTCTGCAGGTTACTTCTTGTTCTGCAGGTTCCTCCAGGTTCTGCAGGTTCCTCCATGTTCTGCAGGTTCCTCCATGTTCTGCAGGTTGCTCCAGGTTCTGCAGGTTCCTCCAGGTTCTGCAGGTTATTTCTTGTTCTGCAGGTTCCTCCAGGTTCTGCAGGTTCCTCCATGTTCTGCAGGTTGCTCCAGGTTCTGCAGCTTCCTCCAGGTTCTGCAGGTGCCTCCAGGTTCTGCAGGTTCCTCCATGTTCTGCAGGTTGCTCCAGGTTCTGCAGGTTCCTCCAGGTTCTGCAGGTGCCTCCATGTTCTGCAGGTTGCTCCAGGTTCTGCAGGTTCCTCCAGGTTCTGCAGGTTCCTCCATGTTCTGCAGGTTCCTCCATGTTCTGCAGGTTCCTCCAGGTTCTGCAGGTTGCTCCAGGTTCTGCAGGTTCCTCCAGGTTCTGCAGGTTCCTCCATGTTCTGCAGGTTCCTCCAGGTTCTGCAGGTTCCTCCATGTTCTGAAGGGTTCCTCCAGGTTCTGCAGGTGCCTCCATGTTCTGCAGGTTGCTCCAGGTTCTGCAGTTTACTCCATGTTCTGCAGGTTGCTCCAGGTTGTGCAGGTGCCTCCAGGTTCTGCAGGTGCCTCTATGTTCTGAAGGGTTCCTCCAGGTTCTGCAGGTTCCTCCAGGTTCTGGAGGTGCTTCCATGTTCTGCAGGTTCCTCCAGGTTCTGCAGGTTCCTCCATGTTCTGTAGGTTCATCCAGGTTCTGCAGGTTCTGCAGGTTCCTCCATGTTTTGCAGGTTCCTACAGGTTCTGCAGGTGCCTCCATGTTCTGCAGTTTCCTCCAGGTTCTGCATGTTCCTCCATGTTCTGCAGGTTCCTCCAGGATTTGCAGGTTCCTCCAGGTTCTGCAGGTTCCTCCATGTTCTGAAGGGTTCCTCCAGGTTCTGCAGGTGCCTCCATGTTCTGCAGGTTGCTCCAGGTTCTGCAGGTTCCTCCATGTTCTGCAGGTTCCTCCAGGTTCTGCAGGTTTCTCCATGTTCCACAGGTTCCTCCAGGTTCTGCAGGTTCCTCCATGTTCTGCAGGTTCCTCCATGTTCTGCAGGTTCTGCAGGTTCCTAAATGTTCTGCAGGTTCCTCTATTTTCTGCATGTTCTGCAGGTTCTTCCAGTTTCTGCAGGTTCCTCCAGGTTCTGAAGGTACCTCCTTGTCATGCAGGTTCCTCCGGGTTCTGCAGGTTCCTCCAGGTTCTGCAGGTTCCTTCAGGTTCTGCAGGTTCCTCCAGGTTTTGCAGGTTCCTCGAGGTTCTGCAGGTTCCTCCATGTTTTGCAGGTTCCTCCAGCTTCTGCAGGTTCCTCCAGGTTGTGCGGGTTCCTCCAAGTTCTTCAGGTTCCTCCAGGTTCTGCAGGTTCATCCAGCTTCTGCAGGTTCCTCCATGTTCTACAGGTTCCTCTGGGTTCTGCAGGTTCCTCCAGGTTCTGCAGGTGCCTCCATGTTCTGCAGGTTCCTCCAGGTTCTGCAGGTTCCTCCACGTTCTACAGGTTCCTCCAAGTTCTGTAGGTTCCTCCATTTTCTGCAGGTTCTGCAGGTTCCTCCATTTTCTGCAGGTTCCTCCATGTTATGCTGGTTCTGCAGGTTCCTCCATGTTCTGCAGGTTCCCTTCAGGTTCTGCAGGTTCCTCCATGTTCTGCAGATTCCTCCAGGTTCTGCAGGTCCCTCCATGTTCTGCAGGTTCCTCCAGGTTCTGCAGGTTCTGCAGGTTCCTCCATGTTCTGCAGGTTCCTCCATTTTCTGCATGTTCAGCAGGTTCCTCCATGTTCTGCAGGTTCTTCCAGGTTCTGCAGGTTCCTCCATATTCTGCAGGTTCCTCCAGTTTCTACAGGTTCCTCCAGGTTCTGCCGGTGCCTCCATGTTCTGCAGGTTCCTCCAGGTTTATCAGGTTCCTCCATGTTCTGCAGGTTCCTCCAGGTTCTGCAGGTTCCTGCAGGTTCTTCCAGGTTCTGCAGGTTTTGCAGGTTCCTCCATGTTCTGCAGGTTCCTCCAGGTTCTGCAGGTTACTTCTTGTTCTGCAGGTTCCTCCAGGTTCTGCAGGTTCCTCCATGTTCTGCAGGTTCCTCCATGTTCTGCAGGTTGCTCCAGGTTCTGCAGGTTCCTCCAGGTTCTGCAGGTTATTTCTTGTTCTGCAGGTTCCTCCAGGTTCTGCAGGTTCCTCCATGTTCTGCAGGTTGCTCCAGGTTCTGCAGCCTGCTCCAGGTTCTGCAGGTGCCTCCAGGTTCTGCAGGTTCCTCCATGTTCTGCAGGTTGCTTCAGGTTCTGCAGGTTCCTCCAGGTTCTGCAGGTGCCTCCATGTTCTGCAGGTTGCTCCAGGTTCTGCAGGTTCCTCCAGGTTCTGCAGGTTCCTCCATGTTCTGCAGGTTCCTCCATGTTCTGCAGGTTCCTCCAGGTTCTGCAGGTTGCTCCAGGTTCTGCAGGTTCCTCCAGGTTCTGCAGGTTCCTCCATGTTCTGCAGGTTCCTCCAGGTTCTGCAGGTTCCTCCATGTTCTGAAGGGTTCCTCCAGGTTCTGCAGGTGCTTCCATGTTCTGCAGGTTGCTCCAGGTTCTGCAGTTTACTCCATGTTCTGCAGGTTGCTCCAGGTTGTGCAGGTGCCTCCAGGTTCTGCAGGTGCCTCTATGTTCTGAAGGGTTCCTCCAGGTTCTGCAGGTTCCTCCAGGTTCTGGAGGTGCTTCCATGTTCTGCAGGTTCCTCCAGGTTCTGCAGGTTCCTCCATGTTCTGTAGGTTCATCCAGGTTCTGCAGGTTCTGCAGGTTCCTCCATGTTTTGCAGGTTCCTACAGGTTCTGCAGGTGCCTCCATGTTCTGCAGTTTCCTCCAGGTTCTGCATGTTCCTCCATGTTCTGCAGGTTCCTCCAGGATTTGCAGGTTCCTCCAGGTTCTGCAGGTTCCTCCATGTTCTGAAGGGTTCCTCCAGGTTCTGCAGGTGCCTCCATGTTCTGCAGGTTGCTCCAGGTTCTGCAGGTTCCTCCATGTTCTGCAGGTTGCTCCAGGTTGTGCAGGTTCCTCCAGGTTCTGCAGGTGCCTCCATGTTCTGAAAGGTTCCTCCAGGTTCTGCAGGTTCCTCCAGGTTCTGAAGGTGCTTCCATGTTCTGCAGGTTCCTCCAGGTTCTGCAGGTTCCTCCATGTTCTGTAGGTTCATCCAGGTTCTGCAGGTTATGCAGGTTCCTCCATGTTTTGTAGGTTCCTACAGGTTCTGCAGGTACCTCCATGTTCGGCAGGTTCCTCCAGGTTTTGCAGGTTCCTCCATGTTCTGCAGGTTCCTCCAGGTTCTGCAGGTTTCTCCATGTTCCACAGGTTCCTCCAGGTTCTGCAGGTTCCTCCATGTTCTGCAGGTTCCTCCATGTTCTGCAGGTTCTGCAGGTTCCTAAATGTTCTGCAGGTTCCTCCATTTTCTGCATGTTCTGCAGGTTCTTCCAGTTTCTGCAGGTTCCTCCAGGTTCTGAAGATACCTCCTTGTCATGCAGGTTCCTCCGGGTTCTGCAGGTTCCTCCAGGTTCTGCAGGTTCCTTCAGGTTCTGCAGGTTCCTCCAGGTTTTGCAGGTTCCTCGAGGTTCTGCAGGTTACTCCATGTTTTGCAGGTTCCTCCAGCTTCTGCAGGTTCCTCCAGGTTGTGCGGGTTCCTCCAAGTTCTTCAGGTTCCTCCAGGTTCTGCAGGTTCATCCAGCTTCTGCAGGTTCCTCCATGTTCTGCAGGTTCCTCTGGGTTCTGCAGGTTCCTCCAGGTTCTGCAGGTGCCTCCATGTTCTGCAGGTTCCTCCAGGTTCTGCAGGTTCCTCCACGTTCTACAGGTTCCTCCAAGTTCTGTAGGTTCCTCCATTTTCTGCAGGTTCTGCAGGTTCCTCCATTTTCTGCAGGTTCCTCCATGTTATGCTGGTTCTGCAGGTTCCTCCATGTTCTGCAGGTTCCCTTCAGGTTCTGCAGGTTCCTCCATGTTCTGCAGATTCCTCCAGGTTCTGTAGGTCCCTCCATGTTCTGCAGGTTCCTCCAGGTTCTGCAGGTTCTGCAGGTTCCTCCATGTTCTGCAGGTTCCTCCATTTTCTGCATGTTCAGCAGGTTCCTCCATGTTCTGCAGGTTCTTCCAGGTTCTGCAGGTTCCTCCATATTCTGCAGGTTCCTCCAGTTTCTACAGGTTCCTCCAGGTTCTGCCGGTGCCTCCATGTTCTGCAGGTTCCTCCAGGTTTATCAGGTTCCTCCATGTTCTGCAGGTTCCTCCAGGTTCTGCAGGTTCCTGCAGGTTCTTCCAGGTTCTGCAGGTTTTGCAGGTTCCTCCATGTTCTGCAGGTTCCTCCAGGTTCTGCAGGTTACTTCTTGTTCTGCAGGTTCCTCCAGGTTCTGCAGGTTCCTCCATGTTCTGCAGGTTCCTCCATGTTCTGCAGGTTGCTCCAGGTTCTGCAGGTTCCTCCAGGTTCTGCAGGTTATTTCTTGTTCTGCAGGTTCCTCCAGGTTCTGCAGGTTCCTCCATGTTCTGCAGGTTGCTCCAGGTTCTGCAGCTTCCTCCAGGTTCTGCAGGTGCCTCCAGGTTCTGCAGGTTCCTCCATGTTCTGCAGGTTGCTCCAGGTTCTGCAGGTTCCTCCAGGTTCTGCAGGTGCCTCCATGTTCTGCAGGTTGCTCCAGGTTCTGCAGGTTCCTCCAGGTTCTGCAGGTTCCTCCATGTTCTGCAGGTTCCTCCAGGTTCTGCAGGTTGCTCCAGGTTCTGCAGGTTCCTCCAGGTTCTGCAGGTTCCTCCATGTTCTGCAGGTTCCTCCAGGTTCTGCAGGTTCCTCCATGTTCTGAAGGGTTCCTCCAGGTTCTGCAGGTGCCTCCATGTTCTGCAGGTTGCTCCAGGTTCTGCAGTTTACTCCATGTTCTGCAGGTTGCTCCAGGTTGTGCAGGTGCCTCCAGGTTCTGCAGGTGCCTCTATGTTCTGAAGGGTTCCTCCAGGTTCTGCAGGTTCCTCCAGGTTCTGGAGGTGCTTCCATGTTCTGCAGGTTCCTCCAGGTTCTGCAGGTTCCTCCATGTTCTGTAGGTTCATCCAGGTTCTGCAGGTTCTGCAGGTTCCTCCATGTTTTGCAGGTTCCTACAGGTTCTGCAGGTGCCTCCATGTTCTGCAGTTTCCTCCAGGTTCTGCATGTTCCTCCATGTTCTGCAGGTTCCTCCAGGATTTGCAGGTTCCTCCAGGTTCTGCAGGTTCCTCCATGTTCTGAAGGGTTCCTCCAGGTTCTGCAGGTGCCTCCATGTTCTGCAGGTTGCTCCAGGTTCTGCAGGTTCCTCCATGTTCTGCAGGTTGCTCCAGGTTGTGCAGGTTCCTCCAGGTTCTGCAGGTGCCTCCATGTTCTGAAGGGTTCCTCCAGGTTCTGCAGGTTCCTCCAGGTTCTGAAGGTGCTTCCATGTTCTGCAGGTTCCTCCAGGTTCTGCAGGTTCCTCCATGTTCTGTAGGTTCATCCAGGTTCTGCAGGTTATGCAGGTTCCTCCATGTTTTGTAGGTTCCTACAGGTTCTGCAGGTACCTCCATGTTCGGCAGGTTCCTCCAGGTTTTGCAGGTTCCTCCATGTTCTGCAGGTTCCTCCAGGTTCTGCAGGTTTCTCCATGTTCCACAGGTTCCTCCAGGTTCTGCAGGTTCCGCCATGTTCTGCAGGTTCCTCCATGTTCTGCAGGTTCTGCAGGTTCCTAAATGTTCTGCAGGTTCCTCCATTTTCTGCATGTTCTGCAGGTTCTTCCAGTTTCTGCAGGTTCCTCCAGGTTCTGAAGGTACCTCCTTGTCATGCAGGTTCCTCCGGGTTCTGCAGGTTCCTCCAGGTTCTGCAGGTTCCTTCAGGTTCTGCAGGTTCCTCCAGGTTTTGCAGGTTCCTCGAGGTTCTGCAGGTTCCTCCATGTTTTGCAGGTTCCTCCAGCTTCTGCAGGTTCCTCCAGGTTGTGCGGGTTCCTCCAAGTTCTTCAGGTTCCTCCAGGTTCTGCAGGTTCATCCAGCTTCTGCAGGTTCCTCCATGTTCTGCAGGTTCCTCTGGGTTCTGCAGGTTCCTCCAGGTTCTGCAGGTGCCTCCATGTTCTGCAGGTTCCTCCAGGTTCTGCAGGTTCCTCCACGTTCTACAGGTTCCTCCAAGTTCTGTAGGTTCCTCCATTTTCTGCAGGTTCTGCAGGTTCCTCCATTTTCTGCAGGTTCCTCCATGTTATGCTGGTTCTGCAGGTTCCTCCATGTTCTGCAGGTTCCCTTCAGGTTCTGCAGGTTCCTCCATGTTCTGCAGATTCCTCCAGGTTCTGCAGGTCCCTCCATGTTCTGCAGGTTCCTCCAGGTTCTGCAGGTTCTGCAGGTTCCTCCATGTTCTGCAGGTTCCTCCATTTTCTGCATGTTCAGCAGGTTCCTCCATGTTCTGCAGGTTCTTCCAGGTTCTGCAGGTTCCTCCATATTCTGCAGGTTCCTCCAGTTTCTACAGGTTCCTCCAGGTTCTGCCGGTGCCTCCATGTTCTGCAGGTTCCTCCAGGTTTATCAGGTTCCTCCATGTTCTGCAGGTTCCTCCAGGTTCTGCAGGTTCCTGCAGGTTCTTCCAGGTTCTGCAGGTTTAGCTGGTTCCTCCATGTTCTGCAGGTTCCTCCAGGTTCTGCAGGTTACTTCTTGTTCTGCAGGTTCCTCCAGGTTCTGCAGGTTCCTCCATGTTCTGCAGGTTCCTCCATGTTCTGCAGGTTGCTCCAGGTTCTGCAGGTTCCTCCAGGTTCTGCAGGTTATTTCTTGTTCTGCAGGTTCCTCCAGGTTCTGCAGGTTCCTCCATGTTCTGCAGGTTGCTCCAGGTTCTGCAGCTTCCTCCAGGTTCTGCAGGTGCCTCCAGGTTCTGCAGGTTCCTCCATGTTCTGCAGGTTGCTCCAGGTTCTGCAGGTTCCTCCAGGTTCTGCAGGTGCCTCCATGTTCTGCAGGTTGCTCCAGGTTCTGCAGGTTCCTCCAGGTTCTGCAGGTTCCTCCATGTTCTGCAGGTTCCTCCATGTTCTGCAGGTTCCTCCAGGTTCTGCAGGTTCCTCCATGTTCTGAAGGGTTCCTCCAGGTTCTGCAGGTTCCTCCAGGTTCTGCAGGTTCCTCCATGTTCTGCAAGTTATTTCTTGTTCTGCAGGTTGCTCCAGGTTCTGCAGGTTCCTCCAGGTTCTGCAGGTGCCTCCAGGTTCTGCAGGTTCCTCCATGTTCTGCAGGTTGCTCCAGGTTCTGCAGGTTCCTCCAGGTTCTGCAGGTGCCTCCATGTTCTGCAGGTTGCTCCAGGTTCTGCAGGTTCCTCCAGGTTCTGCAGGTTCCTCCATGTTCTGCAGGTTCCTCCAGGTTCTGCAGGTTCCTCCATGTTCTGTAGGTTCCTCCAGGTTCTGCAGGTTCTGCAGGTTCCTACATGTTTTGCAGGTTCTGAAGGGTTCTGAAGGGTTCCTCCAGTTTCTGCAGGTTCCTCCAGGTTCTGCAGGTACCTCCATATTCTGCAGGTTCCTCCAGGTTTTGCAGATTCCTCCATGTTCTGCAGATTCCTCCATGTTCTGCAGGTTTCTACATGTTCTGCAGGTTCCTCCATGTTCTACAGGTTCCTCCAGGTTCTGCAGGTTCTGCAGGTTCCTAAATGTTCTGCAGGTTCCTCCATTTTCTGCATGTTCTGCAGGTTCCTCCATGTTCTGCAGGTTCTTCCGGTTTCTGCAGGTTCCTCCAGGTTCTGCAGGTGCCTACATGTTCTGCAAGTTCCTCCAGGTTCTGCAGGTGCCTCCAGGTTCTGCAGGTTCCTCCATGTTCTGCAGGTTGCTCCAGGTTCTGCAGGTTCCTCCAGGTTCTGCAGGTGCCTCCATGTTCTGCAAGTTATTTCTTGTTCTGCAGGTTCCTCCAGGTTCTGCAGGTTCCTCCATGTTCTGCAGGTTGCTCCAGGTTCTGCAGGTTCCTCCAGGTTCTGCAGGTGCCTCCAGGTTCTGCAGGTTCCTCCATGTTCTGCAGGTTGCTCCAGGTTCTGCAGGTTCCTCCAGGTTCTGCAGGTGCCTCCATGTTCTGCAGGTTGCTCCAGGTTCTGCAGGTTCCTCCAGGTTCTGCAGGTTCCTCCATGTTCTGCAGGTTCCTCCATGTTCTGCAGGTTCCTCCATGTTCTGTAGGTTCCTCCAGGTTCTGCAGGTTCTGCAGGTTCCTACATGTTTTGCAGGTTCTGAAGGGTTCTGAAGGGTTCCTCCAGTTTCTGCAGGTTCCTCCAGGTTCTGCAGGTACCTCCATATTCTGCAGGTTCCTCCAGGTTTTGCAGATTCCTACATGTTCTGCAGATTCCTCCATGTTCTGCAGGTTTCTACATGTTCTGCAGGTTCCTCCATGTTCTACAGGTTCCTCCAGGTTCTGCAGGTTCTGCAGGTTCCTAAATGTTCTGCAGGTTCCTCCATTTTCTGCATGTTCTGCAGGTTCCTCCATGTTCTGCAGGTTCTTCCGGTTTCTGCAGGTTCCTCCAGGTTCTGCAGGTGCCTACATGTTCTGCAAGTTCCTCCAGGTTCTGCAGGTTCCTCCAATGTTCTGCAGGTTCTTCCAGGTTCTGCAGGTTACTCCAGGTTCTGCAGGTTCTCCAGGTTCTGCAGGTTCTCCAGGTTCCTCCATGTTCTGCAGGTTCCTCCAGTTTCTGCAGGTTACTTCTTGTTCTGCAGGTTCCTCCAGGTTCTGCAGGTTCTTCCATGTTCTGCAGGTTCCTCCTGGTTGTGCAAGTTATTTCTTGTTCTGCAGGTTCCTCCAGGTTCTGCAGGTTCCTCCATGTTCTGCAGGTTGCTCCAGGTTCTGCAGGTTCCTCCAGGTTCTGCAGGTGTCTCCAGGTTCTGCAGGTTCCTCCATGTTCTGCAGGTTCCTCCATGTTCTGCAGCATGCTCCAGGTTCTGCAGGTACTTCCAGGTTCTGCTGGTGCCTCCAGGCTCTGCAGGTTGCTCCAGGTTCTGCAGGTTCCTCCAGGTTCTGCAGGTTCCTCCATGTTCTGCAGGTTCCTCCATTTTCCACAGGTTGCTCCAGATTCTGCAGGTTCCCCCAGGTTCTGCAGGTGCCTCCAGGTTCTCCAGGTTCCTCCATGTTCTGCAGGTTCCTCCAGTTTCTGCAGGTTACTTCTTGTTCTGCAGGTTCCTCCAGGTTCTGCAGGTTCTTCCATGTTCTGCAGGTTCCTCCTGGTTGTGCAAGTTATTTCTTGTTCTGCAGGTTCCTCCAGGTTCTGCAGGTTCCTCCATGTTCTGCAGGTTGCTCCAGGTTCTGCAGGTTCCTCCAGGTTCTGCAGGTGTCTCCAGGTTCTGCAGGTTCCTCCATGTTCTGCAGGTTCCTCCATGTTCTGCAGCATGCTCCAGGTTCTGCAGGTACTTCCAGGTTCTGCTGGTGCCTCCAGGCTCTGCAGGTTGCTCCAGGTTCTGCAGGTTCCTCCAGGTTCTGCAGGTTCCTCCATGTTCTGCAGGTTCCTCCATTTTCCACAGGTTGCTCCAGATTCTGCAGGTTCCCCCAGGTTCTGCAGGTGCCTCCAGGTTCTGCAGGTTGCTCTAGGTTATGCAGGTTCCTGCATGTTCTGCAGGTTGCTCCAGGTTCTGCAGGTGCCTCCAGGTTCTGCGGGTGCCTCCAGGTTTTGCAGGTGCCTCCATGTTCTGAAGGGTTCCTCCAGGTTCTGCAGGTTTTTCCAGGTTCTGAAGGTGCTTCCATGTTCTGCAGGTTCCTCCAGGTTCTGCAGGTTCCTCCATGTTCTGTAGGTTCCTCCAGGTTCTGCAGGTTCTGCAGGTTCCTCCATGTTCTGCAGATTCCTAAATATTCTGCGAGTTCCTCCATTTTCTGCATGTTCTGCAGGTTCCTCCATGTTCTGCAGGTTCTTCCAGGTTCTGCAGGTTCCTCCATGTTCTGCAGGTTCCTCCAGTTTCTGCAGGTTCCTCCAGGTTCTGCAGGTGCCTACTTGTTCTGCAGGTTCCTCCAGGTTCTGCAGGTTCCTCCAATGTTCTGCAGATTCCTCCAGGTTCTGCCGGTTCCTCCAGGTTCTGCAGGTTCTCCAGGTGCCTCCATGTTCTGCAGGTTCCTCCATGTTCTGCAGGTTCCTCCATTTCTTGCAGGTTGCTCCAGGTTCTGCAGGTGCCTCCAGGTTCTGCAGGTTGCTCCAGGTTCTGCAGGTTCCTCCATGTTCTGCAGGTTGCTCCAGGTTGTCCAGGTGCCTCCAGGTTCTGCAGGTGCCTCCATGTTCTGCAGGTTGCTCCAGGTTCTGCAGGTTCCTCCATGTTCTGCAGGTTCCTCCATGTTCTGCAGGTTCTGCAGGTTCCTAAATGTTCTGCAGGTTCCTCCATTTTCTGCATGTTCTGCAGGTTCTTCCAGTTTCTGCAGGTTCCTCCAGGTTCTGAAGATACCTCCTTGTCATGCAGGTTCCTCCGGGTTCTGCAGGTTCCTCCAGGTTCTGCAGGTTCCTTCAGGTTCTGCAGGTTCCTCCAGGTTTTGCAGGTTCCTCGAGGTTCTGCAGGTTCCTCCATGTTTTGCAGGTTCCTCCAGCTTCTGCAGGTTCCTCCAGGTTGTGCGGGTTCCTCCAAGTTCTTCAGGTTCCTCCAGGTTCTGCAGGTTCATCCAGCTTCTGCAGGTTCCTCCATGTTCTGCAGGTTCCTCTGGGTTCTACAGGTTCCTCCAGGTTCTGCAGGTGCCTCCATGTTCTGCAGGTTCCTCCAGGTTCTGCAGGTTCCTCCACGTTCTACAGGTTCTTCCAAGTTCTGTAGGTTCCTCCATTTTCTGCAGGTTCTGCAGGTTCCTCCATTTTCTGCAGGTTCCTCCATGTTATGCTGGTTCTGCAGGTTCCTCCATGTTCTGCAGGTTCCCTTCAGGTTCTGCAGGTTCCTCCATGTTCTGCAGATTCCTCCAGGTTCTGCAGGTCCCTCCATGTTCTGCAGGTTCCTCCAGGTTCTGCAGGTTCTGCAGGTTCCTCCATGTTCTGCAGGTTCCTCCATTTTCTGCATGTTCAGCAGGTTCCTCCATGTTCTGCAGGTTCTTCCAGGTTCTGCAGGTTCCTCCATATTCTGCAGGTTCCTCCAGTTTCTACAGGTTCCTCCAGGTTCTGCCGGTGCCTCCATGTTCTGCAGGTTCCTCCAGGTTTATCAGGTTCCTCCATGTTCTGCAGGTTCCTCCAGGTTCTGCAGGTTCCTGCAGGTTCTTCCAGGCTCTGCAGGTTTTGCAGGTTCCTCCATGTTCTGCAGGTTCCTCCAGGTTCTGCAGGTTACTTCTTGTTCTGCAGGTTCCTCCAGGTTCTGCAGGTTCCTCCATGTTCTGCAGGTTCCTCCATGTTCTGCAGGTTGCTCCAGGTTCTGCAGGTTCCTCCAGGTTCTGCAGGTTATTTCTTGTTCTGCAGGTTCCTCCAGGTTCTGCAGGTTCCTCCATGTTCTGCAGGTTCCTCCAGGTTCTGCAGGTTGCTCCAGGTTCTGCAGGTTCCTCCAGGTTCTGCAGGTTCCTCCATGTTCTGCAGGTTCCTCCAGGTTCTGCAGGTTCCTCCATGTTCTGAAGGGTTCCTCCAGGTTCTGCAGGTGCCTCCATGTTCTGCAGGTTGCTCCAGGTTCTGCAGTTTACTCCATGTTCTGCAGGTTGCTCCAGGTTGTGCAGGTGCCTCCAGGTTCTGCAGGTGCCTCTATGTTCTGAAGGGTTCCTCCAGGTTCTGCAGGTTCCTCCAGGTTCTGGAGGTGCTTCCATGTTCTGCAGGTTCCTCCAGGTTCTGCAGGTTCCTCCATGTTCTGTAGGTTCATCCAGGTTCTGCAGGTTCTGCAGGTTCCTCCATGTTTTGCAGGTTCCTACAGGTTCTGCAGGTGCCTCCATGTTCTGCAGTTTCCTCCAGGTTCTTCATGTTCCTCCATGTTCTGCAGGTTCCTCCAGGATTTGCAGGTTCCTCCAGGTTCTGCAGGTTCCTCCATGTTCTGAAGGGTTCCTCCAGGTTCTGCAGGTGCCTCCATGTTCTGCAGGTTGCTCCAGGTTCTGCAGGTTCCTCCATGTTCTGCAGGTTGCTCCAGGTTGTGCAGGTTCCTCCAGGTTCTGCAGGTGCCTCCATGTTCTGAAGGGTTCCTCCAGGTTCTGCAGGTTCCTCCAGGTTCTGAAGGTGCTTCCATGTTCTGCAGGTTCCTCCAGGTTCTGCAGGTTCCTCCATGTTCTGTAGGTTCATCCAGGTTCTGCAGGTTATGCAGGTTCCTCCATGTTTTGTAGGTTCCTACAGGTTCTGCAGGTACCTCCATGTTCGGCAGGTTCCTCCAGGTTTTGCAGGTTCCTCCATGTTCTGCAGGTTCCTCCAGGTTCTGCAGGTTTCTCCATGTTCCACAGGTTCCTCCAGGTTCTGCAGGTTCCTCCATGTTCTGCAGGTTCCTCCATGTTCTGCAGGTTCTGCAGGTTCCTAAATGTTCTGCAGGTTCCTCCATTTTCTGCATGTTCTGCAGGTTCTTCCAGTTTCTGCAGGTTCCTCCAGGTTCTGAAGGTACCTCCTTGTCATGCAGGTTCCTCCGGGTTCTGCAGGTTCCTCCAGGTTCTGCAGGTTCCTTCAGGTTCTGCAGGTTCCTCCAGGTTTTGCAGGTTCCTCGAGGTTCTGCAGGTTCCTCCATGTTTTGCAGGTTCCTCCAGCTTCTGCAGGTTCCTCCAGGTTGTGCGGGTTCCTCCAAGTTCTTCAGGTTCCTCCAGGTTCTGCAGGTTCATCCAGCTTCTGCAGGTTCCTCCATGTTCTGCAGGTTCCTCTGGGTTCTGCAGGTTCCTCCAGGTTCTGGAGGTGCTTCCATGTTCTGCAGGTTCCTCCAGGTTCTGCAGGTTCCTCCATGTTCTGTAGGTTCATCCAGGTTCTGCAGGTTCTGCAGGTTCCTCCATGTTTTGCAGGTTCCTACAGGTTCTGCAGGTGCCTCCATGTTCTGCAGTTTCCTCCAGGTTCTGCATGTTCCTCCATGTTCTGCAGGTTCCTCCAGGATTTGCAGGTTCCTCCAGGTTCTGCAGGTTCCTCCATGTTCTGAAGGGTTCCTCCAGGTTCTGCAGGTGCCTCCATGTTCTGCAGGTTGCTCCAGGTTCTGCAGGTTCCTCCATGTTCTGCAGGTTGCTCCAGGTTGTGCAGGTTCCTCCAGGTTCTCCAGGTGCCTCCATGTTCTGAAGGGTTCCTCCAGGTTCTGCAGTTTCCTCCAGGTTCTGAAGGTGCTTCCATGTTCTGCAGGTTCCTCCAGGTTCTGCAGGTTCCTCCATGTTCTGTAGGTTCATCCAGGTTCTGCAGGTTATGCAGGTTCCTCCATGTTTTGTAGGTTCCTACAGGTTCTGCAGGTACCTCCATGTTCGGCAGGTTCCTCCAGGTTTTGCAGGTTCCTCCATGTTCTGCAGGTTCCTCCAGGTTCTGCAGGTTTCTCCATGTTCCACAGGTTCCTCCAGGTTCTGCAGGTTCCTCCATGTTCTGCAGGTTCCTCCATGTTCTGCAGGTTCTGCAGGTTCCTAAATGTTCTGCAGGTTCCTCCATTTTCTGCATGTTCTGCAGGTTCTTCCAGTTTCTGCAGGTTCCTCCAGGTTCTGAAGGTACCTCCTTGTCATGCAGGTTCCTCCGGGTTCTGCAGGTTCCTCCAGGTTCTGCAGGTTCCTTCAGGTTCTGCAGGTTCCTCCAGGTTTTGCAGGTTCCTCGAGGTTCTGCAGGTTCCTCCATGTTTTGCAGGTTCCTCCAGCTTCTGCAGGTTCCTCCAGGTTGTGCGGGTTCCTCCAAGTTCTTCAGGTTCCTCCAGGTTCTGCAGGTTCATCCAGCTTCTGCAGGTTCCTCCATGTTCTGCAGGTTCCTCTGGGTTCTGCAGGTTCCTCCAGGTTCTGCAGGTGCCTCCATGTTCTGCAGGTTCCTCCAGGTTCTGCAGGTTCCTCCACGTTCTACAGGTTCCTCCAAGTTCTGTAGGTTCCTCCATTTTCTGCAGGTTCTGCAGGTTCCTCCATTTTCTGCAGGTTCCTCCATGTTATGCTGGTTCTGCAGGTTCCTCCATGTTCTGCAGGTTCCCTTCAGGTTCTGCAGGTTCCTCCATGTTCTGCAGATTCCTCCAGGTTCTGCAGGTCCCTCCATGTTCTGCAGGTTCCTCCAGGTTCTGCAGGTTCTGCAGGTTCCTCCATGTTCTGCAGGTTCCTCCATTTTCTGCATGTTCAGCAGGTTCCTCCATGTTCTGCAGGTTCTTCCAGGTTCTGCAGGTTCCTCCATATTCTGCAGGTTCCTCCAGTTTCTACAGGTTCCTCCAGGTTCTGCCGGTGCCTCCATGTTCTGCAGGTTCCTCCAGGTTTATCAGGTTCCTCCATGTTCTGCAGGTTCCTCCAGGTTCTGCAGGTTCCTGCAGGTTCTTCCAGGTTCTGCAGGTTTTGCAGGTTCCTCCATGTTCTGCAGGTTCCTCCAGGTTCTGCAGGTTACTTCTTGTTCTGCAGGTTCCTCCAGGTTCTGCAGGTTCCTCCATGTTCTGCAGGTTCCTCCATGTTCTGCAGGTTGCTCCAGGTTCTGCAGGTTCCTCCAGGTTCTGCAGGTTATTTCTTGTTCTGCAGGTTCCTCCAGGTTCTGCAGGTTCCTCCATGTTCTGCAGGTTGCTCCAGGTTCTGCAGCTTCCTCCAGGTTCTGCAGGTGCCTCCAGTTTCTGCAGGTTCCTCCATGTTCTGCAGGTTGCTCCAGGTTCTGCAGGTTCCTCCAGGTTCTGCAGGTGCCTCCATGTTCTGCAGGTTGCTCCAGGTTCTGCAGGTTCCTCCAGGTTCTGCAGGTTCCTCCATGTTCTGCAGGTTCCTCCATGTTCTGCAGGTTCCTCCAGGTTCTGCAGGTTCCTCCATGTTCTGAAGGGTTCCTCCAGGTTCTGCAGGTTCCTCCAGGTTCTGCAGGTTCCTCCATGTTCTGCAAGTTATTTCTTGTTCTGCAGGTTGCTCCAGGTTCTGCAGGTTCCTCCAGGTTCTGCAGGTGCCTCCAGGTTCTGCAGGTTCCTCCATGTTCTGCAGGTTGCTCCAGGTTCTGCAGGTTCCTCCAGGTTCTGCAGGTGCCTCCATGTTCTGCAGGTTGCTCCAGGTTCTGCAGGTTCCTCCAGGTTCTGCAGGTTCCTCCATGTTCTGCAGGTTCCTCCAGGTTCTGCAGGTTCCTCCATGTTCTGTAGGTTCCTCCAGGTTCTGCAGGTTCTGCAGGTTCCTACATGTTTTGCAGGTTCTGAAGGGTTCTGAAGGGTTCCTCCAGTTTCTGCAGGTTCCTCCAGGTTCTGCAGGTACCTCCATATTCTGCAGGTTCCTCCAGGTTTTGCAGATTCCTCCATGTTCTGCAGATTCCTCCATGTTCTGCAGGTTTCTACATGTTCTGCAGGTTCCTCCATGTTCTACAGGTTCCTCCAGGTTCTGCAGGTTCTGCAGGTTCCTAAATGTTCTGCAGGTTCCTCCATTTTCTGCATGTTCTGCAGGTTCCTCCATGTTCTGCAGGTTCTTCCGGTTTCTGCAGGTTCCTCCAGGTTCTGCAGGTGCCTACATGTTCTGCAAGTTCCTCCAGGTTCTGCAGGTGCCTCCAGGTTCTGCAGGTTCCTCCAGGTTCTGCAGGTTCCTCCAGGTTCTGCAGGTGCCTCCATGTTCTGCAAGTTATTTCTTGTTCTGCAGGTTCCTCCAGGTTCTGCAGGTTCCTCCATGTTCAGCAGGTTGCTCCAGGTTCTGCAGGTTCCTCCAGGTTCTGCAGGTGCCTCCAGGTTCTGCAGGTTCCTCCATGTTCTGCAGGTTGCTCCAGGTTCTGCAGGTTCCTCCAGGTTCTGCAGGTGCCTCCATGTTCTGCAGGTTGCTCCAGGTTCTGCAGGTTCCTCCAGGTTCTGCAGGTTCCTCCATGTTCTGCAGGTTCCTCCATGTTCTGCAGGTTCCTCCAGGTTCTGCAGGTTCCTCCATGTTCTGTAGGTTCCTCCAGGTTCTGCAGGTTCTGCAGGTTCCTACATGTTTTGCAGGTTCTGAAGGGTTCTGAAGGGTTCCTCCAGTTTCTGCAGGTTCCTCCAGGTTCTGCAGGTACCTCCATATTCTGCAGGTTCCTCCAGGTTTTGCAGATTCCTCCATGTTCTGCAGATTCCTCCATGTTCTGCAGGTTTCTACATGTTCTGCAGGTTCCTCCATGTTCTACAGGTTCCTCCAGGTTCTGCAGGTTCTGCAGGTTCCTAAATGTTCTGCAGGTTCCTCCATTTTCTGCATGTTCTGCAGGTTCCTCCATGTTCTGCAGGTTCTTCCGGTTTCTGCAGGTTCCTCCAGGTTCTGCAGGTGCCTACATGTTCTGCAAGTTCCTCCAGGTTCTGCAGGTTCCTCCAATGTTCTGCAGGTTCTTCCAGGTTCTGCAGGTTACTCCAGGTTCTGCAGGTTCTCCAGGTTCTGCAGGTTCTCCAGGTTCCTCCATGTTCTGCAGGTTCCTCCAGTTTCTGCAGGTTCCTCCATGTTCTGTAGGTTCCTCCAGGTTCTGCAGGTTCTGCAGGTTCCTCCATGTTCTGCAGATTCCTAAATATTATGCGAGTTCCTCCATTTTCTGCATGTTCTGCAGGTTCCTCCATGTTCTGCAGGTTCTTCCAGGTTCTGCAGGTTCCTCCATGTTCTGCAGGTTCCTCCAGTTTCTGCAGGTTCCTCCAGGTTCTGCAGGTGCCTACTTGTTCTGCAGGTTCCTCCAGGTTCTGCAGGTTCCTCCAATGTTCTGCAGATTCCTCCAGGTTCTGCCGGTTCCTCCAGGTTCTGCAGGTTCTCCAGGTGCCTCCATGTTCTGCCGGTTCCTCCATGTTCTGCAGGTTCCTCCATTTCTTGCAGGTTGCTCCAGGTTCTGCAGGTGCCTCCAGGTTCTGCAGGTTGCTCCAGGTTCTGCAGGTTCCTCCATGTTCTTCAGGTTGCTCCAGGTTGTCCAGGTGCCTCCAGGTTCTGCAGGTGCCTCCATGTTCTGCAGGTTGCTCCAGGTTCTGCAGGTTCCTCCATGTTCTGCAGGTTCCTCCATGTTCTGCAGGTTCTGCAGGTTCCTAAATGTTCTGCAGGTTCCTCCATTTTCTGCATGTTCTGCAGGTTCTTCCAGTTTCTGCAGGTTCCTCCAGGTTCTGAAGATACCTCCTTGTCATGCAGGTTCCTCCGGGTTCTGCAGGTTCCTCCAGGTTCTGCAGGTTCCTTCAGGTTCTGCAGGTTCCTCCAGGTTTTGCAGGTTCCTCGAGGTTCTGCAGGTTCCTCCATGTTTTGCAGGTTCCTCCAGCTTCTGCAGGTTCCTCCAGGTTGTGCGGGTTCCTCCAAGTTCTTCAGGTTCCTCCAGGTTCTGCAGGTTCATCCAGCTTCTGCAGGTTCCTCCATGTTCTGCAGGTTCCTCTGGGTTCTGCAGGTTCCTCCAGGTTCTGCAGGTGCCTCCATGTTCTGCAGATTCCTCCATGTTCTGCAGGTTTCTACATGTTCTGCAGGTTCCTCCATGTTCTACAGGTTCCTCCAGGTTCTGCAGGTTCTGCAGGTTCCTAAATGTTCTGCAGGTTCCTCCATTTTCTGCATGTTCTGCAGGTTCCTCCATGTTCTGCAGGTTCTTCCGGTTTCTGCAGGTTCCTCCAGGTTCTGCAGGTGCCTACATGTTCTGCAAGTTCCTCCAGGTTCTGCAGGTGCCTCCAGGTTCTGCAGGTTCCTCCAGGTTCTGCAGGTGCCTCCATGTTCTGCAAGTTATTTCTTGTTCTGCAGGTTCCTCCAGGTTCTGCAGGTTCCTCCATGTTCAGCAGGTTGCTCCAGGTTCTGCAGGTTCCTCCAGGTTCTGCAGGTGCCTCCAGGTTCTGCAGGTTCCTCCATGTTCTGCAGGTTGCTCCAGGTTCTGCAGGTTCCTCCAGGTTCTGCAGGTGCCTCCATGTTCTGCAGGTTGCTCCAGGTTCTGCAGGTTCCTCCAGGTTCTGCAGGTTCCTCCATGTTCTGCAGGTTCCTCCATGTTCTGCAGGTTCCTCCAGGTTCTGCAGGTTCCTCCATGTTCTGTAGGTTCCTCCAGGTTCTGCAGGTTCTGCAGGTTCCTACATGTTTTGCAGGTTCTGAAGGGTTCTGAAGGGTTCCTCCAGTTTCTGCAGGTTCCTCCAGGTTCTGCAGGTACCTCCATATTCTGCAGGTTCCTCCAGGTTTTGCAGATTCCTCCATGTTCTGCAGATTCCTCCATGTTCTGCAGGTTTCTACATGTTCTGCAGGTTCCTCCATGTTCTACAGGTTCCTCCAGGTTCTGCAGGTTCTGCAGGTTCCTAAATGTTCTGCAGGTTCCTCCATTTTCTGCATGTTCTGCAGGTTCCTCCATGTTCTGCAGGTTCTTCCGGTTTCTGCAGGTTCCTCCAGGTTCTGCAGGTGCCTACATGTTCTGCAAGTTCCTCCAGGTTCTGCAGGTTCCTCCAATGTTCTGCAGGTTCTTCCAGGTTCTGCAGGTTACTCCAGGTTCTGCAGGTTCTCCAGATTCTGCAGGTTCTCCAGGTTCCTCCATGTTCTGCAGGTTCCTCCAGTTTCTGCAGGTTACTTCTTGTTCTGCAGGTTCCTCCAGGTTCTGCAGGTTCTTCCATGTTCTGCAGGTTCCTCCTGGTTGTGCAAGTTATTTCTTGTTCTGCAGGTTCCTCCAGGTTCTGCAGGTTCCTCCATGTTCTGCAGGTTGCTCCAGGTTCTGCAGGTTCCTCCAGGTTCTGCAGGTGTCTCCAGGTTCTGCAGGTTCCTCCATGTTCTGCAGGTTCCTCCATGTTCTGCAGCATGCTCCAGGTTCTGCAGGTACTTCCAGGTTCTGCTGGTGCCTCCAGGCTCTGCAGGTTGCTCCAGGTTCTGCAGGTTCCTCCAGGTTCTGCAGGTTCCTCCATGTTCTGCAGGTTCCTCCATTTTCCACAGGTTGCTCCAGATTCTGCAGGTTCCCCCAGGTTCTGCAGGTGCCTCCAGGTTCTGCAGGTTGCTCTAGGTTATGCAGGTTCCTGCATGTTCTGCAGGTTGCTCCAGGTTCTGCAGGTGCCTCCAGGTTCTGCGGGTGCCTACAGGTTTTGCAGGTGCCTCCATGTTCTGAAGGGTTCCTCCAGGTTCTGCAGGTTTTTCCAGGTTCTGAAGGTGCTTCCATGTTCTGCAGGTTCCTCCAGGTTCTGCAGGTTCCTCCATGTTCTGTAGGTTCCTCCAGGTTCTGCAGGTTCTGCAGGTTCCTCCATGTTCTGCAGATTCCTAAATATTCTGCGAGTTCCTCCATTTTCTGCATGTTCTGCAGGTTCCTCCATGTTCTGCAGGTTCTTCCAGGTTCTGCAGGTTCCTCCATGTTCTGCAGGTTCCTCCAGTTTCTGCAGGTTCCTCCAGGTTCTGCAGGTGCCTACTTGTTCTGCAGGTTCCTCCAGGTTCTGCAGGTTCCTCCAATGTTCTGCAGATTCCTCCAGGTTCTGCCGGTTCCTCCAGGTTCTGCAGGTTCTCCAGGTGCCTCCATGTTCTGCAGGTTCCTCCATGTTCTGCAGGTTCCTCCATTTCTTGCAGGTTGCTCCAGGTTCTGCAGGTGCCTCCAGGTTCTGCAGGTTGCTCCAGGTTCTGCAGGTTCCTCCATGTTCTGCAGGTTGCTCCAGGTTGTCCAGGTGCCTCCAGGTTCTGCAGGTGCCTCCATGTTCTGCAGGTTGCTCCAGGTTCTGCAGGTTCCTCCATGTTCTGCAGGTTCCTCCATGTTCTGCAGGTTCTGCAGGTTCCTAAATGTTCTGCAGGTTCCTCCATTTTCTGCATGTTCTGCAGGTTCTTCCAGTTTCTGCAGGTTCCTCCAGGTTCTGAAGATACCTCCTTGTCATGCAGGTTCCTCCGGGTTCTGCAGGTTCCTCCAGGTTCTGCAGGTTCCTTCAGGTTCTGCAGGTTCCTCCAGGTTTTGCAGGTTCCTCGAGGTTCTGCAGGTTCCTCCATGTTTTGCAGGTTCCTCCAGCTTCTGCAGGTTCCTCCAGGTTGTGCGGGTTCCTCCAAGTTCTTCAGGTTCCTCCAGGTTCTGCAGGTTCATCCAGCTTCTGCAGGTTCCTCCATGTTCTGCAGGTTCCTCTGGGTTCTGCAGGTTCCTCCAGGTTCTGCAGGTGCCTCCATGTTCTGCAGGTTCCTCCAGGTTCTGCAGGTTCCTCCACGTTCTACAGGTTCCTCCAAGTTCTGTAGGTTCCTCCATTTTCTGCAGGTTCTGCAGGTTCCTCAATTTTCTGCAGGTTCCTCCATGTTATGCTGGTTCTGCAGGTTCCTCCATGTTCTGCAGGTTCCCTTCAGGTTCTGCAGGTTCCTCCATGTTCTGCAGATTCCTCCAGGTTCTGCAGGTCCCTCCATGTTCTGCAGGTTCCTCCAGGTTCTGCAGGTTCTGCAGGTTCCTCCATGTTCTGCAGGTTCCTCCATTTTCTGCATGTTCAGCAGGTTCCTCCATGTTCTGCAGGTTCTTCCAGGTTCTGCAGGTTCCTCCATATTCTGCAGGTTCCTCCAGTTTCTACAGGTTCCTCCAGGTTCTGCCGGTGCCTCCATGTTCTGCAGGTTCCTCCAGGTTTATCAGGTTCCTCCATGTTCTGCAGGTTCCTCCAGGTTCTGCAGGTTCCTGCAGGTTCTTCCAGGTTCTGCAGGTTTTGCAGGTTCCTCCATGTTCTGCAGGTTCCTCCAGGTTCTGCAGGTTACTTCTTGTTCTGCAGGTTCCTCCAGGTTCTGCAGGTTCCTCCATGTTCTGCAGGTTCCTCCATGTTCTGCAGGTTGCTCCAGGTTCTGCAGGTTCCTCCAGGTTCTGCAGGTTATTTCTTGTTCTGCAGGTTCCTCCAGGTTCTGCAGGTTCCTCCATGTTCTGCAGGTTGCTCCAGGTTCTGCAGCTTCCTCCAGGTTCTGCAGGTGCCTCCAGGTTCTGCAGGTTCCTCCATGTTCTGCAGGTTGCTCCAGGTTCTGCAGGTTCCTCCAGGTTCTGCAGGTGCCTCCATGTTCTGCAGGTTGCTCCAGGTTCTGCAGGTTCCTCCAGGTTCTGCAGGTTCCTCCATGTTCTGCAGGTTCCTCCAGGTTCTGCAGGTTGCTCCAGGTTCTGCAGGTTCCTCCAGGTTCTGCAGGTTCCTCCATGTGCTGCAGGTTCCTCCAGGTTCTGCAGGTTCCTCCATGTTCTGAAGGGTTCCTCCAGGTTCTGCAGGTGCCTCCATGTTCTGCAGGTTGCTCCAGGTTCTGCAGTTTACTCCATGTTCTGCAGGTTGCTCCAGGTTGTGCAGGTGCCTCCAGGTTCTGCAGGTGCCTCTATGTTCTGAAGGGTTCCTCCAGGTTCTGCAGGTTCCTCCAGGTTCTGGAGGTGCTTCCATGTTCTGCAGGTTCCTCCAGGTTCTGCAGGTTCCTCCATGTTCTGTAGGTTCATCCAGGTTCTGCAGGTTCTGCAGGTTCCTCCATGTTTTGCAGGTTCCTACAGGTTCTGCAGGTGCCTCCATGTTCTGCAGTTTCCTCCAGGTTCTGCATGTTCCTCCATGTTCTGCAGGTTCCTCCAGGATTTGCAGGTTCCTCCAGGTTCTGCAGGTTCCTCCATGTTCTGAAGGGTTCCTCCAGGTTCTGCAGGTGCCTCCATGTTCTGCAGGTTGCTCCAGGTTCTGCAGGTTCCTCCATGTTCTGCAGGTTGCTCCAGGTTGTGCAGGTTCCTCCAGGTTCTGCAGGTGCCTCCATGTTCTGAAGGGTTCCTCCAGGTTCTGCAGGTTCCTCCAGGTTCTGAAGGTGCTTCCATGTTCTGCAGGTTCCTCCAGGTTCTGCAGGTTCCTCCATGTTCTGTAGGTTCATCCAGGTTCTGCAGGTTATGCAGGTTCCTCCATGTTTTGTAGGTTCCTACAGGTTCTGCAGGTACCTCCATGTTCGGCAGGTTCCTCCAGGTTTTGCAGGTTCCTCCATGTTCTGCAGGTTCCTCCAGGTTCTGCAGGTTTCTCCATGTTCCACAGGTTCCTCCAGGTTCTGCAGGTTCCTCCATGTTCTGCAGGTTCCTCCATGTTCTGCAGGTTCCTCCATGTTCCACAGGTTCTGCAGGTTCCTAAATGTTCTGCAGGTTCCTCCATTTTCTGCATGTTCTGCAGGTTCTTCCAGTTTCTGCAGGTTCCTCCAGGTTCTGAAGGTACCTCCTTGTCATGCAGGTTCCTCCGGGTTCTGCAGGTTCCTCCAGGTTCTGCAGGTTCCTTCAGGTTCTGCAGGTTCCTCCAGGTTTTGCAGGTTCCTCGAGGTTCTGCAGGTTCCTCCATGTTTTGCAGGTTCCTCCAGCTTCTGCAGGTTCCTCCAGGTTGTGCGGGTTCCTCCAAGTTCTTCAGGTTCCTCCAGGTTCTGCAGGTTCATCCAGCTTCTGCAGGTTCCTCCATGTTCTGCAGGTTCCTCTGGGTTCTGCAGGTTCCTCCAGGTTCTGCAGGTGCCTCCATGTTCTGCAGGTTCCTCCAGGTTCTGCAGGTTCCTCCACGTTCTACAGGTTCCTCCAAGTTCTGTAGGTTCCTCCATTTTCTGCAGGTTCTGCAGGTTCCTCCATTTTCTGCAGGTTCCTCCATGTTATGCTGGTTCTGCAGGTTCCTCCATGTTCTGCAGGTTCCCTTCAGGTTCTGCAGGTTCCTCCATGTTCTGCAGATTCCTCCAGGTTCTGCAGGTCCCTCCATGTTCTGCAGGTTCCTCCAGGTTCTGCAGGTTCTGCAGGTTCCTCCATGTTCTGCAGGTTCCTCCATTTTCTGCATGTTCAGCAGGTTCCTCCATGTTCTGCAGGTTCTTCCAGGTTCTGCAGGTTCCTCCATATTCTGCAGGTTCCTCCAGTTTCTACAGGTTCCTCCAGGTTCTGCCGGTGCCTCCATGTTCTGCAGGTTCCTCCAGGTTTATCAGGTTCCTCCATGTTCTGCAGGTTCCTCCAGGTTCTGCAGGTTCCTGCAGGTTCTTCCAGGTTCTGCAGGTTTTGCAGGTTCCTCCATGTTCTGCAGGTTCCTCCAGGTTCTGCAGGTTACTTCTTGTTCTGCAGGTTCCTCCAGGTTCTGCAGGTTCCTCCATGTTCTGCAGGTTCCTCCATGTTCTGCAGGTTGCTCCAGGTTCTGCAGGTTCCTCCAGGTTCTGCAGGTTATTTCTTGTTCTGCAGGTTCCTCCAGGTTCTGCAGGTTCCTCCATGTTCTGCAGGTTGCTCCAGGTTCTGCAGCTTCCTCCAGGTTCTGCAGGTGCCTCCAGGTTCTGCAGGTTCCTCCATGTTCTGCAGGTTGCTCCAGGTTCTGCAGGTTCCTCCAGGTTCTGCAGGTGCCTCCATGTTCTGCAGGTTGCTCCAGGTTCTGCAGGTTCCTCCAGGTTCTGCAGGTTCCTCCATGTTCTGCAGGTTCCTCCATGTTCTGCAGGTTCCTCCAGGTTCTGCAGGTTCCTCCATGTTCTGAAGGGTTCCTCCAGGTTCTGCAGGTTCCTCCAGGTTCTGCAGGTTCCTCCATGTTCTGCAAGTTATTTCTTGTTCTGCAGGTTGCTCCAGGTTCTGCAGGTTCCTCCAGGTTCTGCAGGTGCCTCCAGGTTCTGCAGGTTCCTCCATGTTCTGCAGGTTGCTCCAGGTTCTGCAGGTTCCTCCAGGTTCTGCAGGTGCCTCCATGTTCTGCAGGTTGCTCCAGGTTCTGCAGGTTCCTCCAGGTTCTGCAGGTTCCTCCATGTTCTGCAGGTTCCTCCAGGTTCTGCAGGTTCCTCCATGTTCTGTAGGTTCCTCCAGGTTCTGCAGGTTCTGCAGGTTCCTACATGTTTTGCAGGTTCTGAAGGGTTCTGAAGGGTTCCTCCAGTTTCTGCAGGTTCCTCCAGGTTCTGCAGGTACCTCCATATTCTGCAGGTTCCTCCAGGTTTTGCAGATTCCTCCATGTTCTGCAGATTCCTCCATGTTCTGCAGGTTTCTACATGTTCTGCAGGTTCCTCCATGTTCTACAGGTTCCTCCAGGTTCTGCAGGTTCTGCAGGTTCCTAAATGTTCTGCAGGTTCCTCCATTTTCTGCATGTTCTGCAGGTTCCTCCATGTTCTGCAGGTTCTTCCGGTTTCTGCAGGTTCCTCCAGGTTCTGCAGGTGCCTACATGTTCTGCAAGTTCCTCCAGGTTCTGCAGGTGCCTCCAGGTTCTGCAGGTTCCTCCATGTTCTGCAGGTTGCTCCAGGTTCTGCAGGTTCCTCCAGGTTCTGCAGGTGCCTCCATGTTCTGCAAGTTATTTCTTGTTCTGCAGGTTCCTCCAGGTTCTGCAGGTTCCTCCATGTTCTGCAGGTTGCTCCAGGTTCTGCAGGTTCCTCCAGGTTCTGCAGGTGCCTCCAGGTTCTGCAGGTTCCTCCATGTTCTGCAGGTTGCTCCAGGTTCTGCAGGTTCCTCCAGGTTCTGCAGGTGCCTCCATGTTCTGCAGGTTGCTCCAGGTTCTGCAGGTTCCTCCAGGTTCTGCAGGTTCCTCCATGTTCTGCAGGTTCCTCCATGTTCTGCAGGTTCCTCCAGGTTCTGCAGGTTCCTCCATGTTCTGTAGGTTCCTCCAGGTTCTGCAGGTTCAGCAGGTTCCTCCATGTTCTGCAGGTTCTTCCAGGTTCTGCAGGTTCCTCCATATTCTGCAGGTTCCTCCAGTTTCTACAGGTTCCTCCAGGTTCTGCCGGTGCCTCCATGTTCTGCAGGTTCCTCCAGGTTTATCAGGTTCCTCCATGTTCTGCAGGTTCCTCCAGGTTCTGCAGGTTCCTGCAGGTTCTTCCAGGTTCTGCAGGTTTTGCAGGTTCCTCCATGTTCTGCAGGTTCCTCGAGGTTCTGCAGGTTACTTCTTGTTCTGCAGGTTCCTCCAGGTTCTGCAGGTTCCTCCATGTTCTGCAGGTTCCTCCATGTTCTGCAGGTTGCTCCAGGTTCTGCAGGTTCCTCCAGGTTCTGCAGGTTATTTCTTGTTCTGCAGGTTCCTCCAGGTTCTGCAGGTTCCTCCATGTTCTGCAGGTTGCTCCAGGTTCTGCAGCTTCCTCCAGGTTCTGCAGGTGCCTCCAGGTTCTGCAGGTTCCTCCATGTTCTGCAGGTTGCTCCAGGTTCTGCAGGTTCCTCCAGGTTCTGCAGGTGCCTCCATGTTCTGCAGGTTCCTCCAGGTTCTGCAGGTTCCTCCATGTTCTGCAGGTTCCTCCAGGTTCTGCAGGTTGCTCCAGGTTCTGCAGGTTCCTCCAGGTTCTGCAGGTTCCTCCATGTTCTGCAGGTTCCTCCAAGTTCTGCAGGTTCCTCCAAGTTCTGCAGGTTCCTCCATGTTCTGAAGGGTTCCTCCAGGTTCTGCAGGTGCCTCCATGTTCTGCAGGTTGCTCCAGGTTCTGCAGTTTACTCCATGTTCTGCAGGTTGCTCCAGGTTGTGCAGGTGCCTCCAGGTTCTGCAGGTGCCTCTATGTTCTGAAGGGTTCCTCCAGGTTCTGCAGGTTCCTCCAGGTTCTGGAGGTGCTTCCATGTTCTGCAGGTTCCTCCAGGTTCTGCAGGTTCCTCCATGTTCTGTAGGTTCATCCAGGTTCTGCAGGTTCTGCAGGTTCCTCCATGTTTTGCAGGTTCCTACAGGTTCTGCAGGTGCCTCCATGTTCTGCAGTTTCCTCCAGGTTCTGCATGTTCCTCCATGTTCTGCAGGTTCCTCCAGGATTTGCAGGTTCCTCCAGGTTCTGCAGGTTCCTCCATGTTCTGAAGGGTTCCTCCAGGTTCTGCAGGTGCCTCCATGTTCTGCAGGTTGCTCCAGGTTCTGCAGGTTCCTCCATGTTCTGCAGGTTGCTCCAGGTTGTGCAGGTTCCTCCAGGTTCTGCAGGTGCCTCCATGTTCTGAAGGGTTCCTCCAGGTTCTGCAGGTTCCTCCAGGTTCTGAAGGTGCTTCCATGTTCTGCAGGTTCCTCCAGGTTCTGCAGGTTCCTCCATGTTCTGTAGGTTCATCCAGGTTCTGCAGGTTATGCAGGTTCCTCCATGTTTTGTAGGTTCCTACAGGTTCTGCAGGTACCTCCATGTTCGGCAGGTTCCTCCAGGTTTTGCAGGTTCCTCCATGTTCTGCAGGTTCCTCCAGGTTCTGCAGGTTTCTCCATGTTCCACAGGTTCCTCCAGGTTCTGCAGGTTCCTCCATGTTCTGCAGGTTCCTCCATGTTCTGCAGGTTCTGCAGGTTCCTAAATGTTCTGCAGGTTCCTCCATTTTCTGCATGTTCTGCAGGTTCTTCCAGTTTCTGCAGGTTCCTCCAGGTTCTGAAGGTACCTCCTTGTCATGCAGGTTCCTCCGGGTTCTGCAGGTTCCTCCAGGTTCTGCAGGTTCCTTCAGGTTCTGCAGGTTCCTCCAGGTTTTGCAGGTTCCTCGAGGTTCTGCAGGTTCCTCCATGTTTTGCAGGTTCCTCCAGCTTCTGCAGGTTCCTCCAGGTTGTGCGGGTTCCTCCAAGTTCTTCAGGTTCCTCCAGGTTCTGCAGGTTCATCCAGCTTCTGCAGGTTCCTCCATGTTCTGCAGGTTCCTCTGGGTTCTGCAGGTTCCTCCAGGTTCTGCAGGTGCCTCCATGTTCTGCAGGTTCCTCCAGGTTCTGCAGGTTCCTCCACGTTCTACAGGTTCCTCCAAGTTCTGTAGGTTCCTCCATTTTCTGCAGGTTCTGCAGGTTCCTCCATTTTCTGCAGGTTCCTCCATGTTATGCTGGTTCTGCAGGTTCCTCCATGTTCTGCAGGTTCCCTTCAGGTTCTGCAGGTTCCTCCATGTTCTGCAGATTCCTCCAGGTTCTGCAGGTCCCTCCATGTTCTGCAGGTTCCTCCAGGTTCTGCAGGTTCTGCAGGTTCCTCCATGTTCTGCGGGTTCCTCCATTTTCTGCATGTTCAGCAGGTTCCTCCATGTTCTGCAGGTTCTTCCAGGTTCTGCAGGTTCCTCCATATTCTGCAGGTTCCTCCAGTTTCTACAGGTTCCTCCAGGTTCTGCCGGTGCCTCCATGTTCTGCAGGTTCCTCCAGGTTTATCAGGTTCCTCCATGTTCTGCAGGTTCCTCCAGGTTCTGCAGGTTCCTGCAGGTTCTTCCAGGTTCTGCAGGTTTTGCAGGTTCCTCCATGTTCTGCAGGTTCCTCCAGGTTCTGCAGGTTACTTCTTGTTCTGCAGGTTCCTCCAGGTTCTGCAGGTTCCTCCATGTTCTGCAGGTTCCTCCATGTTCTGCAGGTTGCTCCAGGTTCTGCAGGTTCCTCCAGGTTCTGCAGGTTATTTCTTGTTCTGCAGGTTCCTCCAGGTTCTGCAGGTTCCTCCATGTTCTGCAGGTTGCTCCAGGTTCTGCAGCTTCCTCCAGGTTCTGCAGGTGCCTCCAGGTTCTGCAGGTTCCTCCATGTTCTGCAGGTTGCTCCAGGTTCTGCAGGTTCCTCCAGGTTCTGCAGGTGCCTCCATGTTCTGCAGGTTGCTCCAGGTTCTGCAGGTTCCTCCAGGTTCTGCAGGTTCCTCCATGTTCTGCAGGTTCCTCCAGGTTCTGCAGGTTCCTCCATGTTCTGAAGGGTTCCTCCAGGTTCTGCAGGTTCCTCCAGGTTCTGCAGGTTCCTCCATGTTCTGCAAGTTATTTCTTGTTCTGCAGGTTGCTCCAGGTTCTGCAGGTTCCTCCAGGTTCTGCAGGTGCCTCCAGGTTCTGCAGGTTCCTCCATGTTCTGCAGGTTGCTCCAGGTTCTGCAGGTTCCTCCAGGTTCTGCAGGTGCCTCCATGTTCTGCAGGTTGCTCCAGGTTCTGCAGGTTCCTCCAGGTTCTGCAGGTTCCTCCATGTTCTGCAGGTTCCTCCAGGTTCTGCAGGTTCCTCCATGTTCTGTAGGTTCCTCCAGGTTCTGCAGGTTCTGCAGGTTCCTACATGTTTTGCAGGTTCTGAAGGGTTCTGAAGGGTTCCTCCAGTTTCTGCAGGTTCCTCCAGGTTCTGCAGGTACCTCCATATTCTGCAGGTTCCTCCAGGTTTTGCAGATTCCTCCATGTTCTGCAGATTCCGCCATGTTCTGCAGGTTTCTACATGTTCTGCAGGTTCCTCCATGTTCTACAGGTTCCTCCAGGTTCTGCAGGTTCTGCAGGTTCCTAAATGTTCTGCAGGTTCCTCCATTTTCTGCATGTTCTGCAGGTTCCTCCATGTTCTGCAGGTTCTTCCGGTTTCTGCAGGTTCCTCCAGGTTCTGCAGGTGCCTACATGTTCTGCAAGTTCCTCCAGGTTCTGCAGGTGCCTCCAGGTTCTGCATGTTCCTCCATGTTCTGCAGGTTGCTCCAGGTTCTGCAGGTTCCTCCAGGTTCTGCAGGTGCCTCCATGTTCTGCAAGTTATTTCTTGTTCTGCAGGTTCCTCCAGGTTCTGCAGGTTCCTCCAGGTTCTGCAGGTGCCTCCAGGTTCTGCAGGTTCCTCCATGTTCTGCAGGTTGCTCCAGGTTCTGCAGGTTCCTCCAGGTTCTGCAGGTGCCTCCATGTTCTGCAGGTTGCTCCAGGTTCTGCAGGTTCCTCCAGGTTCTGCAGGTTCCTCCATGTTCTGCAGGTTCCTCCATGTTCTGCAGGTTCCTCCAGGTTCTGCAGGTTCCTCCATGTTCTGTAGGTTCCTCCAGGTTCTGCAGGTTCTGCAGGTTCCTACATGTTTTGCAGGTTCTGAAGGGTTCTGAAGGGTTCCTCCAGTTTCTGCAGGTTCCTCCAGGTTCTGCAGGTACCTCCATATTCTGCAGGTTCCTCCAGGTTTTGCAGATTCCTCCATGTTCTGCAGATTCCTCCATGTTCTGCAGGTTTCTACATGTTCTGCAGGTTCCTCCATGTTCTACAGGTTCCTCCAGGTTCTGCAGGTTCTGCAGGTTCCTAAATGTTCTGCAGGTTCCTCCATTTTCTGCATGTTCTGCAGGTTCTTCCATGTTCTGCAGGTTCTTCCGGTTTCTGCAGGTTCCTCCAGGTTCTGCAGGTGCCTACATGTTCTGCAAGTTCCTCCAGGTTCTGCAGGTTCCTCCAATGTTCTGCAGGTTCTTCCAGGTTCTGCAGGTTACTCCAGGTTCTGCAGGTTCTCCAGGTTCTGCAGGTTCTCCAGGTTCCTCCATGTTCTGCAGGTTTCTCCAGTTTCTGCAGGTTACTTCTTGTTCTGCAGGTTCCTCCAGGTTCTGCAGGTTCTTCCATGTTCTGCAGGTTCCTCCTGGTTGTGCAAGTTATTTCTTGTTCTGCAGGTTCCTCCAGGTTCTGCAGGTTCCTCCATGTTCTGCAGGTTGCTCCAGGTTCTGCAGGTTCCTCCAGGTTCTGCAGGTGTCTCCAGGTTCTGCAGGTTCCTCCATGTTCTGCAGGTTCCTCCATGTTCTGCAGCATGCTCCAGGTTCTGCAGGTACTTCCAGGTTCTGCTGGTGCCTCCAGGCTCTGCAGGTTGCTCCAGGTTCTGCAGGTTCCTCCAGGTTCTGCAGGTTCCTCCATGTTCTGCAGGTTCCTCCATTTTCCACAGGTTGCTCCAGATTCTGCAGGTTCCCCCAGGTTCTGCAGGTGCCTCCAGGTTCTGCAGGTTGCTCTAGGTTATGCAGGTTCCTGCATGTTCTGCAGGTTGCTCCAGGTTCTGCAGGTGCCTCCAGGTTCTGCGGGTGCCTCCAGGTTTTGCAGGTGCCTCCATGTTCTGAAGGGTTCCTCCAGGTTCTGCAGGTTTTTCCAGGTTCTGAAGGTGCTTCCATGTTCTGCAGGTTCCTCCAGGTTCTGCAGGTTCCTCCATGTTCTGTAGGTTCCTCCAGGTTCTGCAGGTTCTGCAGGTTCCTCCATGTTCTGCAGATTCCTAAATATTCTGCGAGTTCCTCCATTTTCTGCATGTTCTGCAGGTTCCTCCATGTTCTGCAGGTTCTTCCAGGTTCTGCAGGTTCCTCCATGTTCTGCAGGTTCCTCCAGTTTCTGCAGGTTCCTCCAGGTTCTGCAGGTGCCTACTTGTTCTGCAGGTTCCTCCAGGTTCTGCAGGTTCCTCCAATGTTCTGCAGATTCCTCCAGGTTCTGCCGGTTCCTCCATGTTCTGCAGGTTCCTCCATTTCTTGCAGGTTGCTCCAGGTTCTGCAGGTGCCTCCAGGTTCTGCAGGTTGCTCCAGGTTCTGCAGGTTCCTCCATGTTCTGCAGGTTGCTCCAGGTTGTCCAGGTGCCTCCAGGTTCTGCAGGTGCCTCCATGTTCTGAAGGGTTCCTCCAGGTTCTGCAGGTTCCTCCAGGTTCTGAAGGTGATTCCATGTTCTGCAGGTTCCTCCAGGTTCTGCAGGTTCCTCCATGTTCTGTAAGTTCCTCCAGGTTCTGCAGGTTGTGCAGGTTCCTCCATGTTTTGCAGGTTCTGAAGGGTTCTGAAGGGTTCCTCCAGTTTCTGCAGGTTCCTCCAGGTTCTGCAGGTACCTTCATATTCTGCAAATTCCTCCAGGTTTTGCAGGTTCCTCCATGTTCTGCAGGTTCCTCCAGGTTCTGAAGGTTTCTCCATGTTCTGCAGGTTTCTCCATGTTCTGCAGGTTCCTCCATGTTCTGCAGGTTCCTCCAGGTTCTGCAGGTTCTGAAGGTTCCTAAATGTTCTGCAGGTTCCTCCATTTTCTGCATGTTCTGCAGGTTCCTCCATGTTCTGCAGGTTCTTCCAGTTTCTGTAGGTTGCTCCAGGTTCTGCAGGTGCCTACATGTTCTGCAGGTTCCTCCAGGTTCTGCAGGTTCCTCCAATGTTCTGCAGGTTCTTCCAGGTTCTGCAGGTTCCTCCAGGTTCTGCATGTTCTCCAGGTTCTGCAGGTTCTCCAGGTTCCTCCATGTTCTGCAGGTTCCTCCAGTTTCTGCAGGTTACTTCTTGTTCTGCAGGTTCCTCCAGGTTCTGCATGTTCTTCCATGTTCTGCAGGTTCCTCCTGGTTGTGCAAGTTACTTTATGTTCTGCAGGTTCCTCCAGGTTCTGCAGGTTCCTCCATGTTCTGCAGGTTGCTCCAGGTTCTGCAGGTTCCTCCAGGTTCTGCAGGTGCCTCCAGGTTCTGCAGGTTCCTCCATGTTCTGCAGGTTCCTCCATGTTCTGCATGTTGCTCCAGGTTCTGAAGGTACTTCCAGGTTCTGCAGGTGCCTCCAGGTTCTACAGGTTACTCCAGGTTCTGCAGGTTCCTCCATGTTCTGCAGGTTGCTCCAGTTTCTGCAGGTTCCTCCAGGTTCTGCAGGTGCCTCCATGTTCTGAAGGTTTCCTCCAGGTTCTGCAGGTTCCTCCAGGTTCTGAAGGTGCTTCCATGTTCTGCACGTTCCTCCAGGTTCTGCAGGTTCCTCCATGTTCTGTAGGTTCCTCCAGGTTCTGCAGTTTCCTCCATTTTCTGCAGGTTCCTCCATGTTCTGCAGGTTCCTCCATTTTTTGCAGGTTCTGCAGGTTCCTCCAGGTTCTGCAGGTACCTCCTTTTTCTGCAGGTTCCTCCGGGTTCTGCAGGTTCCTCCAGGTTCTGCAGGTTCCTCCAGGTTTTGCAGGTTCCTCGAGGTTCTGCAGGTAACTCCATGTTTTGGAGGTTCCTCCAGCTTCTGCAGGTTCCTCCATGTTTTGGAGGTTCCTCCAGCTTCTGCAGGTTCCTCCAGGTTGTGCAGATTCCTCCAAGTTCTTCAGGTTCCTCCAGGTTCTGCAGGTTCCTCCAGCTTCTGCAGGTTCCTTCATGTTCTGCAGGTTCCTCTGGGTTCTGCAGGTTCCTCCAGGTTCTGCAGGTGCCTCCATGTTCTGCAGGTTCCTCCAGGTTCTGCAGGTTCCTCCACGTTCTGCAGGTTCCTCCAAGTTCTGCAGGTTCCTCCATGTTCTGCAGGTTCCTCCAGGTTCTGCAGGTTCTGCAGGTTCTGCAGGTTCCTCCATGTTCTGCAGGTTCCTCCATTTTCTGCATGTTCAGCAGGTTCCTCCATGTTCTGCAAGTTCTTCCAGGTTCTGCAGGTTCCTCCAGGTTCTGCAGGTTCCTCCAGTTTCTACAGGTTCCTCCAGGTTCTGCCGGTGCCTCCATGTTCTGCAGGTTCCCCCAGGTTTATCAGGTTCCTCCATGTTCTGCAGGTTCCTCCAGGTTCTGCAGGTTCCTGCAGGTTCCTCCAGGTTCTGCAGGTTCCTCCATGTTCTGCAGGTTCCTCCAGGTTCTCCAGGTTCCCCCAGGTTCTGCAGGTTATTTCTTGTTCTGCAGGTTCCTCCAGGTTCTGCAGGTTCCTCCATGTTCTGCAGGTTGCTCCAGGTTCTGCAGGTTCCTCCAGGTTCTGCAGGTGCCTCCAGGTTCTGCAGATTCCTCCATGTTCTGCAGGTTGCTCCAGGTTCTGCAGGTTCCTCCAGTTTCTGCAGGTGCCTCCATGTTCTTCAGGTTGCTCCAGGTTCTGCAGGTTCCTCCAGGTTCTGCAGGTTCCTCCATGTTCTGCAGGTTCCTCCAGGTTCTGCAGGTTCCTCCATGTTCTGAAAGGTTCCTCCAGGTTCTGCAGGTTCATCCATGTTCTGCAGGTCCCTCCATGTTCTGCATGTTCCTGCAAGTTTTGAAGGTTCCTCCATGTTCTGCAGGTTCCTCCAGGTTCTGCAGGTTCCTCCATGTTCTGCAGGTTCCTCCGGGTTCTGCAGGTTCCTCCAGGTTCTCCAGGTGCCTCCAGGTTCTGCAGGTTCCTCCATTTTCTGCAGGTTCTGCAGGTTCCTCCATGTTCTGGAGGTTCCTCCATGTTCTGCTGGTTCTGCAGGTTCGTTCATGTTCTGCAGGTTCCTCCAGGTTCTGCAGGTTCCTCCATGTTTTGCAGATTCCTTCAGGTTTTGCAGGTCCCTCCATGTTTTGCAGGTTCCTCAAGGTTCTGCAGGTTCTTCCATGTTCTGCAAGTTCTTCCAGGTTCTGCAGGTTCCTCCATGTTCTGCAGGTTCCTCCAGTTTCTGCAGGTTCCTCCAGGTTCTACAGGTGCCTCCATGTTCTGCAGGTTCCTCCAGGTTCTGCAGGTTGCTCCATGTTCTGCAGGTTCCTCCAGGTTCTGCAGGTTCCTGCAGGTTCTTCCAGGTTCTGCAGGTTCTGTATGTTCCCCCATGTTCTGCAGGTTCCTCCAGGTTATGCAGGTTACTTCTTGTTCTGCAGGTTCCTCCAGATTCCACAGGTTCCTCCATGTTGTGCAGGTTCCTCCAGGGTCTGCAGGTTCCTCCAGGTTCTGCAGGTTCCTCAATGTTCTGCAGGTTGCTCCATGTTCTGCAGGTTCCTCCAGGTTCTGCAGGTGCCTCCAAGTTCTGAAGGTTCCTCCATGTTCTGCAGGTTGCTCCAGGTTCTGCAGGTTCCTCCAGGTTCTGCAGGTTCCTCCATGTTCTGCAGGTTCCTCCAGGTTCTGAAGGTCCCTCCATGTTTTGCAGGTTCCTCCAGGTTCTGAAGGTTCCTCCATGTTCTGCAGGTTCCTCCAGGTTCTGCAGGTTCCTCCATGTACTGCAGGTTTTTCCAGGTTCTGCAGGTTCCTCCATGTTCTGCAGGTTCCTCCAGGTTCTGCAGGTGCCTCCATTTTCTGCAGGTTCCTCCAGGTTCTGCAGGTTCCTCCAGGTTTTGCAGGTTCCTCCATGTTCTGAAGGGTTCCTCCAGGTTATGCAGGTGCCTCCATGTTCTGCAGGGTCCTCCAGGTTCTGCAGGTTCCTCCATGTTCTGCAGGTTCCTCAAGATTCTGCAGGTGCCTCCAGGTTCTGCAGGTTCCTCCATGTTCTGGAGGTTCTTCCAGGTTCTGCAGGTACCTCCATGTTCTGCAGGTTCCTCCGGGTTCTGCAAGTTCCTCCAGGTTCTGCAGGTGCCTCCATGTTCTGCATGTTCTTCCAGGTTCTGCAGGTTCCTCCTCGTTCTGCAGGTTTCTTAGGTTTTCTGCAGGTTCCTCCATTTTCTGCAGGTTCTGCAGGTTCCTCCATGTTCTGCAGGTTCCTCCATTTTCTGCAGGTTCTGAAGGTTCCTTCATGTTCGGCAGGTTCCTCCAGGTTCTGCAGATTCCTCCAGGTTCTGCAGGTTCTTCCAGGTTCTGCAGGTTCATCCATGTTCTGCAGGTTTCTCCAGGTTCTGCATGTTCCTCCATGATCTGCAGGTTCTTCCAGGTTCTACAGGTTCCTCCTTGTTCTGCAGGTTCCTCCAGGTTCTGCAGGTGCCTCCATGTTCTGCAGGTCCCTCCAGGTTCTGCAGGTTCCTCCATGTTCTGGAGGTTCCTCCAGGTTTTTCAGGTTCCTCAAGGTTCTGCAGGTTCCTCCATGTTCTGATGGGTTCCTCCAGGTTATGCAGGTGCCTCCATGTTCTGCAGGTTCCTCCAGGTTCTGCAGGTTCCTCCAGGTTCTGCAGGCTCCTCCATGTTCTGCAGGTTCCTCCAGGTTCTGCAGGTTCCTCCATGTTCTGAAGGGTTCCTCCAGGTTCTGCAGGTTCCTCCAGGTTCTGAAGGCGCCTCCATGTTCTGCATTTTCTTTGTTGTTCTCCAGGTTCCTCCGGGTTCTGCAGGTTCCTCCAGGTTCTGCAGGTGCCTCCATGTTCTGCATGTTTTTCCAGGTTCTGCAGGTTCCTCCACGTTCTGCAGGTTCCTCCAGGTTCTGCAGGTTCCTCCATTTTCTGCTTGTTCTGCAGGTTCCTCCATTTTCTGCAGGTTCTGCAGGTTCCTCCATGTTCTGCAAGTTCCTCCAGGTTCTGCTGGTTCCTCCATGTTCTGCAGGTTCTTCCAGGTTCTGCTGGTTCCTCCATGTTCTGCAGGTTTCTCCAGGTTCTGCATGTTCCTCCATGTTCTGCTGGTTCCTCCATGTTCTGCAGGTTCTTCCAGGTTCTGCTGGTTCCTCCATGTTCTGCAGGTTTCTCCAGGTTCTGCATGTTCCTCCATGTTCTGCAGGTTCTTCCAGGTTCTGCAGGTTCCTCCATGTTCTGCAGGTTCTTCGTTGTTCTGCAGGTTCCTCCGGGTTCTGCAGGTTCCTCCAGGTTCTGCAGGTGCCTCCATGTTCTGCATGTTATTCCGGGTTCTGCAGGTTCCTCCTCGTTCTGCAGGTTCCTCCAGTTTTCTGCAGGTTCCTCCATTTTCTGCAGGTTCTGCAGGTTCCTCCATGTTCTGCAGGTTCTGAAGGTTCCTCCATGTTCTGCAGGTTCCTCCAGGTTCTGCATGTTCCTCCATGTTCTACAGGTTCTTCCAGGTTCTGCAGGTTCCTCCATGTTCTGCAGGTTCCTCCAGGTTCTGCAGGTGCCTCCATGTTCTGCAGGTTCCTCCAGGTTCTGCAGGTTCCTCCATGTTCTGCAGGTTCCTCCAGGTTTTTCAGGTTCCTCAAGGTGCTGCAAGTTCCTCCATGTTCTGAAGGGTTCCTTCAGGTTATGCAGGTGCCTCCATGTTCTGCAGGTTCCTCCAGGTTCTGCAGGTTCCTCCATGTTCTGCAGGTGCCTCCAGGTTCTGCAGGCTCCTCCATGTTCTGCAGGTTCCTCCAGGTTCTGCAGGTTCCTCCATGTTCTGAAGGGTTCCTCCAGGTTCTGCAGGTTCCTCCAGGTTCTGAAGGTGCCTCCATGTTCTTCAGGTTCCTCGTTGTTCTGCAGGTTCCTCCGGGTTCTGCAGGTTCCTCCAGGTTCTGCAGGTGCCTCCATGTTCTGCATGTTTTTCCACGTTCTGCAGGTTCCTCCAGGTTCTGCAGGTTCCTCCATTTTCTGCAGGTTCCTCAGGTTCCTCCATGTTCTGCAGGTCCCTGAATTTTCTGCAGGTTCTGCGGGGCCTCCTTGTTCTGCAGGTTCCTCCATTTTCTGCAGGTTCTGCAGGTTCCTCCATGTTCTGCAGGTTCCTCCAGGTTCTGCAGGTTCCTCCATGTTCTGCAGGTTCCTCCAGGTTCTGCTGGTTCCTCCATGTTCTGCAGGTTCCTCCAGGTTCTGCAGGTGCCTCCATGTTCTGCAGTTTCCTCAAGGTTCTGCATGTTCCTCCATGTTCTGGAGGTTCCTCCAGGATTTGCAGGTTCCTCCAGGTTCTGCAGGTTCCTCCATGTTCTGAAGGGTTCCTCCAGGTTCTGCAGGTGCCTCCATGTTCTTAAGGTTGCTCCAGGTTCTGCAGTTTACTCCATGTTCTGCAGGTTGCTCCAGGTTGTGCAGGTGCCTCCAGGTTCTGCAGGTGCCTCTATGTTCTGAAGGGTTCCTCCAGGTTCTGCAGATTCCTCCAGGTTCTGGAGGTGCTTCCATGTTCTGCAGGTTCCTCCAGGTTCTGCAGGTTCCTCCATGTTCTGTAGGTTCATCCAGGTTCTGCAGGTTCTGCAGGTTCCTCCATGTTTTGCAGGTTCCTACAGGTTCTGCAGGTGCCTCCATGTTCTGCAGTTTCCTCCAGGTTCTGCATGTTCCTCCATGTTCTGCAGGTTCCTCCAGGATTTGCAGGTTCCTCCAGGTTCTGCAGGTTCCTCCATGTTCTGAAGGGTTCCTCAAGGTTCTGCAGGTGCCTCCATGTTCTGCAGGTTGCTCCAGGTTCTGCAGGTTCCTCCATGTTCTGCAGGTTGCTCCAGGTTGTGCAGGTGCCTCCAGGTTCTGCAGGTGCCTCCATGTTCTGAAGGGTTCCTCCAGGTTCTGCAGGTTCCTCCAGGTTCTGAAGGTGCTTCCATGTTCTTCAGGTTCCTCGTTGTTCTGCAGGTTCCTCCGGGTTCTGCAGGTTCCTCCAGGTTCTGCAGGTGCCTCCATGTTCTGCATGTTTTTCCACGTTCTGCAGGTTCCTCCAGGTTCTGCAGGTTCCTCCAGGTTCTGCAGGTTCCTCCATTTTCTGCAGGTTCCTCAGGTTCCTCCATGTTCTGCAGGTTCCTGAATTTTCTGCAGGTTCTGCGGGTTCCTCCTTGTTCTGCAGGTTCCTCCATTTTCTGCAGGTTCTGCAGGTTCCTCCATGTTCTGCAGGTTCCTCCAGGTTCTGCAGGTTCCTCCATGTTCTGCAGGTTCCTCCAGGTTCTGCTGGTTCCTCCATGTTCTGCAGGTTCCTCCAGGTTCTGTAGGTGCCTCCATGTTCTGCAGTTTCCTCCAGGTTCTGCATGTTCCTCCATGTTCTGCAGGTTCCTCCAGGATTTGCAGGTTCCTCCAGGTTCTGCAGGTTCCTCCATGTTCTGAAGGGTTCCTCCAGGTTCTGCAGGTGCCTCCATGTTCTGCAGGTTGCTCCAGGTTCTGCAGTTTACTCCATGTTCTGCAGGTTGCTCCAGGTTGTGCAGGTGCCTCCAGGTTCTGCAGGTGCCTCTATGTTCTGAAGGGTTCCTCCAGGTTCTGCAGGTTCCTCCAGGTTCTGGAGGTGCTTCCATGTTCTGCAGGTTCCTCCAGGTTCTGCAGGTTCCTCCATGTTCTGTAGGTTCATCCAGGTTCTGCAGGTTCTGCAGGTTCCTCCATGTTTTGCAGGTTCCTACAGGTTCTGCAGGTGCCTCCATGTTCTGCAGTTTCCTCCAGGTTCTGCATGTTCGTCCATGTTCTGCAGGTTCCTCCAGGATTTGCAGGTTCCTCCAGGTTCTGCAGGTTCCTCCATGTTCTGAAGGGTTCCTCAAGGTTCTGCAGGTGCCTCCATGTTCTGCAGGTTGCTCCAGGTTCTGCAGGTTCCTCCATGTTCTGCAGGTTGCTCCAGGTTGTGCAGGTGCCTCCAGGTTCTGCAGGTGCCTCCATGTTCTGAAGGGTTCCTCCAGGTTCTGCAGGTTCCTCCATGTTCTGTAGGTTCATCCAGGTTCTGCAGGTTATGCAGGTTCCTCCATGTTTTGTAGGTTCCTACAGGTTCTGCAGGTACCTCCATGTTCGGCAGGTTCCTCCAGGTTTTTCAGGTTCCTCCATGTTCTGCAGGTTCCTCCAGGTTCTGCAGGTTTCTCCATGTTCCACAGGTTCCTCCAGGTTCTGCAGGTTCCTCCATGTTCTGCAGGTTCCTCCATGTTCTGCAGGTTCTGCAGGTTCCTAAATGTTCTGCAGGTTCCTCCATTTTCTGCATGTTCTGCAGGTTCTTCCAGTTTCTGCAGGTTCCTCCAGGTTCTGAAGGTACCTCCTTGTCATGCAGGTTCCTCCGGGTTCTGCAGGTTCCTCCAGGTTCTGCAGGTTCCTTCAGGTTCTGCAGGTTCCTCCAGGTTTTGCAGGTTCCTCGAGGTTCTGCAGGTTCCTCCATGTTTTGCAGGTTCCTCCAGCCTCTGCAGGTTCCTCCAGGTTGTGCGGGTTCCTCCAAGTTCTTCAGGTTCCTCCAGGTTCTGCAGGTTCATCCAGCTTCTGCAGGTTCCTCCATGTTCTGCAGGTTCCTCTGGGTTCTGCAGGTTCCTCCAGGTTCTGCAGGTGCCTCCATGTTCTGCAGGTTCCTCCAGGTTCTGCAGGTTCCTCCACGTTCTGCAGGTTCCTCCAAGTTCTGCAGGTTCCTCCATTTTCTGCAGGTTCCTCCATGTTATGCTGGTTCTGCAGGTTCCTCCATGTTCTGCAGGTTCCCTTCAGGTTCTGCAGGTTCCTCCATGTTCTGCAGATTCCTCCAGGTTCTGCAGGTCCCTCCATGTTCTGCAGGTTCCTCCAGGTTCTGCAGGTTCTACAGGTTCCTCCATGTTCTGCAGGTTCCTCCATTTTCTGCATGTTCAGCAGGTTCCTCCATGTTCTGCAGGTTCCTCCATGTTCTGCAGGTTCCTCCAGGTTCTGTAGGTGCCTCCATGTTCTGCAGTTTTCTCCAGGTTCTGCATGTTCCTCCATGTTCTGCAGGTTCCTCCAGGATTTGCAGGTTCCTCCAGGTTCTGCAGGTTCCTCCATGTTCTGCAGGTTCCTCCATTTTCTGCATGTTCAGCAGGTTCCTCCATGTTCTGCAGGTTCTTCCAGGTTCTGCAGGTTCCTCCATATTCTGCAGGTTCCTCCAGTTTCTACAGTTTCCTCCAGGTTCTGCCGGTGCCTCCATGTTCTGCAGGTTCCTCCAGGTTTATCAGGTTTCTCCATGTTCTGCAGGTTCCTCCAGGTTCTGCAGGTTCCTCCTCGTTCTGCAGGTTTCTAAGGTTTTCTGCAGGTTCCTCCATTTTCTGCAGGTTCTGCAGGTTCCTCCATGTTCTGCAGGTTCCTCCATTTTCTGCAGGTTCTGAAGGTTCCTCCATGTTCGGCAGGTTCCTCCAGGTTCTGCAGGTTCATCCATGTTCTGCAGGTTTCTCCAGGTTCTGCATGTTCCTCCATGTTCTACAGGTTCTTCCAGGTTCTGCAGGTTCCTCCATGTTCTCCAGGTTCCTCCAGGTTCTGCAGGTGCCTCCATGTTCTGCAGGTTCCTCCAGGTTCTGCAGGTTCCTCCATGTTCTGCAGGTTCCTCCAGGTTTTTCAGGTTCCTCAAGGTGCTGCAAGTTCCTCCATGTTCTGAAGGGTTCCTTCAGGTTATGCAGGTGCCTCCATGTTCTGCAGGTTCCTCCAGGTTCTGCAGGTTCCTCCATGTTCTGCAGGTGCCTCCAGGTTCTGCAGGCTCCTCCATGTTCTGCAGGTTCCTCCAGGTTCTGCAGGTTCCTCCATGTTCTGAAGGGTTCCTCCAGGTTCTGCAGGTTCCTCCAGGTTCTGAAGGTGCCTCCATGTTCTTCAGGTTCCTCGTTGTTCTGCAGGTTCCTCCGGGTTCTGCAGGTTCCTCCAGGTTCTGCAGGTGCCTCCATGTTCTGCATGTTTTTCCACGTTCTGCAGGTTCCTCCAGGTTCTGCAGGTTCCTCCATTTTCTGCAGGTTCCTCAGGTTCCTCCATGTTCTGCAGGTCCCTGAATTTTCTGCAGGTTCTGCGGGGCCTCCTTGTTCTGCAGGTTCCTCCATTTTCTGCAGGTTCTGCAGGTTCCTCCATGTTCTGCAGGTTCCTCCAGGTTCTGCAGGTTCCTCCATGTTCTGCAGGTTCCTCCAGGTTCTGCTGGTTCCTCCATGTTCTGCAGGTTCCTCCAGGTTCTGCAGGTGCCTCCATGTTCTGCAGTTTCCTCCAGGTTCTGCATGTTCCTCCATGTTCTGGAGGTTCCTCCAGGATTTGCAGGTTCCTCCAGGTTCTGCAGGTTCCTCCATGTTCTGAAGGGTTCCTCCAGGTTCTGCAGGTGCCTCCATGTTCTTAAGGTTGCTCCAGGTTCTGCAGTTTACTCCATGTTCTGCAGGTTGCTCCAGGTTGTGCAGGTGCCTCCAGGTTCTGCAGGTGCCTCTATGTTCTGAAGGGTTCCTCCAGGTTCTGCAGATTCCTCCAGGTTCTGGAGGTGCTTCCATGTTCTGCAGGTTCCTCCAGGTTCTGCAGGTTCCTCCATGTTCTGTAGGTTCATCCAGGTTCTGCAGGTTCTGCAGGTTCCTCCATGTTTTGCAGGTTCCTACAGGTTCTGCAGGTGCCTCCATGTTCTGCAGTTTCCTCCAGGTTCTACAGGTTCCTCCAGGATTTGCAGGTTCCTCCAGGTTCTGCAGGTTCCTCCATGTTCTGAAGGGTTCCTCAAGGTTCTGCAGGTGCCTCCATGTTCTGCAGGTTGCTCCAGGTTCTGCAGGTTCCTCCATGTTCTGCAGGTTGCTCCAGGTTGTGCAGGTGCCTCCAGGTTCTGCAGGTGCCTCCATGTTCTGAAGGGTTCCTCCAGGTTCTGCAGGTTCCTCCAGGTTCTGAAGGTGCTTCCATGTTCTTCAGGTTCCTCGTTGTTCTGCAGGTTCCTCCGGGTTCTGCAGGTTCCTCCAGGTTCTGCAGGTGCCTCCATGTTCTGCATGTTTTTCCACGTTTTGCAGGTTCCTCCAGGTTCTGCAGGTTCCTCCAGGTTCTGCAGGTTCCTCCATTTTCTGCAGGTTCCTCAGGTTCCTCCATGTTCTGCAGGTTCCTGAATTTTCTGCAGTTTCTGCGGGTTCCTCCTTGTTCTGCAGGTTCCTCCATTTTCTGCAGGTTCTGCAGGTTCCTCCATGTTCTGCAGGTTCCTCCAGGTTCTGCAGGTTCCTCCATGTTCTGCAGGTTCCTCCAGGTTCTGCTGGTTCCTCCATGTTCTGCAGGTTCCTCCAGGTTCTGTAGGTGCCTCCATGTTCTGCAGTTTCCTCCAGGTTCTGCATGTTCCTCCATGTTCTGCAGGTTCCTCCAGGATTTGCAGGTTCCTCCAGGTTCTGCAGGTTCCTCCATGTTCTGAAGGGTTCCTCCAGGTTCTGCAGGTGCCTCCATGTTCTGCAGGTTGCTCCAGGTTCTGCAGTTTACTCCATGTTCTGCAGGTTGCTCCAGGTTGTGCAGGTGCCTCCAGGTTCTGCAGGTGCCTCTATGTTCTGAAGGGTTCCTCCAGGTTCTGCAGGTTCCTCCAGGTTCTGGAGGTGCTTCCATGTTCTGCAGGTTCCTCCAGGTTCTGCAGGTTCCTCCATGTTCTGTAGGTTCATCCAGGTTCTGCAGGTTCTGCAGGTTCCTCCATGTTTTGCAGGTTCCTACAGGTTCTGCAGGTGCCTCCATGTTCTGCAGTTTCCTCCAGGTTCTGCATGTTCGTCCATGTTCTGCAGGTTCCTCCAGGATTTGCAGGTTCCTCCAGGTTCTGCAGGTTCCTCCATGTTCTGAAGGGTTCCTCAAGGTTCTGCAGGTGCCTCCATGTTCTGCAGGTTGCTCCAGGTTCTGCAGGTTCCTCCATGTTCTGCAGGTTGCTCCAGGTTGTGCAGGTGCCTCCAGGTTCTGCAGGTGCCTCCATGTTCTGAAGGGTTCCTCCAGGTTCTGCAGGTTCCTCCATGTTCTGTAGGTTCATCCAGGTTCTGCAGGTTATGCAGGTTCCTCCATGTTTTGTAGGTTCCTACAGGTTCTGCAGGTACCTCCATGTTCGGCAGGTTCCTCCAGGTTTTGCAGGTTCCTCCATGTTCTGCAGGTTCCTCCAGGTTCTGCAGGTTTCTCCATGTTCCACAGGTTCCTCCAGGTTCTGCAGGTTCCTCCATGTTCTGCAGGTTCCTCCATGTTCTGCAGGTTCTGCAGGTTCCTAAATGTTCTGCAGGTTCCTCCATTTTCTGCATGTTCTGCAGGTTCTTCCAGTTTCTGCAGGTTCCTCCAGGTTCTGAAGGTACCTCCTTGTCATGCAGGTTCCTCCGGGTTCTGCAGGTTCCTCCAGGTTCTGCAGGTTCCTTCAGGTTCTGCAGGTTCCTCCAGGTTTTGCAGGTTCCTCGAGGTTCTGCAGGTTCCTCCATGTTTTGCAGGTTCCTCCAGCCTCTGCAGGTTCCTCCAGGTTGTGCGGGTTCCTCCAAGTTCTTCAGGTTCCTCCAGGTTCTGCAGGTTCATCCAGCTTCTGCAGGTTCCTCCATGTTCTGCAGGTTCCTCTGGGTTCTGCAGGTTCCTCCAGGTTCTGCAGGTGCCTCCATGTTCTGCAGGTTCCTCCAGGTTCTGCAGGTTCCTCCACGTTCTGCAGGTTCCTCCAAGTTCTGCAGGTTCCTCCATTTTCTGCAGGTTCTGCAGGTTCCTCCATTTTCTGCAGGTTCCTCCATGTTATGCTGGTTCTGCAGGTTCCTCCATGTTCTGCAGGTTCCCTTCAGGTTCTGCAGGTTCCTCCATGTTCTGCAGATTCCTCCAGGTTCTGCAGGTCCCTCCATGTTCTGCAGGTTCCTCCAGGTTCTGCAGGTTCTACAGGTTCCTCCATGTTCTGCAGGTTCCTCCATTTTCTGCATGTTCAGCAGGTTCCTCCATGTTCTGCAGGTTCTTCCAGGTTCTGCAGGTTCCTCCATATTCTGCAGGTTCCTCCAGTTTCTACAGTTTCCTCCAGGTTCTGCCGGTGCCTCCATGTTCTGCAGGTTCCTCCAGGTTTATCAGGTTCCTCCATGTTCTGCAGGTTCCTCCAGGTTCTGCAGGTTCCTCCTCGTTCTGCAGGTTTCTAAGGTTTTCTGCAGGTTCCTCCATTTTCTGCAGGTTCTGCAGGTTCCTCCATGTTCTGCAGGTTCCTCCATTTTCTGCAGGTTCTGAAGGTTCCTCCATGTTCGGCAGGTTCCTCCAGGTTCTGCAGGTTCCTCCAGGTTCTGCAGGTTCTGCAGGTTCTTCCAGGTTCTGCAGGTTCATCCATGTTCTGCAGGTTTCTCCAGGTTCTGCATGTTCCTCCATGTTCTGCAGGTTCTTCCAGGTTCTACAGGTTCCTCCATGTTCTGCAGGTCCCTCCAGGTTCTGCAGGTTCCTCCATGTTCTGCAGGTTCCTCCAGGTTTTTCAGGTTCCTCAAGGTTCTGCAGGTTCCTCCATGTTCTGAAGGGTTCCTCCAGGTTATGCAGGTGCCTCCATGTTCTGCAGGTTCCTCCAGGTTCTGCAGGTTCCTCCATGTTCTGCAGGTTCCTCCAGGTTCTGCAGGCTCCTCCATGTTCTGCAGGTTCCTCCAGGTTCTGCAGGTTCCTCCATGTTCTGAAGGGTTCCTCCAGGTTCTGCAGGTTCCTCCAGGTTCTGAAGGCGCCTCCATGTTCTTCATTTTCCTTGTTGTTCTGCAGGTTCCTCCGGGTTCTGCAGGTTCCTCCAGGTTCTGAAGGTGCCTCCATGTTCTGCATGTTTTTCCAGGTTCTGCAGGTTCCTCCACGTTCTGCAGGTTCCTCCAGGTTCTGCAGGTTCCTCCATTTTCTGCTTGTTCTGCAGGTTCCTCCATTTTCTGCAGGTTCTGCAGGTTCCTCCATGTTCTGCAAGTTCCTCCAGGTTCTGGTGGTTCCTCCATGTTCTGCAGGTTTTTCCAGGTTTTGCAAGTTCATCCATGTTCTGCAGGTTCCTCCAGGTTCTGCAAGTTCATCCATGTTCTGCAGGTTTCTCCAGGTTCTGCATGTTCCTCCATGTTCTGCAGGTTCTTCCAGGTTCTGCAGGTTCCTCCATGTTCTGCAGGTTCTTCGTTGTTCTGCAGGTTCCTCCGGGTTCTGCAGGTGCCTCCATGTTCTGCATGTTCTTCCGGGTTCTGCAGGTTCCTCCTCGTTTTGCAGGTTCCTCCAGTTTTCTGCAGGTTCCTCCATTTTCTGCAGGTTCTGCAGGTTCCTCCATGTTCTGCAGGTTCCTCCATTTTCTGCAGGTTCTGAAGGTTCCTCCAGGTTCTGCAGGTGCCTCCATGTTCTGCATGTTTTTCCACGTTCTGCAGGTTCCTCCAGGTTCTGCAGGTTCCTCCAGGTTCTGCAGGTTCCTCCATTTTCTGCAGGTTCCTCAGGTTCCTCCATGTTCTGCAGGTTCCTGAATTTTCTGCAGGTTCTGCGGGTTCCTCCTTGTTCTGCAGGTTCCTCCATTGTCTGCAGGTTCTGCAGGTTCCTCCATGTTCTGCAGGTTCCTCCAGGTTCTGCAGGTTCCTCCATGTTCTGCAGGTTCCTCCAGGTTCTGCTGGTTCCTCCATGTTCTGCAGGTTCCTCCAGGTTGTGCAGGTGCCTCCATGTTCTGCAGTTTCCTCCAGGTTCTGCATGTTCCTCCATGTTCTGCAGGTTCCTCCAGGATTTGCAGGTTCCTCCAGGTTCTGCAGGTTCCTCCATGTTCTGAAGGGTTCCTCCAGGTTCTGCAGGTGCCTCCATGTTCTTAAGGTTGCTCCAGGTTCTGCAGTTTACTCCATGTTCTGCAGGTTGCTCCAGGTTGTGCAGGTGCCTCCAGGTTCTGCAGGTGCCTCTATGTTCTGAAGGGTTCCTCCAGGTTCTGCAGGTTCCTCCAGGTTCTGGAGGTGCTTCCATGTTCTGCAGGTTCCTCCAGGTTCTGCAGGTTCCTCCATGTTCTGTAGGTTCATCCAGGTTCTGCAGGTTCTGCAGGTTCCTCCATGTTTTGCAGGTTCCTCCAGGTTCTGCATGTTCCTCCATGTTCTGCAGGTTCCTCCAGGATTTGCAGGTTCCTCCAGGTTCTGCAGGTTCCTCCATGTTCTGAAGGGTTCCTCAAGGTTCTGCAGGTGCCTCCATGTTCTGCAGGTTGCTCCAGGTTCTGCAGGTTCCTCCATGTTCTGCAGGTTGCTCCAGGTTGTGCAGGTGCCTCCAGGTTCTGCAGGTGCCTCCATGTTCTGAAGGGTTCCTCCAGGTTCTGCAGGTTCCTCCAGGTTCTGAAGGTGCTTCCATGTTCTTCAGGTTCCTCGTTGTTCAGCAGGTTCCTCCGGGTTCTGCAGGTTCCTCCAGGTTCTGCAGGTGCCTCCATGTTCTGCATGTTTTTCCACGTTCTGCAGGTTCCTCCAGGTTCTGCAGGTTCCTCCAGGTTCTGCAGGTTCCTCCATTTTCTGCAGGTTCCTCAGGTTCCTCCATGTTCTGCAGGTTCCTGAATTTTCTGCAGGTTCTGCGGGTTCCTCCTTGTTCTGCAGGTTCCTCCATTTTCTGCAGGTTCCTCCAGGTTCTGCAGGTTCCTCCATGTTCTGCAGGTTCCTCCAGGTTCTGCTGGTTCCTCCATGTTCTGCAGGTTCCTCCAGGTTCTGCAGGTGCCTCCATGTTCTGCAGTTTCCTCCAGGTTCTGCATGTTCCTCCATGTTCTGCAGGTTCCTCCAGGATTTGCAGGTTCCTCCAGGTTCTGCTGGTTCCTCCATGTTCTGAAGGGTTCCTCCAGGTTCTGCAGGTGCCTCCATGTTCTGCAGGTTGCTCCAGGTTCTGCAGTTTACTCCATGTTCTGCAGGTTGCTCCAGGTTGTTCAGGTGCCTCCAGGTTCTGCAGGTGCCTCTATGTTCTGAAGGGTTCCTCCAGGTTCTGCAGGTTCCTCCAGGTTCTGTAGGTTCATCCAGGTTCTGCAGGTTCTGCAGGTTCCTCCATGTTTTGCAGGTTCCTACAGGTTCTGCAGGTGCCTCCATGTTCTGCAGTTTCCTCCAGGTTCTGCATGTTCCTCCATGTTCTGCAGGTTCCTCCAGGATTTGCAGGTTCCTCCAGGTTCTGCAGGTTCCTCCATGTTCTGAAGGGTTCCTCCAGGTTCTGCAGGTGCCTCCATGTTCTGCAGGTTGCTCCAGGTTCTGCAGGTGCCTCCATGTTCTGCAGTTTCCTCCAGGTTCTGCATGTTCCTCCATGTTCTGCAGGTTCCTCCAGGATTTGCAGGTTCCTCCAGGTTCTGCAGGTTCCTCCATGTTCTGAAGGGTTCCTCCAGGTTCTGCAGGTGCCTCCATGTTCTGCAGGTTGCTCCAGGTTCTGCAGTTTACTCCATGTTCTGCAGGTTGCTCCAGGTTGTGCAGGTGCCTCCAGGTTCTGCAGGTGCCTCTATGTTCTGAAGGGTTCCTCCAGGTTCTGCAGGTTCCTCCAGGTTCTGTAGGTTCATCCAGGTTCTGCAGGTTCTGCAGGTTCCTCCATGTTTTGCAGGTTCCTACAGGTTCTGCAGGTGCCTCCATGTTCTGCAGTTTCCTCCAGGTTCTGCATGTTCCTCCATGTTCTGCAGGTTCCTCCAGGATTTGCAGGTTCCTCCAGGTTCTGCAGGTTCCTCCATGTTCTGAAGGGTTCCTCAAGGTTCTGCAGGTGCCTCCATGTTCTGCAGGTTGCTCCAGGTTCTGCAGGTTCCTCCATGTTCTGCAGGTTGCTCCAGGTTGTGCAGGTGCCTCCAGGTTCTGCAGGTGCCTACATGTTCTGAAGGGTTCCTCCAGGTTCTGCAGGTTCCTCCAGGTTCTGAAGGTGCTTCCATGTTCTGCAGGTTCCTCCAGGTTCTGCAGGTTCCTCCATGTTCTGTAGGTTCATCCAGGTTCTGCAGGTTATGCATGTTCCTCCATGTTTTGTAGGTTCCTACAGGTTCTGCAGGTACCTCCATGTTCGGCAGGTTCCTCCAGGTTTTGCAGGTTCCTCCATGTTCTGCAGGTTCCTCCAGGTTCTGCCGGTGCCTCCATGTTCTGCAGGTTCCTCCAGGTTTATCAGGTTCCTCCATGTTCTGCAGGTTCCTCCAGGTTCTGCAGGTTCCTGCAGGTTCTTCCAGGTTCTGCAGGTTTTGCAGGTTCCTCCATGTTCTGCAGGTTCCTCCAGGTTCTGCAGGTTACTTCTTGTTCTGCAGGTTCCTCCCGGTTCTGCAGGTTCCTCCATGTTCTGCAGGTTCCTCCATGTTCTGCAGGTTGCTCCAGGTTCTGCAGGTTCCTCCAGGTTCTGCAGGTTATTTCTTGTTCTGCAGGTTCCTCCAGGTTCTGCAGGTTCCTCCATGTTCTGCAGGTTGCTCCAGGTTCTGCAGCTTCCTCCAGGTTCTGCAGGTGCCTCCAGGTTCTGCAGGTTCCTCCATGTTCTGCAGGTTGCTCCAGGTTCTGCAGGTTCCTCCAGGTTCTGCAGGTGCCTCCATGTTCTGCAGGTTGCTCCAGGTTCTGCAGGTTCCTCCAGGTTCTGCAGGTTCCTCCATGTTCTGCAGGTTCCTCCATGTTCTGCAGGTTCCTCCAGGTTCTGCAGGTTCCTCCATGTTCTGAAGGGTTCCTCCAGGTTCTGCAGGTTCCTCCATGTTCTGCAGGTTATTTCTTGTTCTGCAGGTTCCTCCAGGTTCTGCAGGTTCCTCCATGTTCTGCAGGTTGCTCCAGGTTCTGCAGGTTCCTCCAGGTTCTGCAGGTGCCTCCAGGTTCTGCAGGTTCCTCCATGTTCTGCAGGTTGCTCCAGGTTCTGCAGGTTCCTCCAGGTTCTGCAGGTGCCTCCATGTTCTGCAGGTTGCTCCAGGTTCTGCAGGTTCCTCCTGGTTCTGCAGGTTCCTCCATGTTCTGCAGGTTCCTCCATGTTCTGCAGGTTCCTCCAGGTTCTGCAGGTTCCTCCATGTTCTGAAGGGTTCCTCCAGGTTCTGCAGGTTCCTCCATGTTCTGCAGGTCCCTCCATGTTCTGCATGTTCCTGCAGGTTTTGCAGGTTCCTCCATGTTCTGCAGGTTCCTCCAGGTTCTGCAGGTTCCTCCGGGTTCTGCAGGTTCCTCCGGGTTCTGCAGATTCCTCCATGTTCTGCAGGTGCCTCCAGGTTCTGCAGGTTCCTCCATTTTGTGCAGGTTCTGCAGGTTCCTCCATGTTCTGGATGTTCCTCCATGTTCTGCTGGTTCTGCAGGTTCCTTCATGTTCTGCAGGTTCCTCCAGGTTCTGCAGGTTCCTCCATTTTCTGCAGATTCCTCCAGGTTCTGCAGGTCCCTCCATGTTCTGCAGGTTCCTCAAGGTTCTGCAGGTTCCTCCATGTTCTGCAGGTTCCTCCATTTCAGCATGTTCTGCAGGTTCTTCCAAGTTCTGCAGGTTCTTCCAGGTTCTGCAGGTTACTCCATGTTCTGCAGGTTCCTCCAGGTTCTGCAGGTTCCTCCATGTTCTGCAGGTTCCTCCATGTTCTGCAGGTTCCTCCAGGTTCTGCAGGTTCCTGCAGGTTCTTCCAGGTTCTGCAGGTTCTGCAGGTTCCCCCATGTTCTTTAGGTTCCTCCAGGTTATGCAGGTTACTTCTTGTTCTGCAGGTTACCCCAGGTTCCACAGGTTCCTCCATGTTCTGCAGGTTCCTCCAGGTTCTGCAGGTTCCTCCAGGTTCTGCAGGTTCCTCCAGTTTCTGCAGGTGCCTCATTGTTCTGCAGGTTGCTCCAGGTTCTAAAGGTTTCTGTGGTTTTGCAGGTTCCTCCATGTTTTGAAGGGTTCCTCCAGGTTTTGCAGGTTCCTCCAGGTTCTGAAGGTGCTTCCATGTTCTGCAGGTTCCTCCAGTTTCTGCAGGCTCCTCCATGTTCTCTAGGTTCCTCCAGGTTCTGCAGGTTCTGCAGGTTCCTCCATGTTTTGCAGGTTCCTACTGGTTCTGCAGGTACCTCCATGTTCTGCAGGTTCCTCCAGGTTTTGCAGGTTCCTCCATGTTCTGCAGGTTCCTCCAGGATCTGCAGGTTTCTCAATGTTCTGCAGGTCCCTCCAGGTTCTGCAGGTTCTGCAGGTTCCTCCATGTTCTGCAGGTTCCTCCATTTTCTGCATGTTCAGCAGGTTCCTCCATGTTCTCCAGGTTCTTCCAGGTTCTGCAGGTTCCTCCATATTCTGCATGTTCCTCCAGTTTCTACAGGTTCCTCCAGGTTCTGCCGGTGCCTCCATGTTCTGCAGGTTCCTCCATGTTCTGCAGGTTCCTCCAGGTTTATCAGGTTCCTCCATGTTCTACAGGTTCCTCCAGGTTCTGCAGGTTCCTGCAGGTTCTTCCAGGTTCTGCAGGTTTTGCAGGTTCCTCCATGTTCTGCAGGTTACTTCTTGTTCTGCAGGTTCCTCCAGGTTCTGCAGGTTCCTCCAGGTTCTGCAGGTGCCTCCAGGTTCTGCAGGTTCCTCCAGGTTCTCTAGGTTCCTCCAGGTTCTGCAGGTTATTTCTTGTTCTGCAGGTTCCTCCAGGTTCTGCAGGTTCCTCCATGTTCTGCAGGTTGCTCCAGGTTCTGCAGGTTCCTCCAGGTTCTGCAGGTGCCTCCAGGTTCTGCAGGTTCCTCCATGTTCTGCAGGTTGCTCCAGGTTCTGCAGGTTCCTCCAGGTTCTGCAGGTGCCTCCATGTTCTGCAGGTTGTTCCAGGTTCTGCAGGTTCCTCCAGGTTCTGCAGGTTCCTCCATGTTCTGAAGGTTCCTCCAGGTTCTGCAGGTTCCTCCATGTTCTGAAGGGTTCCTCCAGGTTCTGCAGGTTCCTCCATGTTCTGCAGGTCCCTCCATGTTCTGCATGTTCCTGCAGGTTTTGCAGGTTCCTCCATGTTCTGCAGGTTCCTCCAGGTTCTGCAGGTTCCTCCAGGTTCAGCAGGTTCCTCCGGGTTCTGCAGGTTCCTCCGGGTTCTGCAGGTTCCTACAGGTTCTGCAGGTGCCTCCAGGTTCTGCAGGTTCCTCCATTTTCTGCAGGTTCTGCAGGTTCCTCCATGTTCTGGAGGTTCCTCCATGTTCTGCTGGTTCTGCATTTTCCTTCATGTTCTGCAGGTTCCTCCAGGTTCTGCAGGTTCCTCCATGTTCTGCAGATTCCTCCAGGTTCTGCAGGTCCCTCCATGTTCTGCAGGTTCCTCAAGGTTCTGCAGGTTCCTCCATGTTCTGCAGGTTCCTCCATTTTCTGCATTTTCTGCAGGTTCTTCCATGTCCTGCAGGTTCTTCCAGGTTCTGCAGGTTTCTCCATGTTCTGCAGGTTCCTCCAGTTTCTGCAGGTTCCTCCAGGTTCTACAGGTGCCTCCATGTTCTGCAGGTTCCTCCAAGTTCTGCAGGTTGTCTCCATGTTCTGCAGGTTCCTCAAGGTTCTGCAGGTTCCTGCAGGTTCTTCCAGGTTCTGCAGGTTCTGCAGGTTCCCCCTTGTTATGTATGTTCCTCCAGGTTCTGCAGGTTCCTCAATGTTTTGCAGGTCGCTTCAGGTTCTGCAGGTTCCTCCAGGTTCTGCAGGTGCCTCCAAGTTCTGAAGGTTCCTCCATGTTCTGCAGGTTGTTCCAGGTTCTGCAGGTTCCTCCAGGTTCTGCAGGTGCCTCCATGTTCTGCAGGTTGCTCCAGGTTCTGCAGGTTCCTCCAGGTTCTGCAGGTTCCTCCATGTTCTGCAGGTTCCTCCAGGTTCTGCAGGTCCCTCCATGTTTTGCAGGTTCCTCCAGGTTCTAAAGGTTTCTGTGTTTTTTGCAGGTTCCTCCATGTTCTGAAGGGTTCCTCCAGGTTCTGCAAGTTCTTCCAGGTTCTTAAGGTGCTTCCATGTTCTGCAGGTTCCTCCAGGTTCTGCAGGTTCCTCCATGTTCTGTAGGTTCCTGCAGGTTCTGCAGGTTCTGCAGGTTCCTCCATGTTTTGCAGGTTCCTACAGGTTCTGCAGGTACCTCCATGTTCTGCAGGTTCCTCCAGGTTTTGCAGGTTCCTCCATGTTCTGCAGGTTCCTCCAGGTTCTGCAGGTTTCTCCATGTTCTGCAGGTTCCTCCAGGTTCTGCAGGTTCCTCAGTGTTCTGTAGGTTCCTCCATGTTCTGCAGGTTCTGCAGGTTCTGCAGGTTCCTAAATGTTTTGCAGGTTCCTTCATTTTTTGCATGTTCTGCAGGTTCCTCCATGTTCTGCAGGTTCTTCCAGTTTCTGCAGGTTCCTCCAGGTTCTGCAGGTACCTCCTTGTTATGCAGGTTCCTCCGGGTTCTGGAGGTTCCTCCAGGTTCTGCAGGTTCCTCCAGGTTTTGCAGGTTCCTCGAGGTTCTAAAGGTTCCTCCACGTTTTGCAGGTTCCTCCAGCTTCTGCAGGTTCCTCCAGGTTGTGCAGGTTCCTCCAAGTTCTCCAGGTTCCTCCAGGTTCTGCAGGTTCTGCAGGTTCCTCCATGTTTTGCAGGTTCCTACAGGTTCTGCAGGTTCCTCCATGTTCTGCAGGTTCCTCCAGGTTCTGCAGGTTTCTCCATGTTCTGCAGGTTCCTACAGGTTCTGCAGGTTCCTCCATGTTCGGCAGGTTCCTCCAGGTTTTGCAGGTTCCTCCATGTTCTGCAGGTTCCTCCAGGTTCTGCAGGTTTCTCCATGTTCTGCAGGTTCCTCCAGGTTCTGCAGGTTCCTCCACGTTCTGCAGGTTCCTCCAAGTTCTGCAGGTTCTGCAGGTTCCTAAATGTTCTGCAGGTTCCTCCATTTTCTGCATGTTCTGCAGGTTCTTCCAGTTTCTGCAGGTTCCTCCAAGTTCTGCAGGTTCTGCAGGTTCCTAAATGTTCTGCAGGTTCCTCCATTTTCTGCATGTTCTGCAGGTTCTTCCAGTTTCTGCAGGTTCCTCCAGGTTCTGAAGGTACCTCCTTGTCATGCAGGTTCCTCCGGGTTCTGCAGGTTCTTCCAGGTTCTGCAGGTTCCTCCAGGTTCTGCAGGTTCCTCCAGGTTTTGCAGGTTCCTCGAGGTTCTGCAGGTTCCTCCATGTTTTGCAGGTTCCTCCAGCTTCTGCAGGTTCCTCCAGGTTGTGCAGGTTCCTCCAAGTTCTTCAGGTTCCTCCAGGTTCTGCAGGTTCATCCAGCTTCTGCAGGTTCCTCCATGTTCTGCAGGTTCCTCTGGGTTCTGAAGGTTCCTCCAGGTTCTGCAGGTGCCTCCATGTTCTGCAGGTTCCTCCAGGTTCTGCAGGTTCCTCCACGTTCTGCAGGTTCCTCCAAGTTCTGCAGGTTCCTCCATTTTCTGCAGGTTCTGCAGGTTCCTCCATTTTCTGCAGGTTCCTCCATGTTATGCTGGTTCTGCAGGTTCCTCCATGTTCTGCAGGTTCTGCAGGTTCCTCCATGTTCTGCAGATTGCTCCAGGTTCTGCAGGTCCCTCCATGTTCTGCAGGTTCTTCCAGGTTCTGCAGGTTCTGCAGGTTCCTCCATGTTCTGCAGGTTCCTCCATTTTCTGCATGTTCAGCAGGTTCCTCCATGTTCTGCAGGTTCCTCCAGGTTCTGCAAGTTCATCCATGTTCTGCAGGTTTCTCCAGGTTCTGCATGTTCCTCCATGTTCTGCAGGTTCCTCCATGTTCTGCAGGTTCCCTTCAGGTTCTGCAGGTTCCTCCATGTTCTGCAGATTCCTCCAGGTTCTGCAGGTCCCTCCATGTTCTGCAGTTTCCTCCAGGTTCTGCAGGTTCTGCAGGTTCCTCCATGTTCTGCAGGTTCCTCCATTTTCTGCATGTTCAGCAGGTTCCTATATGTTCTGCAGGTTCTTCGTTGTTCTGCAGGTTCCTCCGGGTTCTGCAGGTTCCTCCAGGTTCTGCAGGTGCCTCCATGTTCTGCACGTTCTTCCGGGTCCTGCAGGTTCCTCCTCATTCTGCAGGTTCCTCCAGTTTTCTGCAGGTTCCTCCATTTTCTGCAGGTTCTGCAGGTTCCTCCATGTTCTGCAGGTTCCTCCATTTTCTGCAGGTTCTGAAAGTTCCTCAATGTTCTGCAGGTTCCTCCAGGTTCTGCAGGTTCCTCAAGGTTCTGCAGGTTCATCCATGTTCTGCAGGTTTCTCCAGGTTCTGCATGTTCCTCCATGTTCTGCAGGTTCTTCAAGGTTCTGCAGGTTCCTCCATGTTCTGCAGGTTCCTCCAGGTTCTGCAGGTGCCTCCATGTTCTGCAGGTTCCTCCAGGTTCTGCAGGTTCCTCCATGTTCTGCAGGTTCCTCCAGGTTTTTCAGGTTCCTCAAGGTGCTGCAAGTTCCTCCATGTTCTGAAGGGTTCCTTCAGGTTATGCAGGTGCCTCCATGTTCTGCAGGTTCCTCCAGGTTCTGCAGGTTCCTTCATGTTCTGAAGGGTTCCTCCAGGTTCTGCAGGTTCCTCCAGGTTCTGAAGGTGCCTCCATGTTCTGCAGGTTCCTCGTTGTTCTGCAGGTTCCTCCGGGTTCTGCAGGTTCCTCCAGGTTCTGCAGGTGCCTCCATGTTCTGCATGTTTTTCCACGTTCTGCAGGTTCCTCCAGGTTCTGCAGGTTCCTCCATGTTCTGCAGGTTCCTGAATTTTCTGCAGGTTCTGCGGGTTCCTCCTAGTTCTGCAGGTTCCTCCATTTTCTGCAGGTTCTGCAGGTTCCTCCATGTTCTGCAGGTTCCTCCAGGTTCTGCAGGTTCCTCCATGTTCTGCAGGTTCCTCCAGGTTCTGCTGGTTCCTCCATGTTCTGCAGGTTCCTCCAGGTTCTGCAGGTGCCTCCATGTTCTGCAGTTTCCTCCAGGTTCTGCATGTTCCTCCATGTTCTGCAGGTTCCTCCAGGATTTGCAGTTTCCTCCAGGTTCTGCAGGTTCCTCCATGTTCTGAAGGGTTCCTCCAGGTTCTGCAGGTGCCTCCATGTTCTGCAGGTTGCTCCAGGTTCTGCAGGTTCCTCCATGTTCTGCAGGTTGCTCCAGGTTGTGCAGGTGCCTCCAGGTTCTGCAGGTTCCTCCATGTTCTGAAGGGTTCCTCCAGGTTCTGAAGGTTCCCCCAGGTTCTGAAGGTGCTTCCATGTTCTGCAGGTTCCTCCAGGTTCTGCAGGTTCCTCCATGTTCTGTAGGTTCATCCAGGTTCTGCAGGTTATGCAGGTTCCTCCATGTTCTGCAGGTTGCTCCAGGTTGTGCAGGTGCCTCCAGGTTCTGCAGGTGCCTCTATGTTCTAAAGGGTTCCTCCAGGTTCTGCAGGTTCCTCCAGGTTCTGGAGGTGCTTCCATGTTCTGCAGGTTCCTCCAGGTTCTGCAGGTTCCTCCATGTTCTGTAGGTTGATCCAGGTTCTGCAGGTTCTGCAGGTTCCTCCATGTTTTGCAGGTTCCTACAGGTTCTGCAGGTGCCTCCATGTTCTGCAGTTTCCTCCAGGTTCTGCATGTTCCTCCATGTTCTGCAGGTTCCTCCAGGATTTGCAGGTTCCTCCAGGTTCTGCAGGTTCCTCCATGTTCTGAAGGGTTCCTCCAGGTTCTGCAGGTGCCTCCATGTTCTGCAGGTTGCTCCAGGTTCTGCAGGTTCATCCATGTTCTGCAGGTTGCTCCAGGTTGTGCAGGTGCTTCCAGGTTCTGCAGGTTCCTCCATGTTCTGAAGGGTTCCTCCAGGTTCTGCAGGTTCCTCCAGGTTCTGAAGGTGCTTCCATGTTCTGCAGGTTCCTCCAGGTTCTGCAGGTTCCTCCATGTTCTGTAGGTTCATCCAGGTTCTGCAGGTTATGCAGGTTCCTCCATGTTTTGCAGGTTCCTACAGGTTCTGCAGGTACCTCCATGTTCGGCAGGTTCCTCCAGGTTTTGCAGGTTCCTCCATGTTCTGCAGGTTCCTCCAGGTTCTGCAGGTTTCTCCATGTTCTGCAGGTTCCTCCAGGTTCTGCAGGTTCCTCCATGTTCTGCAGGTTCCTCCATGTTCTGCAAGTTCTGCAGGTTCCTAAATGTTCTGCAGGTTCCTCCATTTTCTGCATGTTCTGCAGGTTCTTCCAGTTTCTGCAGGTTCCCCCAGGTTCTGAAGGTACCTCCTTGTCATGCAGGTTCCTCCGGGTTCTGCAGGTTCCTCCAGGTTCTGCAGGTTCCTTCAGGTTCTGCAGGTTCCTCCAGGTTTTGCAGGTTCCTCGAGGTTCTGCAGGTTCCTCAATGTTTTGCAGGTTCCTCCATCTTCTGCAGGTTCCTCCAGGTTGTGCAGGTTCCTCCAGGTTCTTCAGGTTCCTCCAGGTTCTGCAGGTTCATCCAGCTTCTGCAGGTTCCTCCATGTTCTGCAGGTTCCTCTGGGTTCTGCAGGTTCCTCCAGGTTCTGCAGGTGCCTCCATGTTCTGCAGGTTCCTCCAGGTTCTGCAGGTTCCTCGATGTTCTGCAGGTTCCTCCAAGTTCTGCAGGTTCCTCCATTTTCTGTAGGTTCTGCAGGTTCCTCCATTTTCTGCAGGTTCCTCCATGTTATGCTGGTTCTGCAGGTTCCTCCATGTTCTGCAGGTTCCCTTCAGGTTCTGCAGGTTCCTCCATGTTCTGCAGATTCCTCCAGGTTCTGCCTGTTCCCTCCATGTTCTGCAGGTTCCTCCAGGTTCTGCAGGTTCTGCAGGTTCCTCCATGTTCTGCAGGTTCCTCCATTTTCTGCTTGTTCAGCAGGTTCCTCCATGTTCTGCAGGTTCTTACAGGTTCTGCAGGTTCCTCCATATTCTGCAGGTTCCTCCAGTTTCTACAGGTTCCTCCAGGTTCTGCCGGTGCCTCCATGTTCTGCAGGTTCCTCCAGGTTTATCAGGTTCCTCCATGTTCTGCAGGTTCTTCCAGGTTCTGCAGGTTCCTGCAGGTTCTTCCAGGTTCTTCCAGGTTCTGCAGGTTTTGCAGGTTCCTCCATGTTCTGCAGGTTCCTCCAGGTTCTGCAGGTTACTTCTTGTTCTGCAGGTTCCTCCAGGTTCTGCAGGTTCCTCCATGTTCTGCAGGTTCCTCCATGTTCTGCAGGTTGCTCCAGGTTCTGCAGGTTCCACCAGGTTCTGCAGGTTATTTCTTGTTCTGCAGGTTCCTCCAGGTTCTGCAGGTTCCTCCAGGTTCTGCAGGTGCCTCCAGGTTTATCAGGTTCCTCCATGTTCTGCAGGTTCTTCCAGGTTCTGCAGGTTCCTGCAGGTTCTTCCAGGTTCTTCCAGGTTCTGCAGGTTTTGCAGGTTCCTCCATGTTCTGCAGGTTCCTCCAGGTTCTGCAGGTTACTTCTTGTTCTGCAGGTTCCTCCAGGTTCTGCAGGTTCCTCCATGTTCTGCAGGTTCCTCCATGTTCTGCAGGTTGCTCCAGGTTCTGCAGGTTCCACCAGGTTCTGCAGGTTATTTCTTGTTCTGCAGGTTGCTCCAGGTTCTGCAGGTTCCTCCAGGTTCAGCAGGTGCCTCCAGGTTCTGCAGGTTCCTCCATGTTCTGCAGGTTGCTCCAGGTTCTGCAGGTTCCTCCAGGTTCTGCAGGTGCCTCCATGTTCTGCAGGTTGCTCCAGGTTCTGCAGGTTCCTCCAGGTTCTGCAGGTTCCTCCATGTTCTGCAGGTTCCTCCATGTTCTGCAGGTTATTTCTTGTTCTGCAGGTTCCTCCAGGTTCTGCATGTTCCTCCATGTTCTGCAGGTTCCTCCATGTTCTGCAGGTTGCTCCAGGTTCTGCAGGTTCCACCAGGTTCTGCAGGTTATTTCTTGTTCTGCAGGTTCCTCCAGGTTCTGCAGGTTCCTCCATGTTCTGCAGGTTCCTCCATGTTCTGCAGGTTGCTCCAGGTTCTGCAGGTTCCACCAGGTTCTGCAGGTTATTTCTTGTTTGCAGGTTCCTCCAGGTTCTGCAGGTTCCTCCATGTTCTGCAGGTTGCTCCAGGTTCTGCAGGTTCCTCCAGGTTCTGCAGGTGCCTCCAGGTTCTGCAGGTTCCTCCATGTTCTGCAGGTTGCTCCAGGTTCTGCAGGTTCCTCCAGGTTCTGCAGGTGCCTCCATGTTCTGCAGGTTGCTCCAGGTTCTGCAGGTTCCTCCAGGTTCTGCAGGTTCCTCCAGGTTCTGCAGGTTCCTCCATGTTCTGCAGGTTATTTCTTGTTCTGCAGGTTCCTCCAGGTTCTGCAGGTTCCTCCATGTTCTGCAGGTTGCTCCAGGTTCTGCAGGTTCCTCCAGGTTCTGCAGGTGCCTCCAGGTTCTGCAGGTTCCTCCATGTTCTGCAGGTTGCTCCAGGTTCTGCAGGTTCCTCCAGGTTCTGCAGGTGCCTCCATGTTCTGCAGGTTGCTCCAGGTTCTGCTGGTTCCACCAGGTTCTGCAGGTTCCTCCATTTTCTGCAGGTTGCTCCATGTTCTGCAGGTTCCTCCAGGTTCTGCATGTTCCTCCATGTTCTGAAGGGTTCCTCCAGGTTCTGCAGGTTCCTCAATGTTCTGCAGGTCCCTCCATGTTCTGCATGTTCCTGCAGGTTTTGCAGGTTCCTCCATGTTCTGCAGGTTCCTCCAGGTTTTGCAGGTTCCTCCAGGTTCTGCAGGTTCCTCCGGGTTCTGCAGGTTCCTCCGGGTTCTGCAGGTTCCTCCAGGTTCTGCAGGTGCCTCCAGGTTCTGCAGGTTCCTCCATTTTGTGCAGGTTCTGCAGGTTCCTCCATGTTCTGGAGGTTCCTCCATGTTCTGCTGGTTCTGCAGGTTCCTTCATGTTCTGCAGGTTCCTCCAGGTTCTGCAGGTGCCTCCAGGTTCTGCAGGTTCCTCCATGTTCTGCAGGTTGCTCCAGGTTCTGCTGGTTCCACCAGGTTCTGCAGGTTCCTCCATTTTCTGCAGGTTGCTCCATGTTCTGCAGGTTCCTCCAGGTTCTGCATGTTCCTCCATGTTCTGAAGGGTTCCTCCAGGTTCTGCAGGTTCCTCAATGTTCTGCAGGTCCCTCCATGTTCTGCATGTTCCTGCAGGTTTTGCAGGTTCCTCCATGTTCTGCAGGTTCCTCCAGGTTTTGCAGGTTCCTCCAGGTTCTGCAGGTTCCTCCGGGTTCTGCAGGTTCCTCCGGGTTCTGCAGGTTCCTCCAGGTTCTGCAGGTGCCTCCAGGTTCTGCAGGTTCCTCCATTTTGTGCAGGTTCTGCAGGTTCCTCCATTTTCTGCAGATTCCTCCAGGTTCTGCAGGTCCCTCCATGTTCTGCAGGTTCCTCAAGGTTCTGCAGGTTCCTCCATGTTCTGCAGGTTCCTCCATTTTCAGCATGTTCTGCAGGTTCTTCCAAGTTCTGCAGGTTCTTCCAGGTTCTACAGGTTCCTCCATGTTCTGCAGGTTCCTCAAGGTTCTGCAGGTTCCTCCATGTTCTGCAGGTTCCTCCATGTTCTGCAGGTTCCTCCAGGTTCTGCAGGTTGCTCCATGTTCTGCAGGTTCCTCCAGGTTCTGCAGGTTCCTGCAGGTTCTTCCAGGTTCTGCAGGTTCCCCCATGTTCTGCAGGTTCCTCCAGGTTATGCAGGTTACTTCTTGTTCTGCAGGTTCCCCCAGGTTCCACAGGTTCCTCCATGTTCTGCAGGTTCCTCCAGGTTCTGCAGGTTCCTCCAGGCTCTGCAGGTTCCTCAATGTTCTGCAGGTTGCTCCAGGTTCTGCAGGTTCCTCCAGGTTCTGCAGGTGCCTCATTGTTCTGCAGGTTGCTCCAGGTTCTGCAGGTTCCTCCAGGTTCTGCAGGTTCCTCCATGTTCTGCAGGTTCCTCCAGGTTCTGCAGGTCCCTCCATGTTTTGTAGGTTCCTCCAGGTTCTAAAGGTTTCTGTGGTTTTGCAGGTTCCTCCATGTTTTGAAGGGTTCCTCCAGGTTTTGCAGGTTCCTCCAGGTTCTGAAGGTGCTTCCATGTTCTGCAGGTTCCTCCAGTTTCTGCAGGCTCCTCCATGTTCTGTAGGTTCCTCCAGGTTCTGCAGGTTCCTCCATGTTTTGCAGGTTCCTACTGGTTCTGCAGGTACCTCCATGTTCTGCAGGTTCCTCCAGGTTTTGCAGGTTCCTCCATGTTCTGCAGGTTTCTCCAGGTTCTGCAGGTTTCTCAATGTTCTGCAGGTTCCTCCAGGTTCTGCAGGTTCCTCCATGTTCTGCAGGTTCCTCCATTTTCTGCATGTTCAGCAGGTTCCTCCATGTTCTGCAGGTTCTTCCAAGTTCTGCAGGTTCCTCCATATTCTGCATGTTCCTCCAGTTTCTACAGGTTCCTCCAGGTTCTGCCGGTGCCTCCATGTTCTGCAGGTTCCTACATGTTCTGCAGGTTCCTCCAGGTTGATCAGGTTCCTCCAGGTTCTACAGGTTCCTCCAGGTTCTGCAGGTTACTGCAGGTTCTTCCAGGTTCTGCAGGTTTTGCAGGTTCCTCCATGTTCTGCAGGTTACTTCTTGTTCTGCAGGTTCCTCCAGGTTCTGCAGGTTCCTCCATGTTCTGCAGGTTCCTCCAGGTTCTCTAGGTTCCTCCAGGTTCTGCAGGTTATTTCTTGTTCTGCAGGTTCCTCCAGGTTCTGCAGGTTCCTCCATGTTCTGCAGGTTGCTCCAGGTTCTGCAGGTTCCTCCAGGTTCTGCAGATGCCTCCAGGTTCTGCAGGTTCCTCCATGTTCTGCAGGTTGCTCCAGGTTCTGCAGGTTCCTCCAGGTTCTGCAGGTGCCTCCATGTTCTGCAGGTTGCTCCAGGTTCTGCAGGTTCCTCCAGGTTCTGCAGGTTCCTCCATGTTCTGAAGGTTCCTCCAGGTTCTGCAGGTTCCTCCATGTTCTGCAGGTCCCTCCATGTTCTGCATGTTCCTGCAGGTTTTGCAGGTTCCTCCATGTTCTGCAGGTTCCTCCAGGTTCAGCAGGTTCCTCCGGGTTCTGCAGGTTCCTCCGGGTTCTGCAGGTTCCTCCAGGTTCTGCAGGTGCCTCCAGGTTCTGCAGGTTCCTCCATTTTCTGCAGGTTCTGCAGGCTCCTCCATGTTCTGGAGGTTCCTCCATGTTCTGCTGGTTCTGCATTTTCCTTCATGTTCTGCAGGTTCCTCCAGGTTCTGCAGGTTCCTCCATGTTCTGCAGATTCCTCCAGGTTCTGCAGGTCCCTCCATGTTCTGCAGGTTCCTCAAGGTTCTGCAGGTTCCTCCATGTTCTGCAGGTTCCTCCATTTTCTGCATTTTCTGCAGGTTCTTCCATGTTCTGCAGGTTCTTCCAGGTTCTGCAGGTTTCTCCATGTTCTGCAGGTTCCTCCAGTTTCTGCAGGTTCCTCCAGGTTCTACAGGTGCCTCCATGTTCTGCAGGTTCCTCCAGGTTCTGCAGGTTGTCTCCATGTTCTGCAGGTTCCTCAAGGTTCTGCAGGTTCCTGCAAGTTCTTCCAGGTTCTGCAGGTTCCCCCTTGTTCTGTAGGTTCCTCCAGGTTCCACAGGTTCCTCCATGTTCTGCAGGTTCCTCCAGGTTCTGCAGGTTCCTCCAGGTTCTGCAGGTTCCTCAATGTTCTGCAGGTCGCTTCAGGTTCTGCAGGTTCCTCCAGGTTCTGCAGGTGCCCCCAAGTTCTGAAGGTTCCTCCATGTTCTGCAGGTTGTTCCAGGTTCTGCAGGTTCCTCCAGGTTCTGCAGGTGCCTCCATGTTCTGCAGGTTGCTCCAGGTTCTGCAGGTTCCTCCAGGTTCTGCAGGTTCCTCCATGTTCTGCAGGTTCCTCCAGGTTCTGCAGGTCCCTCCATGTTTTGCAGGTTCCTCCAGGTTCTAAAGGTTTCTGTGGTTTTTCCAGGTTCCTCCATGTTCTGAAGGGTTCCTCCAGGTTCTGCAAGTTCTTCCAGGTTCTTAAGGTGCTTCCATGTTCTGCAGGTTCCTCCAGGTTCTGCAGGTTCCTCCATGTTCTTTAGGTTCCTCCAGGTTCTGCAGGTTCTGCAGGTTCCTCCATGTTTTGCAGGTTCCTACAGGTTCTGCAAGTACCTCCATGTTCTGCAGGTTCCTCCAGGTTTTGCAGGTTCCTCCAGGTTCTGCAGGTTCCTCCAGGTTCTGCAGGTTTCTCCATGTTCTGCAGGTTCCTCCAGGTTCTGCAGGTTCCTCAGTGTTCTGTAGGTTCCTCCATGTTCTGCAGGTTCTGCAGGTTCTGCAGGTTCCTAAATGTTTTGCAGGTTCCTTCATTTTCTGCATGTTCTGCAGGTTCCTCCATGTTCTGCAGGTTCTTCCAGTTTCTGCAGGTTCCTCCAGGTTCTGCAGGTACCTCCTTGTTATGCAGGTTCCTCCGGGTTCTGCAGGTTCCTCCAGGTTCTGCAGGTTCCTCCAGGTTTTGCAGGTTCCTCGAGGTTCTAAAGGTTCCTCCACGTTTTGCAGGTTCCTCCAGCTTCTGCAGGTTCCTCCAGGTTGTGCAGGTTCCTCCAAGTTCTCCAGGTTCCTCCAGGTTCTGCAGGTTCCTCCAGCTTCTGCAGGTTCCTCCAGGTTCTGCAGGTTCATCCATGTTCTGCAGGTTTCTCCAGGTTCTGCATGTTCCTCCATGTTCTGCAGGTTCTTCCAGGTTCTGCAGGTTCCTCCATGTTCTGCAGGTTCCTCCAGGTTCTGCAGGTGCCTCCATGTTCTACAGGTTCCTCCAGGTTCTGCAGGTTCCTCCATGTTCTGCAGGTTCCTCCAGGTTTTTCAGGTTCCTCAAGGTGCTGCAAGTTCCTCCAAGTTCTGAAGGGTTCCTCCAGGTTATGCAGGTGCCTCCATGTTCTGCAGGTTCCTCCATGTTCTGCAGGTTCCTCCATGTTCTGCAGGTGCCTCCATGTTCTGCAGGTTCCTCCAGGTTCTGCAGGTTCCTCCATGTTCTGAAGGGTTCCTCCAGGTTCTGCAGGTTCCTCCAGGTTCTGAAGGTGCCTCTATGTTCTGCAGGTTCCTCGTTGTTCTGCAGGTTCCTCCGGGTTCTGCAGGTTCCTCCAGGTTCTGCAGGTGCCTCCATGTTCTGCATGTTTTTCCAGGTTCTGCAGGTTCCTCCAGGTTCTGCAGGTTCCTCCATTTTCTGCAGGTTCTGCAGGTTCCTCCACGTTCTGCAGGTTCCTCAATTTTCTGCAGGTTCTGCGGGTTCCTCCTTGTTCTGCAGGTTCCTCCATTTTCTGCAGGTTCTGCAGGTTCCTCCAGGTTCTGCAGGTTCCTCCATGTTCTGCAGGTTCCTCCAGGTTCTGCTGGTTCCTCCATGTTCTGCAGGTTCCTCCAGGTTCTGCAGGTGCCTCCATGTTCTGCAGTTTCCTCCAGGTTCTGCATGTTCCTCCATGTTCTGCAGGTTCCTCCAGGATTTGCAGGTTCCTCCAGGTTCTGCAGGTTCGTCCATGTTCTGAAGAGTTCCTCCAGGTTCTGCAGGTGCCTCCATGTTCTGCAGGTTGCTCCAGGCTCTGCAGTTTACTCCATGTTCTGCAGGTTGCTCCAGGTTGTGCAGGTGCCTCCAGGTTCTGCAGGTGCCTCTATGTTCTGAAGGGTTCCTCCAGGTTCTGCAGGTTCCTCGAGGTTCTGAAGGTGCTTCCATGTTCTGCAGGTTCCTCCAGGTTCTGCAGGTTCCTCCATGTTCTGTAGGTTCATCCAGGTTCTGCAGGTTCTGCAGGTTCCTCCATGTTTTGCAGGTCCCTACAGGTTCTGCAGGTGCCTCCATGTTCTGCAGTTTCCTCCAGGTTCTGCATGTTCCTCCATGTTCTGCAGGTTCCTCCAGGATTTGCAGGTTCCTCCAGGTTCTGCAGGTTCCTCCATGTTCTGAAGGGTTCCTCCAGGTTCTGCAGGTGCCTCCATGTTCTGCATGTTGCTCCAGGTTCTGCAGGTTCCTCCATGTTCTGCAGGTTTCTCCAGGTTGTGCAGGTGCCTCCAGGTTCTGCATGTGCCTCCATGTTCTGAAGGGTTCCTCCAGGTTCTGCAGGTTCCTCCAGGTTCTGAAGGTGCTTCCATGTTCTGCAGGTTCCTCCAGGTTCTGCAGGTTCCTCCATGTTCTGTAGGTTCATCCAGGTTATGCAGGTTATGCAGGTTCCTCCATGTTTTGCAGGTTCCTACAGGTTCTGCAGGTACCTCCATGTTCGGCAGGTTCCTCCAGGTTTTGCAGGTTCCTCCATGTTCTGCAGGTTCCTCCAGGTTCTGCAGGTTTCTCCATGTTCTGCAGGTTCCTCCAGGTTCTGCAGGTTCCTCCATGTTCTGCAGGTTCCTCCATGTTCTGCAGGTTCTGCAGGTTCCTAAATGTTCTGCAGGTTCCTCCATTTTCTGCATGTTCTGCAGGTTCTTCCAGTTTCTGCAGGTTCCTCAGGGTTCTGAAGGTACCTCCTTGTCATGCAGGTTCCTCCGGGTTCTGCAGGTTCCTCCAGGTTCTGCAGGTTCCTCCAGGTTTTGCAGGTTCCTCGAGGTTCTGCAGGTTCCTCCATGTTTTGCAGGTTCCTCCAGCTTCTGCAGGTTCCTCCAGGTTGTGCAGGTTCCTCCAAGTTCTTCAGGTTCCTTCAGGTTCTGCAGGTTCATCCAGCTTCTGCAGGTTCCTCCATGTTCTGCAGGTTCCTCTGAGTTCTGCAGGTTCCTCCAGGTTCTGCAGGTTATGCAGGTTCCTCCATGTTTTGCAGGTTCCTACAGGTTCTGCAGGTACCTCCATGTTCGGCAGGTTCCTCCAGGTTTTGCAGGTTCCTCCATGTTCTGCAGGTTCCTCCAGGTTCTGCAGGTTTCTCCATGTTCTGCAGGTTCCTCCAGGTTCTGCAGGTTCCTCCATGTTCTGCAGGTTCCTCCATGTTCTGCAGGTTCCACAGGTTCCTAAATGTTCTGCAGGTTCCTCCATTTTCTGCATGTTCTGCAGGTTCTTCCAGTTTCTGCAGGTTCCTCCAGGTTCTGAAGGTACCTCCTTGTCATGCAGGTTCCTCCGGGTTCTGCAGGTTCCTCCAGGTTCTGCAGGTTCCTCCAGGTTCTGCAGGTTCCTCCAGGTTTTGCAGGTTCCTCGAGGTTCTGCAGGTTCCTCCATGTTTTGCAGGTTCCTCCAGCTTCTGCAGGTTCCTCCAGGTTGTGCAGGTTCCTCCAAGTTCTTCAGGTTCCTCCAGGTTCTGTAGGTTCATCCAGCTTCTGCAGGTTCCTCCATATTCTGCATGTTCCTCCAGTTTCTACAGGTTCCTCCAGGTTCTGCCGGTGCCTCCATGTTCTGCAGGTTCCTACATGTTCTGCAGGTTCCTCCAGGTTTATCAGGTTCCTCCAGGTTCTACAGGTTCCTCCAGGTTGTGCAGGTTCCTCCAAGTTCTTCAGGTTCCTTCAGGTTCTGCAGGTTCATCCAGCTTCTGCAGGTTCCTCCATGTTCTGCAGGTTCCTCTGAGTTCTGCAGGTTCCTTCAGGTTCTGCAGGTTATGCAGGTTCCTCCATGTTTTGCAGGTTCCTACAGGTTCTGCAGGTACCTCCATGTTCGGCAGGTTCCTCCAGGTTTTGCAGGTTCCTCCATGTTCTGCAGGTTCCTCCAGGTTCTGCAGGTTTCTCCATGTTCTGCAGGTTCCTCCAGGTTCTGCAGGTTCCTCCATGTTCTGCAGGTTCCTCCATGTTCTGCAGGTTCTGCAGGTTCCTAAATGTTCTGCAGGTTCCTCCATTTTCTGCATGTTCTGCAGGTTCTTCCAGTTTCTGCAGGTTCCTCCAGGTTCTGAAGGTACCTCCTTGTCATGCAGGTTCCTGCGGGTTCTGCAGGTTCCTCCAGGTTCCTCCAGGTTCTGCAGGTTCCTCCAGGTTTTGCAGGTTCCTCGAGGTTCTGCAGGTTCCTCCATGTTTTGCAGGTTCCTCCAGCTTCTGCAGGTTCCTCCAGGTTGTGCAGGTTCCTCCAAGTTCTTCAGGTTCCTCCAGGTTCTGTAGGTTCATCCAGCTTCTGCAGGTTCCTCCATATTCTGCAGGTTCCTCCAGTTTCTACAGGTTCCTCCAGGTTCTGCCGGTGCCTCCATGTTCTGCAGGTTCCTACATGTTCTGCAGGTTCCTCCAGGTTTATCAGGTTCCTCCAGGTTCTACAGGTTCCTCCAGGTTCTGCAGGTTACTGCAGGTTCTTCAAGGTTCTGCAGGTTTTGCAGGTTCCTCCATGTTATGCAGGTTACTTCTTGTTCTGCAGGTTCCTCCAGGTTCTGCAGGTTCCTCCATGTTCTGCAGGTTCCTCCAGGTTCTCTAGGTTCCTCCAGGTTCTGCAGGTTATTTCTTGTTCTGCAGGTTCCTCCAGGTTCTGCAGGTTCCTCCATGTTCTGCAGGTTGCTCCAGGTTCTGCAGGTTCCTCCAGGTTCTGCAGATGCCTCCAGGTTCTGCAGGTGCCTCCATGTTCTGCAGGTTGCTCCAGGTTCTGCAGGTTCCTCCAGGTTCTGCAGGTTCCTCCATGTTCTGAAGGTTCCTCCAGGTTCTGCAGGTTCCTCCATGTTCTGAAGGGTTCCTCCAGGTTCTGCAGGTTCCTCCATGTTCTGCAGGTCCCTCCATGTTCTGCATGTTCCTGCAGGTTTTGCAGGTTCCTCCATGTTCTGCAGGTTCCTCCAGGTTCAGCAGGTTCCTCCGGGTTCTGCAGGTTCCTCCGGGTTCTGCAGGTTCCTACAGGTTCTGCAGGTGCCTCCAGGTTCTGCAGGTTCCTCCATTTTCTGCAGGTTCTGCAGGCTCCTCCATGTTCTGGAGGTTCCTCCATGTTCTGCTGGTTCTGCATTTTCCTTCATGTTCTGCAGGTTCCTCCAGGTTCTGCAGGTTCCTCCATGTTCTGCAGATTCCTCCAGGTTCTGCAGGTCCCTCCATGTTCTGCAGGTTCCTCAAGGTTCTGCAGGTTCCTCCATGTTCTGCAGGTTCCTCCATTTTCTGCATTTTCTGCAGGTTCTTCCATGTTCTGCAGGTTCTTCCAGGTTCTGCAGGTTTCTCCATGTTCTGCAGGTTCCTCCAGTTTCTGCAGGTTCCTCCAGGTTCTACAGGTGCCTCCATGTTCTGCAGGTTCCTCCAGGTTCTGCAGGTTGTCTCCATGTTCTGCAGGTTCCTCAAGGTTCTGCAGGTTCCTGCAAGTTCTTCCAGGTTCTGCAGGTTCCCCCTTGTTCTGTAGGTTCCTCCAGGTTCCACAGGTTCCTCCATGTTCTGCAGGTTCCTCCAGGTTCTGCAGGTTCCTCCAGGTTCTGCAGGTTCCTCAATGTTCTGCAGGTCGCTTCAGGTTCTGCAGGTTCCTCCAGGTTCTGCAGGTGCCCCCAAGTTCTGAAGGTTCCTCCATGTTCTGCAGGTTGTTCCAGGTTCTGCAGGTTCCTCCAGGTTCTGCAGGTGCCTCCATGTTCTGCAGGTTGCTCCAGGTTCTGCAGGTTCCTCCAGGTTCTGCAGGTTCCTCCATGTTCTGCTGGTTCCTCCAGGTTCTGCAGGTCCCTCCATGTTTTGCAGGTTCCTCCAGGTTCTAAAGGTTTCTGTGGTTTTTCCAGGTTCCTCCATGTTCTGAAGGGTTCCTCCAGGTTCTGCAAGTTCTTCCAGGTTCTTAAGGTGCTTCCATGTTCTGCAGGTTCCTCCAGGTTCTGCAGGTTCCTCCATGTTCTTTAGGTTCCTCCAGGTTCTGCAGGTTCTGCAGGTTCCTCCATGTTTTGCAGGTTCCTACAGGTTCTGCAGGTACCTCCATGTTCTGCAGGTTCCTCCAGGTTTTGCAGGTTCCTCCAGGTTCTGCAGGTTCCTCCAGGTTCTGCAGGTTTCTCCATGTTCTGCAGGTTCCTCCAGGTTCTGCAGGTTCCTCAGTGTTCTGTAGGTTCCTCCATGTTCTACAGGTTCTGCAGGTTCTGCAGGTTCCTAAATGTTTTGCAGGTTCCTCGAGGTTCTAAAGGTTCCTCCACGTTTTGCAGGTTCCTCCAGCTTCTGCAGGTTCCTCCAGGTTGTGCAGGTTCCTCCAAGTTCTCCAGGTTCCTCCAGGTTCTGCAGGTTCCTCCAGCTTCTGCAGGTTCCTCCAGGTCCTGCAGGTTCATCCATGTTCTGCAGGTTTCTCCAGGTTCTGCATGTTCCTCCATGTTCTGCAGGTTCTTCCAGGTTCTGCAGGTTCCTCCATGTTCTGCAGGTTCCTCCAGGTTCTGCAGGTGCCTCCATGTTCTACAGGTTCCTCCAGGTTCTGCAGGTTCCTCCATGTTCTGCAGGTTCCTCCAGGTTTTTCAGGTTCCTCAAGGTGCTGCAAGTTCCTCCAAGTTCTGAAGGGTTCCTCCAGGTTATGCAGGTGCCTCCATGTTCTGCAGGTTCCTCCATGTTCTGCAGGTTCCTCCATGTTCTGCAGGTGCCTCCAGGTTCTGCAGGCTCCTCCATGTTCTGCAGGTTCCTCCAGGTTCTGCAGGTTCCTCCATGTTCTGAAGGGTTCCTCCAGGTTCTGCAGGTTCCTCCAGGTTCTGAAGGTGCCTCTATGTTCTGCAGGTTCCTCGTTGTTCTGCAGGTTCCTCCGGGTTCTGCAGGTTCCTCCAGGTTCTGCAGGTGCCTCCATGTTCTGCATGTTTTTCCAGGTTCTGCAGGTTCCTCCAGGTTCTGCAGGTTCCTCCAATTTCTGCAGGTTCTGCAGGTTCCTCCACGTTCTGCAGGTTCCTCAATTTTCTGCAGGTTCTGCGGGTTCCTCCTTGTTCTGCAGGTTCCTCCATTTTCTGCAGGTTCTGCAGGTTCCTCCAGGTTCTGCAGGTTCCTCCATGTTCTGCAGGTTCCTCCAGGTTCTGCTGGTTCCTCCATGTTCTGCAGGTTCCTCCAGGTTCTGCAGGTGCCTCCATGTTCTGCAGTTTCCTCCAGGTTCTGCATGTTCCTCCATGTTCTGCAGGTTCCTCCAGGATTTGCAGGTTCCTCCAGGTTCTGCAGGTTCCTCCATGTTCTGAAGAGTTCCTCCAGGTTCTGCAGGTGCCTCCATGTTCTGCAGGTTGCTCCAGGCTCTGCAGTTTACTCCATGTTCTGCAGGTTGCTCCAGGTTCTGCAGTTTACTCCATGTTCTGCAGGTTGCTCCAGGTTGTGCAGGTGCCTCCAGGTTCTGCAGGTGCCTCTATGTTCTGAAGGGTTCCTCCAGGTTCTGCAGGTTCCTCGAGGTTCTGAAGGTGCTTCCATGTTCTGCAGGTTCCTCCAGGTTCTGCAGGTTCCTCCATGTTCTGTAGGTTCATCCAGGTTCTGCAGGTTCTGCAGGTTCCTCCATGTTTTGCAGGTCCCTACAGGTTCTGCAGGTGCCTCCATGTTCTGCAGTTTCCTCCAGGTTCTGCATGTTCCTCCATGTTCTGCAGGTTCCTCCAGGATTTGCAGGTTCCTCCAGGTTCTGCAGGTTCCTCCATGTTCTGAAGGGTTCCTCCAGGTTCTGCAGGTGCCTCCATGTTCTGCATGTTGCTCCAGGTTCTGCAGGTTCCTCCATGTTCTGCAGGTTTCTCCAGGTTGTGCAGGTGCCTCCAGGTTCTGCATGTGCCTCCATGTTCTGAAGGGTTCCTCCAGGTTCTGCAGGTTCCTCCAGGTTCTGAAGGTGCTTCCATGTTCTGCAGGTTCCTCCAGGTTCTGCAGGTTCCTCCATGTTCTGTAGGTTCATCCAGGTTATGCAGGTTATGCAGGTTCCTCCATGTTTTGCAGGTTCCTACAGGTTCTGCAGGTACCTCCATGTTCGGCAGGTTCCTCCAGGTTTTGCAGGTTCCTCCATGTTCTGCAGGTTCCTCCAGGTTCTGCAGGTTTCTCCATGTTCTGCAGGTTCCTCCAGGTTCTGCAGGTTCCTCCATGTTCTGCAGGTTCCTCCATGTTCTGCAGGTTCTGCAGGTTCCTAAATGTTCTGCAGGTTCCTCCATTTTCTGCATGTTCTGCAGGTTCTTCCAGTTTCTGCAGGTTCCTCAGGGTTCTGAAGGTACCTCCTTGTCATGCAGGTTCCTCCGGGTTCTGCAGGTTCCTCCAGGTTCTGCAGGTTCCTCCAGGTTTTGCAGGTTCCTCGAGGTTCTGCAGGTTCCTCCATGTTTTGCAGGTTCCTCCAGCTTCTGCAGGTTCCTCCAGGTTGTGCAGGTTCCTCCAAGTTCTTCAGGTTCCTTCAGGTTCTGCAGGTTCATCCAGCTTCTGCAGGTTCCTCCATGTTCTGCAGGTTCCTCTGAGTTCTGCAGGTTCCTCCAGGTTCTGCAGGTTATGCAGGTTCCTCCATGTTTTGCAGGTTCCTACAGGTTCTGCAGGTACCTCCATGTTCGGCAGGTTCCTCCAGGTTTTGCAGGTTCCTCCATGTTCTGCAGGTTCCTCCAGGTTCTGCAGGTTTCTCCATGTTCTGCAGGTTCCTCCAGGTTCTGCAGGTTCCTCCATGTTCTGCAGGTTCCTCCATGTTCTGCAGGTTCCACAGGTTCCTAAATGTTCTGCAGGTTCCTCCATTTTCTGCATGTTCTGCAGGTTCTTCCAGTTTCTGCAGGTTCCTCCAGGTTCTGAAGGTACCTCCTTGTCATGCAGGTTCCTCCGGGTTCTGCAGGTTCCTCCAGGTTCTGCAGGTTCCTCCAGGTTCTGCAGGTTCCTCCAGGTTTGGCAGGTTCCTCGAGGTTCTGCAGGTTCCTCCATGTTTTGCAGGTTCCTCCAGCTTCTGCAGGTTCCTCCAGGTTGTGCAGGTTCCTCCAAGTTCTTCAGGTTCCTCCAGGTTCTGTAGGTTCATCCAGCTTCTGCAGGTTCCTCCATATTCTGCATGTTCCTCCAGTTTCTACAGGTTCCTCCAGGTTCTGCCGGTGCCTCCATGTTCTGCAGGTTCATACATGTTCTGCAGGTTCCTCCAGGTTTATCAGGTTCCTCCAGGTTCTACAGGTTCCTCCAGGTTGTGCAGGTTCCTCCAAGTTCTTCAGGTTCCTTCAGGTTCTGCAGGTTCATCCAGCTTCTGCAGGTTCCTCCATGTTCTGCAGGTTCCTCTGAGTTCTGCAGGTTCCTCCAGGTTCTGCAGGTTATGCAGGTTCCTCCATGTTTTGCAGGTTCCTACAGGTTCTGCAGGTACCTCCATGTTCGGCAGGTTCCTCCAGGTTTTGCAGGTTCCTCCATGTTCTGCAGGTTCCTCCAGGTTCTGCAGGTTTCTCCATGTTCTGCAGGTTCCTCCAGGTTCTGCAGGTTCCTCCATGTTCTGCAGGTTCCTCCATGTTCTGCAGGTTCTGCAGGTTCCTAAATGTTCTGCAGGTTCCTCCATTTTCTGCATGTTCTGCAGGTTCTTCCAGTTTCTGCAGGTTCCTCCAGGTTCTGAAGGTACCTCCTTGTCATGCAGGTTCCTCCGGGTTCTGCAGGTTCCTCCAGGTTCCTCCAGGTTCTGCAGGTTCCTCCAGGTTTTGCAGGTTCCTCGAGGTTCTGCAGGTTCCTCCATGTTTTGCAGGTTCCTCCAGCTTCTGCAGGTTCCTCCAGGTTGTGCAGGTTCCTCCAAGTTCTTCAGGTTCCTCCAGGTTCTGTAGGTTCATCCAGCTTCTGCAGGTTCCTCCATATTCTGCATGTTCCTCCAGTTTCTACAGGTTCCTCCAGGTTCTGCCGGTGCCTCCATGTTCTGCAGGTTCCTACATGTTCTGCAGGTTCCTCCAGGTTTATCAGGTTCCTCCAGGTTCTACAGGTTCCTCCAGGTTCTGCAGGTTACTGCAGGTTCTTCCAGGTTCTGCAGGTTTTGCAGGTTCCTCCATGTTCTGCAGGTTACTTCTTGTTCTGCAGGTTCCTCCAGGTTCTGCAGGTTCCTCCATGTTCTGCAGGTTCCTCCAGGTTCTCTAGGTTCCTCCAGGTTCTGCAGGTTATTTCTTGTTCTGCAGGTTCCTCCAGGTTCTGCAGGTTCCTCCATGTTCTGCAGGTTGCTCCAGGTTCTGCAGGTTCCTCCAGGTTCTGCAGGTTGCTCCAGGTTCTGCAGGTTCCTCCAGGTTCTGCAGGTTCCTCCATGTTCTGAAGGTTCCTCCAGGTTCTGCAGGTTCCTCCATGTTCTGAAGGGTTCCTCCAGGTTCTGCAGGTTCCTCCATGTTCTGCAGGTCCCTCCATGTTCTGCATGTTCCTGCAGGTTTTGCAGGTTCCTCCATGTTCTGCAGGTTCCTCCAGGTTCAGCAGGTTCCTCCGGGTTCTGCAGGTTCCTCCGGGTTCTGCAGGTTCCTACAGGTTCTGCAGGTGCCTCCAGGTTCTGCAGGTTCCTCCATTTTCTGCAGGTTCTGCAGGCTCCTCCATGTTCTGGAGGTTCCTCCATGTTCTGCTGGTTCTGCATTTTCCTTCATGTTCTGCAGGTTCCTCCAGGTTCTGCAGGTTCCTCCATGTTCTGCAGATTCCTCCAGGTTCTGCAGGTCCCTCCATGTTCTGCAGGTTCCTCAAGGTTCTGCAGGTTCCTCCATGTTCTGCAGGTTCCTCCATTTTCTGCATTTTCTGCAGGTTCTTCCATGTTCTGCAGGTTCTTCCAGGTTCTGCAGGTTTCTCCATGTTCTGCAGGTTCCTCCAGTTTCTGCAGGTTCCTCCAGGTTCTACAGGTGCCTCCATGTTCTGCAGGTTCCTCCAGGTTCTGCAGGTTGTCTCCATGTTCTGCAGGTTCCTCAAGGTTCTGCAGGTTCCTGCAAGTTCTTCCAGGTTCTGCAGGTTCCCCCTTGTTCTGTAGGTTCCTCCAGGTTCCACAGGTTCCTCCATGTTCTGCAGGTTCCTCCAGGTTCTTCAGGTTCCTCCAGGTTCTGCAGGTTCCTCAATGTTCTGCAGGTCGCTTCAGGTTCTGCAGGTTCCTCCAGGTTCTGCAGGTGCCCCCAAGTTCTGAAGGTTCCTCCATGTTCTGCAGGTTGTTCCAGGTTCTGCAGGTTCCTCCAGGTTCTGCAGGTGCCTCCATGTTCTGCAGGTTGCTCCAGGTTCTGCAGGTTCCTCCAGGTTCTGCAGGTTCCTCCATGTTCTGCAGGTTCCTCCAGGTTCTGCAGGTCCCTCCATTTTTTGCAGGTTCCTCCAGGTTCTAAAGGTTTCTGTGGTTTTTCCAGGTTCCTCCATGTTCTGAAGGGTTCCTCCAGGTTCTGCAAGTTCTTCCAGGTTCTTAAGGTGCTTCCATGTTCTGCAGGTTCCTCCAGGTTCTGCAGGTTCCTCCATGTTCTTTAGGTTCCTCCAGGTTCTGCAGGTTCTGCAGGTTCCTCCATGTTTTGCAGGTTCCTACAGGTTCTGCAGGTACCTCCATGTTCTGCAGGTTCCTCCAGGTTTTGCAGGTTCCTCCAGGTTCTGCAGGTTCCTCCAGGTTCTGCAGGTTTCTCCATGTTCTGCAGGTTCCTCCAGGTTCTGCAGGTTCCTCAGTGTTCTTTAGGTTCCTCCATGTTCTGCAGGTTCTGCAGGTTCTGCAGGTTCCTAAATGTTTTGCAGGTTCCTTCATTTTCTGCATGTTCTGCAGGTTCCTCCATGTTCTGCAGGTTCTTCCAGTTTCTGCAGGTTCCTCCAGGTTCTGCAGGTACCTCCTTGTTATGCAGGTTCTGCAGGTTCCTCCACGTTCTGCAGGTTCCTCGTTGTTCTGCAGGTTCCTCCGGGTTCTGCAGGTTCCTCCAGGTTCTGCAGGTGCCTCCATGTTCTGCATGTTTTTCCAGGTTCTGCAGGTTCCTCCAGGTTCTGCAGGTTCCTCCATTTTCTGCAGGTTCTGCAGGTTCCTCCACGTTCTGCAGGTTCCTCAATTTTCTGCAGGTTCTGCGGGTTCCTCCTTGTTCTGCAGGTTCCTCCATTTTCTGCAGGTTCTGCAGGTTCCTCCAGGTTCTGCAGGTTCCTCCATGTTCTGCAGGTTCCTCCAGGTTCTGCTGGTTCCTCCATGTTCTGCAGGTTCCTCCAGGTTCTGCAGGTGCCTCCATGTTCTGCAGTTTCCTCCAGGTTCTGCATGTTCCTCCATGTTCTGCAGGTTCCTCCAGGATTTGCAGGTTCCTCCAGGTTCTGCAGGTTCCTCCATGTTCTGAAGAGTTCCTCCAGGTTCTGCAGGTGCCTCCATGTTCTGCAGGTTGCTCCAGGCTCTGCAGTTTACTCCATGTTCTGCAGGTTGCTCCAGGTTCTGCAGTTTACTCCATGTTCTGCAGGTTGCTCCAGGTTGTGCAGGTGCCTCCAGGTTCTGCAGGTGCCTCTATGTTCTGAAGGGTTCCTCCAGGTTCTGCAGGTTCCTCGAGGTTCTGAAGGTGCTTCCATGTTCTGCAGGTTCCTCCAGGTTCTGCAGGTTCCTCCATGTTCTGTAGGTTCATCCAGGTTCTGCAGGTTCTGCAGGTTCCTCCATGTTTTGCAGGTCCCTACAGGTTCTGCAGGTGCCTCCATGTTCTGCAGTTTCCTCCAGGTTCTGCATGTTCCTCCATGTTCTGCAGGTTCCTCCAGGATTTGCAGGTTCCTCCAGGTTCTGCAGGTTCCTCCATGTTCTGAAGGGTTCCTCCAGGTTCTGCAGGTGCCTCCATGTTCTGCATGTTGCTCCAGGTTCTGCAGGTTCCTCCATGTTCTGCAGGTTTCTCCAGGTTGTGCAGGTGCCTCCAGGTTCTGCATGTGCCTCCATGTTCTGAAGGGTTCCTCCAGGTTCTGCAGGTTCCTCCAGGTTCTGAAGGTGCTTCCATGTTCTGCAGGTTCCTCCAGGTTCTGCAGGTTCCTCCATGTTCTGTAGGTTCATCCAGGTTATGCAGGTTATGCAGGTTCCTCCATGTTTTGCAGGTTCCTACAGGTTCTGCAGGTACCTCCATGTTCGGCAGGTTCCTCCAGGTTTTGCAGGTTCCTCCATGTTCTGCAGGTTCCTCCAGGTTCTGCAGGTTTCTCCATGTTCTGCAGGTTCCTCCAGGTTCTGCAGGTTCCTCCATGTTCTGCAGGTTCCTCCATGTTCTGCAGGTTCTGCAGGTTCCTAAATGTTCTGCAGGTTCCTCCATTTTCTGCATGTTCTGCAGGTTCTTCCAGTTTCTGCAGGTTCCTCAGGGTTCTGAAGGTACCTCCTTGTCATGCAGGTTCCTCCGGGTTCTGCAGGTTCCTCCAGGTTCTGCAGGTTCCTCCAGGTTTTGCAGGTTCCTCGAGGTTCTGCAGGTTCCTCCATGTTTTGCAGGTTCCTCCAGCTTCTGCAGGTTCCTCCAGGTTGTGCAGGTTCCTCCAAGTTCTTCAGGTTCCTTCAGGTTCTGCAGGTTCATCCAGCTTCTGCAGGTTCCTCCATGTTCTGCAGGTTCCTCTGAGTTCTGCAGGTTCCTCCAGGTTCTGCAGGTTATGCAGGTTCCTCCATGTTTTGCAGGTTCCTACAGGTTCTGCAGGTACCTCCATGTTCGGCAGGTTCCTCCAGGTTTTGCAGGTTCCTCCATGTTCTGCAGGTTCCTCCAGGTTCTGCAGGTTTCTCCATGTTCTGCAGGTTCCTCCAGGTTCTGCAGGTTCCTCCATGTTCTGCAGGTTCCTCCATGTTCTGCAGGTTCCACAGGTTCCTAAATGTTCTGCAGGTTCCTCCATTTTCTGCATGTTCTGCAGGTTCTTCCAGTTTCTGCAGGTTCCTCCAGGTTCTGAAGGTACCTCCTTGTCATGCAGGTTCCTCCGGGTTCTGCAGGTTCCTCCAGGTTCTGCAGGTTCCTCCAGGTTCTGCAGGTTCCTCCAGGTTTGGCAGGTTCCTCGAGGTTCTGCAGGTTCCTCCATGTTTTGCAGGTTCCTCCAGCTTCTGCAGGTTCCTCCAGGTTGTGCAGGTTCCTCCAAGTTCTTCAGGTTCCTCCAGGTTCTGTAGGTTCATCCAGCTTCTGCAGGTTCCTCCATATTCTGCATGTTCCTCCAGTTTCTACAGGTTCCTCCAGGTTCTGCCGGTGCCTCCATGTTCTGCAGGTTCCTACATGTTCTGCAGGTTCCTCCAGGTTTATCAGGTTCCTCCAGGTTCTACAGGTTCCTCCAGGTTGTGCAGGTTCCTCCAAGTTCTTCAGGTTCCTTCAGGTTCTGCAGGTTCATCCAGCTTCTGCAGGTTCCTCCATGTTCTGCAGGTTCCTCTGAGTTCTGCAGGTTCCTCCAGGTTCTGCAGGTTATGCAGGTTCCTCCATGTTTTGCAGGTTCCTACAGGTTCTGCAGGTACCTCCATGTTCGGCAGGTTCCTCCAGGTTTTGCAGGTTCCTCCATGTTCTGCAGGTTCCTCCAGGTTCTGCAGGTTTCTCCATGTTCTGCAGGTTCCTCCAGGTTCTGCAGGTTCCTCCATGTTCTGCAGGTTCCTCCATGTTCTGCAGGTTCTGCAGGTTCCTAAATGTTCTGCAGGTTCCTCCATTTTCTGCATGTTCTGCAGGTTCTTCCAGTTTCTGCAGGTTCCTCCAGGTTCTGAAGGTACCTCCTTGTCATGCAGGTTCCTCCGGGTTCTGCAGGTTCCTCCAGGTTCCTCCAGGTTCTGCAGGTTCCTCCAGGTTTTGCAGGTTCCTCGAGGTTCTGCAGGTTCCTCCATGTTTTGCAGGTTCCTCCAGCTTCTGCAGGTTCCTCCAGGTTGTGCAGGTTCCTCCAAGTTCTTCAGGTTCCTCCAGGTTCTGTAGGTTCATCCAGCTTCTGCAGGTTCCTCCATATTCTGCATGTTCCTCCAGTTTCTACAGGTTCCTCCAGGTTCTGCCGGTGCCTCCATGTTCTGCAGGTTCCTACATGTTCTGCAGGTTCCTCCAGGTTTATCAGGTTCCTCCAGGTTCTACAGGTTCCTCCAGGTTCTGCAGGTTACTGCAGGTTCTTCCAGGTTCTGCAGGTTTTGCAGGTTCCTCCATGTTCTGCAGGTTACTTCTTGTTCTGCAGGTTCCTCCAGGTTCTGCAGGTTCCTCCATGTTCTGCAGGTTCCTCCAGGTTCTCTAGGTTCCTCCAGGTTCTGCAGGTTCCTCCAGGTTCTGCAGGTGCCCCCAAGTTCTGAAGGTTCCTCCATGTTCTGCAGGTTGTTCCAGGTTCTGCAGGTTCCTCCAGGTTCTGCAGGTGCCTCCATGTTCTGCAGGTTGCTCCAGGTTCTGCAGGTTCCTCCAGGTTCTGCAGGTTCCTCCATGTTCTGCAGGTTCCTCCAGGTTCTGCAGGTCCCTCCATTTTTTGCAGGTTCCTCCAGGTTCTAAAGGTTTCTGTGGTTTTTCCAGGTTCCTCCATGTTCTGAAGGGTTCCTCCAGGTTCTGCAAGTTCTTCCAGGTTCTTAAGGTGCTTCCATGTTCTGCAGGTTCCTCCAGGTTCTGCAGGTTCCTCCATGTTCTTTAGGTTCCTCCAGGTTCTGCAGGTTCTGCAGGTTCCTCCATGTTTTGCAGGTTCCTACAGGTTCTGCAGGTACCTCCATGTTCTGCAGGTTCCTCCAGGTTTTGCAGGTTCCTCCAGGTTCTGCAGGTTCCTCCAGGTTCTGCAGGTTTCTCCATGTTCTGCAGGTTCCTCCAGGTTCTGCAGGTTCCTCAGTGTTCTTTAGGTTCCTCCATGTTCTGCAGGTTCTGCAGGTTCTGCAGGTTCCTAAATGTTTTGCAGGTTCCTTCATTTTCTGCATGTTCTGCAGGTTCCTCCATGTTCTGCAGGTTCTTCCAGTTTCTGCAGGTTCCTCCAGGTTCTGCAGGTACCTCCTTGTTATGCAGGTTCTGCAGGTTCCTCCACGTTCTGCAGGTTCCTCGTTGTTCTGCAGGTTCCTCCGGGTTCTGCAGGTTCCTCCAGGTTCTGCAGGTGCCTCCATGTTCTGCATGTTTTTCCAGGTTCTGCAGGTTCCTCCAGGTTCTGCAGGTTCCTCCATTTTCTGCAGGTTCTGCAGGTTCCTCCACGTTCTGCAGGTTCCTCAATTTTCTGCAGGTTCTGCGGGTTCCTCCTTGTTCTGCAGGTTCCTCCATTTTCTGCAGGTTCTGCAGGTTCCTCCAGGTTCTGCAGGTTCCTCCATGTTCTGCAGGTTCCTCCAGGTTCTGCTGGTTCCTCCATGTTCTGCAGGTTCCTCCAGGTTCTGCAGGTGCCTCCATGTTCTGCAGTTTCCTCCAGGTTCTGCATGTTCCTCCATGTTCTGCAGGTTCCCCCAGGATTTGCAGGTTCCTCCAGGTTCTGCAGGTTCCTCCATGTTCTGAAGAGTTCCTCCAGGTTCTGCAGGTGCCTCCATGTTCTGCAGGTTGCTCCAGGCTCTGCAGTTTACTCCATGTTCTGCAGGTTGCTCCAGGTTGTGCAGGTGCCTCCAGGTTCTGCAGGTGCCTCTATGTTCTGAAGGGTTCCTCCAGGTTCTGCAGGTTCCTCGAGGTTCTGAAGGTGCTTCCATGTTCTGCAGGTTCCTCCAGGTTCTGCAGGTTCCTCCATGTTCTGTAGGTTCATCCAGGTTCTGCAGGTTCTGCAGGTTCCTCCATGTTTTGCAGGTCCCTACAGGTTCTGCAGGTGCCTCCATGTTCTGCAGTTTCCTCCAGGTTCTGCATGTTCCTCCATGTTCTGCAGGTTCCTCCAGGATTTGCAGGTTCCTCCAGGTTCTGCAGGTTCCTCCATGTTCTGAAGGGTTCCTCCAGGTTCTGCAGGTGCCTCCATGTTCTGCATGTTGCTCCAGGTTCTGCAGGTTCCTCCATGTTCTGCAGGTTTCTCCAGGTTGTGCAGGTGCCTCCAGGTTCTGCATGTGCCTCCATGTTCTGAAGGGTTCCTCCAGGTTCTGCAGGTTCCTCCAGGTTCTGAAGGTGCTTCCATGTTCTGCAGGTTCCTCCAGGTTCTGCAGGTTCCTCCATGTTCTGTAGGTTCATCCAGGTTATGCAGGTTATGCAGGTTCCTCCATGTTTTGCAGGTTCCTACAGGTTCTGCAGGTACCTCCATGTTCGGCAGGTTCCTCCAGGTTTTGCAGGTTCCTCCATGTTCTGCAGGTTCCTCCAGGTTCTGCAGGTTTCTCCATGTTCTGCAGGTTCCTCCAGGTTCTGCAGGTTCCTCCATGTTCTGCAGGTTCCTCCATGTTCTGCAGGTTCTGCAGGTTCCTAAATGTTCTGCAGGTTCCTCCATTTTCTGCATGTTCTGCAGGTTCTTCCAGTTTCTGCAGGTTCCTCAGGGTTCTGAAGGTACCTCCTTGTCATGCAGGTTCCTCCGGGTTCTGCAGGTTCCTCCAGGTTCTGCAGGTTCCTCCAGGTTTTGCAGGTTCCTCGAGGTTCTGCAGGTTCCTCCATGTTTTGCAGGTTCCTCCAGCTTCTGCAGGTTCCTCCAGGTTGTGCAGGTTCCTCCAAGTTCTTCAGGTTCCTTCAGGTTCTGCAGGTTCATCCAGCTTCTGCAGGTTCCTCCATGTTCTGCAGGTTCCTCTGAGTTCTGCAGGTTCCTCCAGGTTCTGCAGGTTATGCAGGTTCCTCCATGTTTTGCAGGTTCCTACAGGTTCTGCAGGTACCTCCATGTTCGGCAGGTTCCTCCAGGTTTTGCAGGTTCCTCCATGTTCTGCAGGTTCCTCCAGGTTCTGCAGGTTTCTCCATGTTCTGCAGGTTCCTCCAGGTTCTGCAGGTTCCTCCATGTTCTGCAGGTTCCTCCATGTTCTGCAGGTTCCACAGGTTCCTAAATGTTCTGCAGGTTCCTCCATTTTCTGCATGTTCTGCAGGTTCTTCCAGTTTCTGCAGGTTCCTCCAGGTTCTGAAGGTACCTCCTTGTCATGCAGGTTCCTCCGGGTTCTGCAGGTTCCTCCAGGTTCTGCAGGTTCCTCCAGGTTCTGCAGGTTCCTCCAGGTTTGGCAGGTTCCTCGAGGTTCTGCAGGTTCCTCCATGTTTTGCAGGTTCCTCCAGCTTCTGCAGGTTCCTCCAGGTTGTGCAGGTTCCTCCAAGTTCTTCAGGTTCCTCCAGGTTCTGTAGGTTCATCCAGCTTCTGCAGGTTCCTCCATATTCTGCATGTTCCTCCAGTTTCTACAGGTTCCTCCAGGTTCTGCCGGTGCCTCCATGTTCTGCAGGTTCCTACATGTTCTGCAGGTTCCTCCAGGTTTATCAGGTTCCTCCAGGTTCTACAGGTTCCTCCAGGTTGTGCAGGTTCCTCCAAGTTCTTCAGGTTCCTTCAGGTTCTGCAGGTTCATCCAGCTTCTGCAGGTTCCTCCATGTTCTGCAGGTTCCTCTGAGTTCTGCAGGTTCCTCCAGGTTCTGCAGGTTATGCAGGTTCCTCCATGTTTTGCAGGTTCCTACAGGTTCTGCAGGTACCTCCATGTTCGGCAGGTTCCTCCAGGTTTTGCAGGTTCCTCCATGTTCTGCAGGTTCCTCCAGGTTCTGCAGGTTTCTCCATGTTCTGCAGGTTCCTCCAGGTTCTGCAGGTTCCTCCATGTTCTGCAGGTTCCTCCATGTTCTGCAGGTTCTGCAGGTTCCTAAATGTTCTGCAGGTTCCTCCATTTTCTGCATGTTCTGCAGGTTCTTCCAGTTTCTGCAGGTTCCTCCAGGTTCTGAAGGTACCTCCTTGTCATGCAGGTTCCTCCGGGTTCTGCAGGTTCCTCCAGGTTCCTCCAGGTTCTGCAGGTTCCTCCAGGTTTTGCAGGTTCCTCGAGGTTCTGCAGGTTCCTCCATGTTTTGCAGGTTCCTCCAGCTTCTGCAGGTTCCTCCAGGTTGTGCAGGTTCCTCCAAGTTCTTCAGGTTCCTCCAGGTTCTGTAGGTTCATCCAGCTTCTGCAGGTTCCTCCATATTCTGCATGTTCCTCCAGTTTCTACAGGTTCCTCCAGGTTCTGCCGGTGCCTCCATGTTCTGCAGGTTCCTACATGTTCTGCAGTTTCCTCCAGGTTTATCAGGTTCCTCCAGGTTCTACAGGTTCCTCCAGGTTCTGCAGGTTACTGCAGGTTCTTCCAGGTTCTGCAGGTTTTGCAGGTTCCTCCATGTTCTGCAGGTTACTTCTTGTTCTGCAGGTTCCTCCAGGTTCTGCAGGTTCCTCCATGTTCTGCAGGTTCCTCCAGGTTCTCTAGGTTCCTCCAGGTTCTGCAGGTTATTTCTTGTTCTGCAGGTTCCTCCAGGTTCTGCAGGTTCCTCCATGTTCTGCAGGTTGCTCCAGGTTCTGCAGGTTCCTCCAGGTTCTGCAGGTTGCTCCAGGTTCTGCAGGTTCCTCCAGGTTCTGCAGGTTCCTCCATGTTCTGAAGGTTCCTCCAGGTTCTGCAGGTTCCTCCATGTTCTGAAGGGTTCCTCCAGGTTCTGCAGGTTCCTCCATGTTCTGCAGGTCCCTCCATGTTCTGCATGTTCCTGCAGGTTTTGCAGGTTCCTCCATGTTCTGCAGGTTCCTCCAGGTTCAGCAGGTTCCTCCGGGTTCTGCAGGTTCCTCCGGGTTCTGCAGGTTCCTACAGGTTCTGCAGGTGCCTCCAGGTTCTGCAGGTTCCTCCATTTTCTGCAGGTTCTGCAGGCTCCTCCATGTTCTGGAGGTTCCTCCATGTTCTGCTGGTTCTGCATTTTCCTTCATGTTCTGCAGGTTCCTCCAGGTTCTGCAGGTTCCTCCATGTTCTGCAGATTCCTCCAGGTTCTGCAGGTCCCTCCATGTTCTGCAGGTTCCTCAAGGTTCTGCAGGTTCCTCCATGTTCTGCAGGTTCCTCCATTTTCTGCATTTTCTGCAGTTTCTTCCATGTTCTGCAGGTTCTTCCAGGTTCTGCAGGTTTCTCCATGTTCTGCAGGTTCCTCCAGTTTCTGCAGGTTCCTCCAGGTTCTACAGGTGCCTCCATGTTCTGCAGGTTCCTCCAGGTTCTGCAGGTTGTCTCCATGTTCTGCAGGTTCCTCAAGGTTCTGCAGGTTCCTGCAAGTTCTTCCAGGTTCTGCAGGTTCCCCCTTGTTCTGTAGGTTCCTCCAGGTTCCACAGGTTCCTCCATGTTCTGCAGGTTCCTCCAGGTTCTTCAGGTTCCTCCAGGTTCTGCAGGTTCCTCAATGTTCTGCAGGTCGCTTCAGGTTCTGCAGGTTCCTCCAGGTTCTGCAGGTGCCCCCAAGTTCTGAAGGTTCCTCCATGTTCTGCAGGTTGTTCCAGGTTCTGCAGGTTCCTCCAGGTTCTGCAGGTGCCTCCATGTTCTGCAGGTTGCTCCAGGTTCTGCAGGTTCCTCCAGGTTCTGCAGGTTCCTCCATGTTCTGCAGGTTCCTCCAGGTTCTGCAGGTCCCTCCATTTTTTGCAGGTTCCTCCAGGTTCTAAAGGTTTCTGTGGTTTTTCCAGGTTCCTCCATGTTCTGAAGGGTTCCTCCAGGTTCTGCAAGTTCTTCCAGGTTCTTAAGGTGCTTCCATGTTCTGCAGGTTCCTCCAGGTTCTGCAGGTTCCTCCATGTTCTTTAGGTTCCTCCAGGTTCTGCAGGTTCTGCAGGTTCCTCCATGTTTTGCAGGTTCCTACAGGTTCTGCAGGTACCTCCATGTTCTGCAGGTTCCTCCAGGTTTTGCAGGTTCCTCCAGGTTCTGCAGGTTCCTCCAGGTTCTGCAGGTTTCTCCATGTTCTGCAGGTTCCTCCAGGTTCTGCAGGTTCCTCAGTGTTCTTTAGGTTCCTCCATGTTCTGCAGGTTCTGCAGGTTCTGCAGGTTCCTAAATGTTTTGCAGGTTCCTTCATTTTCTGCATGTTCTGCAGGTTCCTCCATGTTCTGCAGGTTCTTCCAGTTTCTGCAGGTTCCTCCAGGTTCTGCAGGTACCTCCTTGTTATGCAGGTTCCTCCGGGTTCTGCAGGTTCCTCCAGGTTCTGCAGGTTCCTCCAGGTTTTGCAGGTTCCTCGAGGTTCTAAAGGTTCCTCCACGTTTTGCAGGTTCCTCCAGCTTCTGCAGGTTCCTCCAGGTTGTGCAGGTTCCTCCAAGTTCTCCAGGTTCCTCCAGGTTCTGCAGGTTCCTCCAGCTTCTGCAGGTTCCTCCAGGTTCTGCAGGTTCATCCATGTTCTGCAGGTTTCTCCAGGTTCTGCATGTTCCTCCATGTTCTGCAGGTTCTTCCAGGTTCTGCAGGTTCCTCCATGTTCTGCAGGTTCCTCCAGGTTCTGCAGGTGCCTCCATGTTCTACAGGTTCCTCCAGGTTCTGCAGGTTCCTCCATGTTCTGCAGGTTCCTCCAGGTTTTTCAGGTTCCTCAAGGTGCTGCAAGTTCCTCCAAGTTCTGAAGGGTTCCTCCAGGTTATGCAGGTGCCTCCATGTTCTGCAGGTTCCTCCAGGTTCTGCAGGTTCCTCCATGTTCTGCAGGTGCCTCCAGGTTCTGCAGGCTCCTCCATGTTCTGCAGGTTCCTCCAGGTTCTGCAGGTTCCTCCATGTTCTGAAGGGTTCCTCCAGGTTCTGCAGGTTCCTCCAGATTCTGAAGGTGCCTCCATGTTCTGCAGGTTCCTCGTTGTTCTGCAGGTTCCTCCGGGTTCTGCAGGTTCCTCCAGGTTCTGCAGGTGCCTCCATGTTCTGCATGTTTTTCCAGGTTCTGCAGGTTCCTCCATGTTCTGCAGGTTCCTCCATTTTCTGCAGGTTCTGCAGGTTCCTCCACGTTCTGCAGGTTCCTCAATTTTCTGCAGGTTCTGCGGGTTCCTCCTTGTTCTGCAGGTTCCTCCATTTTCTGCAGGTTCTGCAGGTTCCTCCAGGTTCTGCAGGTTCCTCCATGTTCTGCAGGTTCCTCCAGGTTCTGCTGGTTCCTCCATGTTCTGCAGGTTCCTCCAGGATTTGCAGGTTCCTCCAGGTTCTGCAGGTTCCTCCATGTTCTGAAGGGTTCCTCCAGGTTCTGCAGGTGCCTCCATGTTCTGCAGGTTGCTCCAGGCTCTGCAGTTTACTCCATGTTCTGCAGGTTGCTCCAGGTTGTGCAGGTGCCTCCAGGTTCTGCAGGTGCCTCTATGTTCTGAAGGGTTCCTCCAGGTTCTGCAGGTTCCTCGAGGTTCTGAAGGTGCTTCCATGTTCTGCAGGTTCCTCCAGGTTCTGCAGGTTCCTCCATGTTCTGTAGGTTCATCCAGGTTCTGCAGGTTCCTCCATGTTTTGCAGGTCCCTACAGGTTCTGCAGGTGCCTCCATGTTCTGCAGTTTCCTCCAGTTTCTGCATGTTCCTCCATGTTCTGCAGGTTCCTCCAGGATTTGCAGGTTCCTCCAGGTTCTGCAGGTTCCTCCATGTTCTGAAGGGTTCCTCCAGGTTCTGCAGGTGCCTCCATGTTCTGCATGTTGCTCCAGGTTCTGCAGGTTCCTCCATGTTCTGCAGGTTTCTCCAGGTTGTGCAGGTGCCTCCAGGTTCTGCATGTGCCTCCATGTTCTGAAGGGTTCCTCCAGGTTCTGCAGGTTCCTCCAGGTTCTGAAGGTGCTTCCATGTTCTGCAGGTTCCTCCAGGTTCTGCAGGTTCCTCCATGTTCTGTAGGTTCATCCAGGTTATGCAGGTTATGCAGGTTCCTCCATGTTTTGCAGGATCCTACAGGTTCTGCAGGTACCTCCATGTTCGGCAGGTTCCTCCAGGTTTTGCAGGTTCCTCCATGTTCTGCAGGTTCCTCCAGGTTCTGCAGGTTTCTCCTTGTTCTGCAGGTTTCTCCAGGTTCTGCAGGTTCCTCCATGTTCTGCAGGTTCCTCCATGTTCTGCAGGTTCTGCAGGTTCCTAAATGTTCTGCAGGTTCCTCCATTTTCTGCATGTTCTGCAGGTTCTTCCAGTTTCTGCAGGTTCCTCAGGGTTCTGAAGGTACTTCCTTGTCATGCAGGTTCCTCCGGGTTCTGCAGGTTCCTCCAGGTTCTGCAGGTTCCTCCAGGTTTTGCAGGTTCCTCGAGGTTCTGCAGGTTCCTCCATGTTTTGCAGGTTCCTCCAGCTTCTGCAGGTTCCTCCAGGTTGTGCAGGTTCCTCCAAGTTCTTCAGGTTCCTTCAGGTTCTGCAGGTTCATCCAGCTTCTGCAGGTTCCTCCATGTTCTGCAGGTTCCTCTGAGTTCTGCAGGTTCCTCCAGGTTCTGCAGGTTATGCAGGTTCCTCCATGTTTTGCAGGTTCCTACAGGTTCTGCAGGTACCTCCATGTTCGGCAGGTTCCTCCAGGTTTTGCAGGTTCCTCCATGTTCTGCAGGTTCCTCCAGGTTCTGCAGGTTTCTCCATGTTCTGCAGGTTCCTCCAGGTTCTGCAGGTTCCTCCATGTTCTGCAGGTTCCTCCATGTTCTGCAGGTTCTGCAGGTTCCTAAATGTTCTGCAGGTTCCTCCATTTTCTGCATGTTCTGCAGGTTCTTCCAGTTTCTGCAGGTTCCTCCAGGTTCTGAAGGTACCTCCTTGTCATGCAGGTTCCTCCGGGTTCTGCAGGTTCCTCCAGGTTCTGCAGGTTCCTCCAGGTTTTGCAGGTTCCTCGAGGTTCTGCAGGTTCCTCCATGTTTTGCAGGTTCCTCCAGCTTCTGCAGGTTCCTCCAGGTTGTGCAGGTTCCTCCAAGTTCTTCAGGTTCCTCCAGGTTCTGTAGGTTCATCCAGCTTCTGCAGGTTCCTCCATGTCCTGCAGGTTCCTCTGAGTTCTGCAGGTTCCTCCAGGTACTGCAGGTGCCTCCATGTTCTGCAGGTTCCTCCAGGTTCTGCAGGTTCCTCCACGTTCTGCGTGTTCCTCCAAGTTCTGCAGGTTCCTCCATTTTCTGCAGGTTCTGCAGGTTCCTCCTTTTTCTGCAGGTTCCTCCATGTTATTCTGGTTCTGCAGGTTCCTCCATGTTCTGCAGGCTCCCTTCAGGTTCTGCAAGTTCCTCCATGTTCTGCAGATTCCTCCAGGTTCTGCAGGTCCCTCCATGTTCTGCAGGTTCCTCCAGGTTCTGCAGGTTCTGCAGGTTCCTCCATGTTCTGCAGGTTCCTCCATTATCTGCTGTTCAGCAGGTTCCTCCATGTTCTGCAGGTTCTTCCAGGTTCTGCAGGTTCCTCCATATTCTGCAGGTTCCTCCAGTTTCTACAGGTTCCTCCAGGTTCTGCCGGTGCCTCCACGTTCTGCAGGTTCCTCCAGGTTTATCAGGTTCCTCCATGTTCTGCAGGTTCCTCCAGGTTCTGCAGGTTCCTGCAGGTTCTTCCAGGTTCTGCAGGTTTTGCAGGTTGCTCCATGTTCTGCAGGTTCCTCCAGGTTCTGCAGGTTACTTCTTGTTCTGCAGGTTCCTCCATGTTCTGCAGGTTCCTCCATGTTCTGCAGGTTGCTCCAGGTTCTGCAGGTTCCTCCACGTTCTGCAGGTTATTTCTTGTTCTGCAGGTTCCTCCAGGTTCTGCAGGTTCCTCCATGTTCTGCAGGTTGCTCCAGGTTCTGCAGGTTCCTCCAGGTTCTGCAGGTGCCTCCAGGTTCTGCAGGTTCCTCCATGTTCTGCATGTTGCTCCAGGTTCTGCAGGTTCCTCCAGGTTCTGCAGGTGCCTCCATGTTCTGCAGGTTGCTCCAGGTTCTGCAGGTTCCTCCAGGTTCTGCAGGTTCCTCCATGTTCTGCAGGTTCCTCCATGTTCTGCAGGTTCCTCCAGGTTCTGCAGGGTCCTCCATGTTCTGAAGGGTTCCTCCAGGTTCTGCAGGTTCCTCCATGTTCTGCAGGTCCCTCCATTTTCTGCAGGTTCCTCCAGGTTCTGCAGGATCCTCCATGTTCTGCAGGTTCCTCCATGTTCTGCAGGTTCCTCCAGGTTCTGCAGGTTGCTCCATGTTCTGCAGGTTACTCCAGGTTCTGCAGGTTCCTGCAGGTTCTTCCAGGTTCTGCAGGTTCTGCAGGTTCCCCCATGTTCTGCAGGTTCCTCCAGGTTATGCAAGTTACTTCTTGTTCTGCAGGTTCCCCCAGGTTCCACAGGTTCCTCCTTGTTCTGCAGGTTCCTCCAGGTTCTGCAGGTTCCTCCAGGTTCTGCAGGTTCCTCAATGTTCTGCAGGTTGCTCCAGGTTCTGCAGGTTCCTCCAGGTTCTGCAGGTGCCTCATTGTTCTGCAGGTTGCTCCAGGTTCTGCAGGTTCCTCCAGGTTCTGCAGGTTCCTCCATGTTCTGCAGGTTCCTCCAGGTTCTGCAGGTCCCTCCATGTTTTGTAGGTTCCTCCAGGTTCTAAAGGTTTCTGTGGTTTTGCAGGTTCCTCCATGTTTTGAAGGGTTCCTCCAGGTTTTGCAGGTTCCTCCAGGTTCTGAAGGTGCTTCCATGTTCTGCAGGTTCCTCCAGTTTATGCAGGTTCCTCCATGTTCTGTAGGTTCCTCCAGGTTCTGCAGGTTCTGCAGGTTCCTCCATGTTTTGCAGGTTCCTACTGGATCTGCAGGTACCTCCATGTTCTGCAGGTTCCTCCAGGTTTTGCAGGTTCCTCCATGTTCTGCAGGTTCCTCCAGGTTCTGCAGGTTTCTCATTGTTCTGCAGGTTCCTCCAGGTTCTGCAGGTTCTGCAGGTCCCTCCATGTTCTGCAGGTTCCTCCATTTTCTGCATGTTCTGCAGGTTCCTCCATATTCTGCATGTTCCTCCAGTTTCTACAGGTTCCTCCAGGATCTGCCGGTGCCTCCATGTTCTGCAGGTTCCTCCATGTTCTGCAGGTTCCTCCAGGTTTATCAGGTTCCTCCATGTTCTACAGGTTCCTCCAGGTTCTGCAGGTTCCTGCAGGTTCTTCCAGGTTCTGCAGGTTTTGCAGGTTCCTCCATGTTCTGCAGGTTACTTCTTGTTCTGCAGGTTCCTCCAGGTTCTGCAGGTTCCTCCATGTTCTGCAGGTTCCTCCAGGTTCTCTAGGTTCCTCCAGGTTCTGCAGGTTATTTCTTGTTCTGCAGGTTCCTCCAGGTTCTGCAGGTTCCTCCATGTTCTGCAGCTTGCTCCAGGTTCTGCAGGTTCCTCCAGGTTCTGCAGGTGCCTCCAGGTTCTGCAGGTTCCTCCATGTTCTGCAGGTTGCTCCAGGTTCTGCAGGTTCCTCCAGGTTCAGCAGGTTCCTCCGGGTTCTGCAGGTTCCTCCGGGTTCTGCAGGTTCCTACAGGTTCTGCAGGTGCCTCCAGGTTCTGCAGGTTCCTCCATTTTCTGCAGGTTCTGCAGGCTCCTCCATGTTCTGGAGGTTCCTCCATGTTCTGCTGGTTCTGCATTTTCCTTCATGTTCTGCAGGTTCCTCCAGGTTCTGCAGGTTCCTCCATGTTCTGCAGATTCCTCCAGGTTCTGCAGGTCCCTCCATGTTCTGCAGGTTCCTCAAGGTTCTGCAGGTTCCTCCATGTTCTGCAGGTTCCTCCATTTTCTGCATTTTCTGCAGGTTCTTCCATGTTCTGCAGGTTCTTCCAGGTTCTGCAGGTTTCTCCATGTTCTGCAGGTTCCTCCAGTTTCTGCAGGTTCCTCCAGGTTCTACAGGTGCCTCCATGTTCTGCAGGTTCCTCCAGGTTCTGCAGGTTGTCTCCATGTTCTGCAGGTTCCTCAAGGTTCTGCAGGTTCCTGCAAGTTCTTCCAGGTTCTGCAGGTTCCCCCTTGTTCTGTAGGTTCCTCCAGGTTCCACAGGTTCCTCCATGTTCTGCAGGTTCCTCCAGGTTCTTCAGGTTCCTCCAGGTTCTGCAGGTTCCTCAATGTTCTGCAGGTCGCTTCAGGTTCTGCAGGTTCCTCCAGGTTCTGCAGGTGCCCCCAAGTTCTGAAGGTTCCTCCATGTTCTGCAGGTTGTTCCAGGTTCTGCAGGTTCCTCCAGGTTCTGCAGGTGCCTCCATGTTCTGCAGGTTGCTCCAGGTTCTGCAGGTTCCTCCAGGTTCTGCAGGTTCCTCCATGTTCTGCAGGTTCCTCCAGGTTCTGCAGGTCCCTCCATTTTTTGCAGGTTCCTCCAGGTTCTAAAGGTTTCTGTGGTTTTTCCAGGTTCCTCCATGTTCTGAAGGGTTCCTCCAGGTTCTGCAAGTTCTTCCAGGTTCTTAAGGTGCTTCCATGTTCTGCAGGTTCCTCCAGGTTCTGCAGGTTCCTCCATGTTCTTTAGGTTCCTCCAGGTTCTGCAGGTTCTGCAGGTTCCTCCATGTTTTGCAGGTTCCTACAGGTTCTGCAGGTACCTCCATGTTCTGCAGGTTCCTCCAGGTTTTGCAGGTTCCTCCAGGTTCTGCAGGTTCCTCCAGGTTCTGCAGGTTTCTCCATGTTCTGCAGGTTCCTCCAGGTTCTGCAGGTTCCTCAGTGTTCTTTAGGTTCCTCCATGTTCTGCAGGTTCTGCAGGTTCTGCAGGTTCCTAAATGTTTTGCAGGTTCCTTCATTTTCTGCATGTTCTGCAGGTTCCTCCATGTTCTGCAGGTTCTTCCAGTTTCTGCAGGTTCCTCCAGGTTCTGCAGGTACCTCCTTGTTATGCAGGTTCCTCCGGGTTCTGCAGGTTCCTCCAGGTTCTGCAGGTTCCTCCAGGTTCAGCAGGTTCCTCCGGGTTCTGCAGGTTCCTCCGGGTTCTGCAGGTTCCTACAGGTTCTGCAGGTGCCTCCAGGTTCTGCAGGTTCCTCCATTTTCTGCAGGTTCTGCAGGCTCCTCCATGTTCTGGAGGTTCCTCCATGTTCTGCTGGTTCTGCATTTTCCTTCATGTTCTGCAGGTTCCTCCAGGTTCTGCAGGTTCCTCCATGTTCTGCAGATTCCTCCAGGTTCTGCAGGTCCCTCCATGTTCTGCAGGTTCCTCAAGGTTCTGCAGGTTCCTCCATGTTCTGCAGGTTCCTCCATTTTCTGCATTTTCTGCAGGTTCTTCCATGTTCTGCAGGTTCTTCCAGGTTCTGCAGGTTTCTCCATGTTCTGCAGGTTCCTCCAGTTTCTGCAGGTTCCTCCAGGTTCTACAGGTGCCTCCATGTTCTGCAGGTTCCTCCAGGTTCTGCAGGTTGTCTCCATGTTCTGCAGGTTCCTCAAGGTTCTGCAGGTTCCTGCAAGTTCTTCCAGGTTCTGCAGGTTCCCCCTTGTTCTGTAGGTTCCTCCAGGTTCCACAGGTTCCTCCATGTTCTGCAGGTTCCTCCAGGTTCTTCAGGTTCCTCCAGGTTCTGCAGGTTCCTCAATGTTCTGCAGGTCGCTTCAGGTTCTGCAGGTTTCTCCAGGTTCTGCAGGTGCCCCCAAGTTCTGAAGGTTCCTCCATGTTCTGCAGGTTGTTCCAGGTTCTGCAGGTTCCTCCAGGTTCTGCAGGTGCCTCCATGTTCTGCAGGTTGCTCCAGGTTCTGCAGGTTCCTCCAGGTTCTGCAGGTTCCTCCATGTTCTGCAGGTTCCTCCAGGTTCTGCAGGTCCCTCCATTTTTTGCAGGTTCCTCCAGGTTCTAAAGGTTTCTGTGGTTTTTCCAGGTTCCTCCATGTTCTGAAGGGTTCCTCCAGGTTCTGCAAGTTCTTCCAGGTTCTTAAGGTGCTTCCATGTTCTGCAGGTTCCTCCAGGTTCTGCAGGTTCCTCCATGTTCTTTAGGTTCCTCCAGGTTCTGCAGGTTCTGCAGGTTCCTCCATGTTTTGCAGGTTCCTACAGGTTCTGCAGGTACCTCCATGTTCTGCAGGTTCCTCCAGGTTTTGCAGGTTCCTCCAGGTTCTGCAGGTTCCTCCAGGTTCTGCAGGTTTCTCCATGTTCTGCAGGTTCCTCCAGGTTCTGCAGGTTCCTCAGTGTTCTTTAGGTTCCTCCATGTTCTGCAGGTTCTGCAGGTTCTGCAGGTTCCTAAATGTTTTGCAGGTTCCTTCATTTTCTGCATGTTCTGCAGGTTCCTCCATGTTCTGCAGGTTCTTCCAGTTTCTGCAGGTTCCTCCAGGTTCTGCAGGTACCTCCTTGTTATGCAGGTTCCTCCGGGTTCTGCAGGTTCCTCCAGGTTCTGCAGGTTCCTCCAGGTTTTGCAGGTTCCTCGAGGTTCTAAAGGTTCCTCCACGTTTTGCAGGTTCCTCCAGCTTCTGCAGGTTCCTCCAGGTTGTGCAGGTTCCTCCAAGTTCTCCAGGTTCCTCCAGGTTCTGCAGGTTCCTCCAGCTTCTGCAGGTTCCTCCAGGTTCTGCAGGTTCATCCATGTTCTGCAGGTTTCTCCAGGTTCTGCATGTTCCTCCATGTTCTGCAGGTTCTTCCAGGTTCTGCAGGTTCCTCCATGTTCTGCAGGTTCCTCCAGGTTCTGCAGGTGCCTTCATGTTCTACAGGTTCCTCCAGGTTCTGCAGGTTCCTCCATGTTCTGCAGGTTCCTCCAGGTTTTTCAGGTTCCTCAAGGTGCTGCAAGTTCCTCCAAGTTCTGAAGGGTTCCTCCAGGTTATGCAGGTGCCTCCATGTTCTGCAGGTTCCTCCAGGTTCTGCAGGTTCCTCCATGTTCTGCAGGTGCCTCCAGGTTCTGCAGGCTCCTCCATGTTCTGCAGGTTCCTCCAGGTTCTGCAGGTTCCTCCATGTTCTGAAGGGTTCCTCCAGGTTCTGCAGGTTCCTCCAGATTCTGAAGGTGCCTCCATGTTCTGCAGGTTCCTCGTTGTTCTGCAGGTTCCTCCGGGTTCTGCAGGTTCCTCCAGGTTCTGCAGGTGCCTCCATGTTCTGCATGTTTTTCCAGGTTCTGCAGGTTCCTCCATGTTCTGCAGGTTCCTCCATTTTCTGCAGGTTCTGCAGGTTCCTCCACGTTCTGCAGGTTCCTCAATTTTCTGCAGGTTCTGCGGGTTCCTCCTTGTTCTGCAGGTTCCTCCATTTTCTGCAGGTTCTGCAGGTTCCTCCAGGTTCTGCAGGTTCCTCCATGTTCTGCAGGTTCCTCCAGGTTCTGCTGGTTCCTCCATGTTCTGCAGGTTCCTCCAGGATTTGCAGGTTCCTCCAGGTTCTGCAGGTTCCTCCATGTTCTGAAGGGTTCCTCCAGGTTCTGCAGGTGCCTCCATGTTCTGCAGGTTGCTCCAGGCTCTGCAGTTTACTCCATGTTCTGCAGGTTGCTCCAGGTTGTGCAGGTGCCTCCAGGTTCTGCAGGTGCCTCTATGTTCTGAAGGGTTCCTCCAGGTTCTGCAGGTTCCTCGAGGTTCTGAAGGTGCTTCCATGTTCTGCAGGTTCCTCCAGGTTCTGCAGGTTCCTCCATGTTCTGTAGGTTGATCCAGGTTCTGCAGGTTCCTCCATGTTTTGCAGGTCCCTACAGGTTCTGCAGGTGCCTCCATGTTCTGCAGTTTCCTCCAGTTTCTGCATGTTCCTCCATGTTCTGCAGGTTCCTCCAGGATTTGCAGGTTCCTCCAGGTTCTGCAGGTTCCTCCATGTTCTGAAGGGTTCCTCCAGGTTCTGCAGGTGCCTCCATGTTCTGCATGTTGCTCCAGGTTCTGCAGGTTCCTCCATGTTCTGCAGGTTTCTCCAGGTTGTGCAGGTGCCTCCAGGTTCTGCATGTGCCTCCATGTTCTGAAGGGTTCCTCCAGGTTCTGCAGGTTCCTCCAGGTTCTGAAGGTGCTTCCATGTTCTGCAGGTTCCTCCAGGTTCTGCAGGTTCCTCCATGTTCTGTAGGTTCATCCAGGTTATGCAGGTTATGCAGGTTCCTCCATGTTTTGCAGGATCCTACAGGTTCTGCAGGTACCTCCATGTTCGGCAGGTTCCTCCAGGTTTTGCAGGTTCCTCCATGTTCTGCAGGTTCCTCCAGGTTCTGCAGGTTTCTCCATGTTCTGCAGGTTTCTCCAGGTTCTGCAGGTTCCTCCATGTTCTGCAGGTTCCTCCATGTTCTGCAGGTTCTGCAGGTTCCTAAATGTTCTGCAGGTTCCTCCATTTTCTGCATGTTCTGCAGGTTCTTCCAGTTTCTGCAGGTTCCTCAGGGTTCTGAAGGTACTTCCTTGTCATGCAGGTTCCTCCGGGTTCTGCAGGTTCCTCCAGGTTCTGCAGGTTCCTCCAGGTTTTGCAGGTTCCTCGAGGTTCTGCAGGTTCCTCCATGTTTTGCAGGTTCCTCCAGCTTCTGCAGGTTCCTCCAGGTTGTGCAGGTTCCTCCAAGTTCTTCAGGTTCCTTCAGGTTCTGCAGGTTCATCCAGCTTCTGCAGGTTCCTCCATGTTCTGCAGGTTCCTCTGAGTTCTGCAGGTTCCTCCAGGTTCTGCAGGTTATGCAGGTTCCTCCATGTTTTGCAGGTTCCTACAGGTTCTGCAGGTACCTCCATGTTCGGCAGGTTCCTCCAGGTTTTGCAGGTTCCTCCATGTTCTGCAGGTTCCTCCAGGTTCTGCAGGTTTCTCCATGTTCTGCAGGTTCCTCCAGGTTCTGCAGGTTCCTCCATGTTCTGCAGGTTCCTCCATGTTCTGCAGGTTCTGCAGGTTCCTAAATGTTCTGCAGGTTCCTCCATTTTCTGCATGTTCTGCAGGTTCTTCCAGTTTCTGCAGGTTCCTCCAGGTTCTGAAGGTACCTCCTTGTCATGCAGGTTCCTCCGGGTTCTGCAGGTTCCTCCAGGTTCTGCAGGTTCCTCCAGGTTTTGCAGGTTCCTCGAGGTTCTGCAGGTTCCTCCATGTTTTGCAGGTTCCTCCAGCTTCTGCAGGTTCCTCCAGGTTGTGCAGGTTCCTCCAAGTTCTTCAGGTTCCTCCAGGTTCTGTAGGTTCATCCAGCTTCTGCAGGTTCCTCCATGTCCTGCAGGTTCCTCTGAGTTCTGCAGGTTCCTCCAGGTACTGCAGGTGCCTCCATGTTCTGCAGGTTCCTCCAGGTTCTGCAGGTTCCTCCACGTTCTGCGTGTTGCTCCAAGTTCTGCAGGTTCCTCCATTTTCTGCAGGTTCTGCAGGTTCCTCCTTTTTCTGCAGGTTCCTCCATGTTATTCTGGTTCTGCAGGTTCCTCCATGTTCTGCAGGCTCCCTTCAGGTTCTGCAAGTTCCTCCATGTTCTGCAGATTCCTCCAGGTTCTGCAGGTCCCTCCATGTTCTGCAGGTTCCTCCAGGTTCTGCAGGTTCTGCAGGTTCCTCCATGTTCTGCAGGTTCCTCCATTATCTGCTGTTCAGCAGGTTCCTCCATGTTCTGCAGGTTCTTCCAGGTTCTGCAGGTTCCTCCATATTCTGCAGGTTCCTCCAGTTTCTACAGGTTCCTCCAGGTTCTGCCGGTGCCTCCACGTTCTGCAGGTTCCTCCAGGTTTATCAGGTTCCTCCATGTTCTGCAGGTTCCTCCAGGTTCTGCAGGTTCCTGCAGGTTCTTCCAGGTTCTGCAGGTTTTGCAGGTTGCTCCATGTTCTGCAGGTTCCTCCAGGTCCTGCAGGTTACTTCTTGTTCTGCAGGTTCCTCCATGTTCTGCAGGTTCCTCCATGTTCTGCAGGTTGCTCCAGGTTCTGCAGGTTCCTCCACGTTCTGCAGGTTATTTCTTGTTCTGCAGGTTCCTCCAGGTTCTGCAGGTTCCTCCATGTTCTGCAGGTTGCTCCAGGTTCTGCAGGTTCCTCCAGGTTCTGCAGGTGCCTCCAGGTTCTGCAGGTTCCTCCATGTTCTGCAGGTTGCTCCAGGTTCTGCAGGTTCCTCCAGGTTCTGCAGGTGCCTCCATGTTCTGCAGGTTGCTCCAGGTTCTGCAGGTTCCTCCAGGTTCTGCAGGTTCCTCCATGTTCTGCAGGTTCCTCCATGTTCTGCAGGTTCCTCCAGGTTCTGCAGGGTCCTCCATGTTCTGAAGGGTTCCTCCAGGTTCTGCAGGTTCCTCCATGTTCTGCAGGTCCCTCCATTTTCTGCAGGTTCCTCCAGGTTCTGCAGGATCCTCCATGTTCTGCAGGTTCCTCCATGTTCTGCAGGTTCCTCCAGGTTCTGCAGGTTGCTCCATGTTCTGCAGGTTACTCCAGGTTCTGCAGGTTCCTGCAGGTTCTTCCAGGTTCTGCAGGTTCTGCAGGTTCCCCCATGTTCTGCTGGTTCCTCCAGGTTATGCAAGTTACTTCTTGTTCTGCAGGTTCCCCCAGGTTCCACAGGTTCCTCCTTGTTCTGCAGGTTCCTCCAGGTTCTGCAGGTTCCTCCAGGTTCTGCAGGTTCCTCAATGTTCTGCAGGTTGCTCCAGGTTCTGCAGGTTCCTCCAGGTTCTGCAGGTGCCTCATTGTTCTGCAGGTTGCTCCAGGTTCTGCAGGTTCCTCCAGGTTCTGCAGGTTCCTCCATGTTCTGCAGGTTCCTCCAGGTTCTGCAGGTCCCTCCATGTTTTGTAGGTTCCTCCAGGTTCTAAAGGTTTCTGTGGTTTTGCAGGTTCCTCCATGTTTTGAAGGGTTCCTCCAGGTTTTGCAGGTTCCTCCAGGTTCTGAAGGTGCTTCCATGTTCTGCAGGTTCCTCCAGTTTATGCAGGTTCCTCCATGTTCTGTAGGTTCCTCCAGGTTCTGCAGGTTCTGCAGGTTCCTCCATGTTTTGCAGGTTCCTACTGGATCTGCAGGTACCTCCATGTTCTGCAGGTTCCTCCAGGTTTTGCAGGTTCCTCCATGTTCTGCAGGTTCCTCCAGGTTCTGCAGGTTTCTCAATGTTCTGCAGGTTCCTCCAGGTTCTGCAGGTTCTGCAGGTCCCTCCATGTTCTGCAGGTTCCTCCATTTTCTGCATGTTCTTCAGGTTCCTCCATATTCTGCATGTTCCTCCAGTTTCTACAGGTTCCTCCAGGATCTGCCGGTGCCTCCATGTTCTGCAGGTTCCTCCATGTTCTGCAGGTTCCTCCAGGTTTATCAGGTTCCTCCATGTTCTACAGGTTCCTCCAGGTTCTGCAGGTTCCTGCAGGTTCTTCCAGGTTCTGCAGGTTTTGCAGGTTCCTCCATGTTCTGCAGGTTACTTCTTGTTCTGCAGGTTCCTCCAGGTTCTGCAGGTTCCTCCATGTTCTGCAGGTTCCTCCAGGTTCTCTAGGTTCCTCCAGGTTCTGCAGGTTATTTCTTGTTCTGCAGGTTCCTCCAGGTTCTGCAGGTTCCTCCATGTTCTGCAGCTTGCTCCAGGTTCTGCAGGTTCCTCCAGGTTCTGCAGGTGCCTCCAGGTTCTGCAGGTTCCTCCATGTTCTGCAGGTTGCTCCAGGTTCTGCAGGTTCCTCCAGGTTCTGCAGGTGCCTCCATGTTCTGCAGGTTGCTCCAGGTTCTGCAGGTTCCTCCAGGTTCTGCAGGTTCCTCCATGTTCTGAAGGTTCCTCCAGGTTCTGCAGGTTCCTCCATGTTCTGAAGGGTTCCTCCAGGTTCTGCAGGTTCCTCCATGTTCTGCAGGTCCCTCCATGTTCTGCATATTCCTGCAGGTTTTGCAGGTTCCTCCATGTTCTGCAGGTTCCTCCAGGTTCTGCAGGTTCCTCCAGGTTCTGCAGGTTCCTCCGGGTTCTGCAGGTTCCTCCGGGTTCTACAGGTTCCTACAGGTTCTGCAGGTGCCTCCAGGTTCTGCAGGTTCCTCCATTTTCTGCAGGTTCTGCAGGTTCCTCCATGTTCTGGAGGTTCCTCCATGTTCTGCTGGTTCTGCATTTTCCTTCATGTTCTGCAGGTTCCTCCAGGTTCTGCAGGTGCCTCCAAGTTCTGCAGGTTCCTCCATGTTCTGCAGGTTGCTCCAGGTTCTGCAGGTTCCTCCAGGTTCTGCTGGTGCCTCCATGTTCTGCAGGTTGCTCCAGGTTCTGCAGGTTCCTCCAGGTTCTGCAGGTTCCTCCATGTTCTGAAGGTTCCTCCAGGTTCTGCAGGTTCCTCCATGTTCTGAAGGGTTCCTCCAGGTTCTGCAGGTTCCTCCATGTTCTGCAGGTCCCTCCATGTTCTGCATATTCCTGCAGGTTTTGCAGGTTCCTCCATGTTCTGCAGGTTCCTCCAGGTTCTGCAGGTTCCTCCGGGTTCTGCAGGTTCCTCCGGGTTCTACAGGTTCCTACAGATTCTGCAGGTGCCTCCAGGTTCTGCAGGTTCCTCCATTTTCTGCAGGTTCTGCAGGTTCCTCCATGTTCTGGAGGTTCCTCCATGTTCTGCTGGTTCTGCATTTTCCTTCATGTTCTGCAGGTTCCTCCAGGTTCTGCAGGTTCCTCCATGTTCTGCAGATTCCTCCAGGTTCTGCAGGTCCCTCCATGTTCTGCAGGTTCCTCAAGGTTCTGCAGGTTCCTCCATGTTCTGCAGGTTTCTCCATTTTCTGCATTTTCTGCAGGTTCTTCCATGTTCTGCATGTTCTTCCAGGTTCTGCAGGTTCTGCAGGTTCCCCCTTGTTCTGTAGGTTCCTCCAGGTTCCACAGGTTCCTCCATGTTCTGCAGGTTCCTCCAGGTTCTGCAGGTTCCTCAATGTTCTGCAGGTCTCATCAGGTTCTGCAGGTTCCTCCATGTTCTGCAGGTCCCTCCATGTTCTGCATATTCCTGCAGGTTTTGCAGGTTCCTCCATGTTCTGCAGGTTCCTCCAGGTTCTGCAGGTTCCTCCAGGTTCTGCAGGTTCCTCCGGGTTCTGCAGGTTCCTCCGGGTTCTACAGGTTCCTACAGGTTCTGCAGGTGCCTCCAGGTTCTGCAGGTTCCTCCATTTTCTGCAGGTTCTGCAGGTTCCTCCATGTTCTGGAGGTTCCTCCATGTTCTGCTGGTTCTGCATTTTCCTTCATGTTCTGCAGGTTCCTCCAGGTTCTGCAGGTGCCTCCAAGTTCTGCAGGTTCCTCCATGTTCTGCAGGTTGCTCCAGGTTCTGCAGGTTCCTCCAGGTTCTGCTGGTGCCTCCATGTTCTGCAGGTTGCTCCAGGTTCTGCAGGTTCCTCCAGGTTCTGCAGGTTCCTCCATGTTCTGAAGGTTCCTCCAGGTTCTGCAGGTTCCTCCATGTTCTGAAGGGTTCCTCCAGGTTCTGCAGGTTCCTCCATGTTCTGCAGGTCCCTCCATGTTCTGCATATTCCTGCAGGTTTTGCAGGTTCCTCCATGTTCTGCAGGTTCCTCCAGGTTCTGCAGGTTCCTCCAGGTTCTGCAGGTTCCTCCGGGTTCTGCAGGTTCCTCCGGGTTCTACAGGTTCCTACAGATTCTGCAGGTGCCTCCAGGTTCTGCAGGTTCCTCCATTTTCTGCAGGTTCTGCAGGTTCCTCCATGTTCTGGAGGTTCCTCCATGTTCTGCTGGTTCTGCATTTTCCTTCATGTTCTGCAGGTTCCTCCAGGTTCTGCAGGTTCCTCCATGTTCTGCAGATTCCTCCAGGTTCTGCAGGTCCCTCCATGTTCTGCAGGTTCCTCAAGGTTCTGCAGGTTCCTCCATGTTCTGCAGGTTTCTCCATTTTCTGCATTTTCTGCAGGTTCTTCCATGTTCTGCAGGTTCTTCCAGGTTCTGCAGGTTCTGCAGGTTCCCCCTTGTTCTGTAGGTTCCTCCAGGTTCCACAGGTTCCTCCATGTTCTGCAGGTTCCTCCAGGTTCTGCAGGTTCCTCAATGTTCTGCAGGTCGCATCAGGTTCTGCAGGTTCCTCCAGGTTCTGCAGTTGCCTCCAAGTTCTGAAGGTTCCTCCATGTTCTGCAGGTTATTCCAGGTTCTGCAGGTTCCTCCAGGTTCTGCAGGTGCCTCCATGTTCTGCAGGTTGCTCCAGGTTCTGCAGGTTCCTCCAGGTTCCGCAGGTTCCTCCAGGTTCTGCAGGTCCCTCCATGTTTTGCAGGTTCCTCCAGGTTCTAAAGGTTTCTGTGGTTTTTGCAGGTTCCTCCATGTTCTGAAGGGTTCCTCCAGGTTCTGCAAGTTCTTCCAGGTTCTGAAGGTGCTTCCATGTTCTGCAGGTTCCTCCAGGTTCTGCAGGTTCCTCCATGTTCTGTAGGTTCCTCCAAGTTCTGCAGGTTCTGCAGGTTCCTCCATGTTTTGCAGGTTCCTACAGGTTCTGCAGGTACCTCCATGTTCTGCAGGTTCCTCCAGGTTTTGCAGGTTCCTCCATGTTCTGCAGGTTCCTCCAGGTTCTGCAGGTTCCTCAGTGTTCTGCAGGTTCCTCCATGTTCTGCAGGTTCTGCAGGTTCTGCAGGTTCCTAAATGTTTTGCAGGTTCCTTCATTTTCTGCATGTTCTGCAGGTTCCTCCATGTTCTGCAGGTTCTTCCAGTTTCTGCAGGTTCCTCCAGGTTCTGCAGGTACCTCCTTGTTATGCAGGTTCCTCCGGGTTCTGCAGGTTCCTCCAGGTTCTCCAGGTTCCTCCAGGTTTTGCAGGTTCCTCGAGGTTCTAAAGGTTCCTCCACGTTTTGCAGGTTCCTCCAGCTTCTGCAGGTTCCTCCATGTTCTGCAGGTTCCTCTGGGTTCTGCAGGTTCCTCCACGTTCTGCAGGTTCCTCCAAGTTCTGCAGGTTTCTCCATTTTCTGCAGGTTCTGCAGGTTCCTCCATGTTCTGCAGGTTCTTCCATGTTCTGCTGGTTCTGCAGGTTCCTCCATGTTCTGCAGGTTCCCTTCAGGTTCTGCAGGTTCCTCCATGTTCTGCAGATTCCTCCAGGTTCTGCAGGTCCCTCCATGTTGTGCAGGTTCCTCCAGGTTCTGCAGGTTCTGCAGGTTCTTCCATGTTCTGCAGGTTCTTCCAGGTTCTGCAGGTTTCTCCATGTTCTGCAGGTTCCTCCAGTTTCTGCAGGTTCCTCCAGGTTCTACAGGTGCCTCCATGTTCTGCAGGTTCCTCCAGGTTCTGCAGGTTGTCTCCATGTTCTGCAGGTTCCTCAAGGTTCTGCAGGTTCCTCCCGGTTCTGCAGGTTCCTCCAGGTTCTGCAGGTTCCTCAATGTTCTGCAGGTCGCTTCAGATTCTGCAGGTTCCTCCAGGTTCTGCAGGTGCCTCCATGTTCTGCAGGTTGTTCCAGGTTCTGCAGGTTCCTCCAGGTTCTGCAGGTTCCTCCATGTTCTGCAGGTTCCTCCAGGTTCTAAAGGTTTCTGTGGTTTTTGCAGGTTCCTCCATGTTCTGAAGGGTTCCTCCAGGTTCTGCAAGTTCTTCCAGGTTCTGACGGTGCTTCCATGTTCTGCAGGTTCCTCCAGGTTCTGCAGGTTCCTCCATGTTCTGTAGGTTCCTCCAGGTTCTGCAGGTTCCTCCATGTTTTGCAGGTTCCTACACGTTCTGCAGGTACCTCCATGTTCTGCAGGTTCCTCCAGGTTTTGCAGGTTCCTCCATGTTCTGCAGGTTCCTCCAGGTTCTGCAGGTTTCTCCATGTTCTGCAGGTTCCTCCAGGTTCTGCAGGTTCTTCCAGTTTCTGCAGGTTCCTCCAGGTTCTGCAGGTACCTCCTTGTTATGCAGGTTCCTCCACGTTCTGCAGGTTCCTCCAAGTTCTGCAGGTTTCTCCATTTTCTGCAGGTTCTGCAGGTTCCTCCATGTTCTGCAGGTTCTTCCATGTTCTGCTGGTTCTGCAGGTTCCTCCATGTTCTGCAGGTTCCCTTCAGGTTCTGCAGGTTCCTCCATGTTCTGCAGATTCCTCCAGGTTCTGCAGGTCCCTCCATGTTGTGCAGGTTCCTCCAGGTTCTGCAGGTTCTGCAGGTTCTTCCATGTTCTGCAGGTTCTTCCAGGTTCTGCAGGTTCCTCCAGTTTCTGCAGGTTCCTCCAGGTTCTACAGGTGCCTCCATGTTCTGCAGGTTCCTCCAGGTTCTGCAGGTTGTCTCCATGTTCTGCAGGTTCCTCAAGGTTCTGCAGGTTCCTCCAGGTTCTGCAGGTTCCTCAATGTTCTGCAGGTCGCTTCAGATTCTGCAGGTTCCTCCAGGTTCTGCAGGTGCCTCCAAGTTCTGAAGGTTCCTCCATGTTCTGCAGGTTGTTCCAGGTTCTGCAGGTTCCTCCAGGTTCTGCAGGTGCCTCCATGTTCTGCAGGTTGCTCCAGGTTCTGCAGGATCCTCCAGGTTCTGCAGGTTCCTCCATGTTCTGCAGGTTCCTCCAGGTTCTGCAGGTCCCTCCATGTTTTGCAGGTTCCTCCAGGTTCTAAAGGTTTCTGTGGTTTTTGCAGGTTCCTCCATGTTCTGAAGGGTTCCTCCAGGTTCTGCAAGTTCTTCCAGGTTCTGTAGGTTCCTCCATGTTCTGTAGGTTCCTCCAGGTTCTGCAGGTTCTGCAGGTTCCTCCATGTTTTGCAGGTTCCTACACGTTCTGCAGGTACCTCCATGTTCTGCAGGTTCCTCCAGGTTTTGCAGGTTCGTCCATGTTCTGCAGGTTCCTCCAGGTTCTGCAGGTTTCTCCATGTTCTGCAGGTTCCTCCAGGTTCTGCAGGTTCCTCAGTGTTCTGCAGGTTCCTCCATGTTCTGCAGGTTCTGCAGGTTCTGCAGGTTCCTAAATGTTTTGCAGGTTCCTTCATTTTCTGCATGTTCTGCAGGTTCCTCCATGTTCTGCAGGTTCTTCCAGTTTCTGCAGGTTCCTCCAGGTTCTGCAGGTACCTCCTTGTTATGCAGCTTCCTCCGGGTTCTGCAGCTTCCTCCAGGTTCTGCAGGTTCCTCCAGGTTTTGCAGGTTCCTCGAGGTTCTAAAGGTCCCTCCACGTTTTGCAGGTTCCTCCAGCTTCTCCAGGTTCCTCCAGGTTCTGCAGGATCCTCCAGCTTCTGCAGGTTCCTCCATGTTCTGCAGGTTCCTCTGGGTTCTGCAGGTTCCTCCAGGTTCTGCAGGTGCCTCCATGTTCTGCAGGATCCTCCAGGTTCTGCAGGTTCCTCCACGTTCTGCAGGTTCCTCCAAGTTCTGCAGGTTTCTCCATTTTCTGCAGGTTCTGCAGGTTCCTCCATGTTCTGCAGGTTCTTCCATGTTCTGCTGGTTCTGCAGGTTCCTCCATGTTCTGCAGGTTCCCTTCAGGTTCTGCAGGTCCCTCCATGTTGTGCAGGTTCCTCCAGGTTCTGCAGGTTCTGCAGGTTCCTCCATGTTCTGCAGGTTCCTCCTTTTTCTGCATGTTCAGCAGGTTCCTCCATGTTCTGCAGGTTCTTCCAGGTTCTGCAGGTTCCTCCAGGTTCTGCAGGTTCCTCCATGTTCTGCAGGTTCCTCCAGGTTCTGCAGGTCCCTCCATGTTTTGTAGGTTCCTCCAGGTTCTAAAGGTTTCTGTGGTTTTGCAGGTTCCTCCATGTTTTGAAGGGTTCCTTCAGGTTTTGCAGGTTCCTCCAGGTTCTGAAGGTGCTTCCATGTTCTGCAGGTTCCTCCAGTTTCTGCAGGTTCCTCCATGTTCTGTAGGTTCCTCCAGGTTCTGCAGGTTCTGCAGGTTCCTCCATGTTTTGCAGGTTCCTACTGGTTCTGCAGGTACCTCCATGTTCTGCAGGTTCCTCCAGGTTTTGCAGGTTCCTCCATGTTCTGCAGGTTCCTCCAGGTTCTGCAGGTTTCTCAATGTTCTGCAGGTTCCTCCAGGTTCTGCAGGTTCTGCAGGTTCCTCCATTTTCTGCATGTTCAGCAGGTTCCTCCATGTTCTGCAGGTTCTTCCAGGTTCTGCAGGTTCCTCCATATTCTGCATGTTCCTCCAGTTTCTACAGGTTCCTCCAGGTTCTTCCGGTGCCTCCATGTTCTGCAGGTTCCTCCATGTTCTGCATGTTCCTCCAGGTTTATCAGGTTCCTCCATGTTCTACAGGTTCCTCCAGGTTCTGCAGGTTCCTGCAGGTTCTTCAAGGTTCTGCAGGTTTTGCAGGTTCCTCCATGTTCTGCAGGTTACTTCTTGTTCTGCAGGTTCCTCCAGGTTCTGCAGGTTCCTCCATGTTCTGCAGGTTCCTCCATGTTCTCTAGGTTCCTCCAGCTTCTGCAGGTTATTTCTTGTTCTGCAGGTCCCTCCAGGTTCTGCAGGTTCCTCCATGTTCTGCAGGTGCCTCCATGTTCTGCAGGTTGCTCCAGGTTCTGCAGGTTCCTCCAGGTTCTGCAGGTTCCTCCATGTTCTGAAGGTTCCTCCAGGTTCTGCAGGTTCCTCCATGTTCTGAAGGGTTCCTCCAGGTTCTGCAGGTTCCTCCATGTTCTGCAGGTCCCTCCATGTTCTGCATGTTCCTGCAGGTTTTGCAGGTTCCTCCATGTTCTGCAGGTTCCTCCAGGTTCTGCAGGTTCCTCCAGGTTCTGCAGGTTCCTCCGGGTTCTGCAGGTTCCTCCGGGTTCTACAGGTTCCTACAGGTTCTGCAGGTGCCTCCAGGTTCTGCAGGTTCCTCCATTTTCTGCAGGTTCTGCAGGTTCCTCCATGTTCTGGAGGTTCCTCCATGTTCTGCTGGTTCTGCATTTTCCTTCATGTTCTGCAGGTTCCTCCAGGTTCTGCAGGTTCCTCCATGCTCTGCAGATTCCTCCAGGTTCTACAGGTCCCTCCTTGTTCTGCAGGTTCCACAAGGTTCTGCAGGTTCCTCCATGTTCTGCAGGTTCCTCCATTTTCTGCATTTTCTGCAGGTTCTTCCATGTTCTGCAGGTTCTTCCAGGTTCTGCAGGTTTCTCCATGTTCTGCAGGTTCCTCCAGTTTCTGCAGGTTCCTCCAGGTTCTACAGGTGCCTCCATGTTCTGCAGGTTCCTCCAGGTTCTGCAGGTTGTCTCCATGTTCTGCAGGTTCCTCAAGGTTCTGCAGGTTCCTGCAGGTTCTTCCAGGTTCTGCAGGTTCCCCCTTGTTCTGTAGGTTCCTCCAGGTTCCACAGGTTCCTCCATGTTCTGCAGGTTCCTCCAGGTTCTGCAGGTTCCTCCAGGTTCTACAGGTTCCTCAATGTTCTGCAGGTCGCTTCAGGTTCTGCAGGTTCCTCCAGGTTCTGCAGGTGCCTCCAAGTTCTGAAGGTTCCTCCATGTTCTGCAGGTTGTTCCAGGTTCTGCAGGTTCCTCCAGGTTCTGCAGGTGCCTCCAGGTTCTGCAGGTGCCTCCATGTTCTGCAGGTTGCTCAAGGTTCTGCAGGTTCCTCCAGGTTCTGCAGGTTCCTCCATGTTCTGCAGGTTCCTCCATGTTCTGCAGGTCCCTCCATGTTTTGCAGGTTCCTCCAGGTTCTAAAGGTTTCTGTGGTTTTGCAGGTTCCTCCATGTTTTGAAGGGTTCCTCCAGGTTTTGCAGGTTCCTCCAGGTTCTGAAGGTGCTTCCATGTTCTGCAGGTTCCTCCAGTTTCTGCAGGTTCCTCCATGTTCTGTAGGTTCCTCCAGGTTCTGCAGGTTCTGCAGGTTCCTCCATGTTTTGCAGGTTCCTACTGGATCTGCAGGTACCTCCATGTTCTGCAGGTTCCTCCAGGTTTTGCAGGTTCCTCCATGTTCTGCAGGTTCCTCCAGGTTCTGCAGGTTTCTCAATGTTCTGCAGGTTCCTCCAGGTTCTGCAGGTTCTGCAGGTCCCTCCATGTTCTGCAGGTTCCTCCATTTTCTGCATGTTCTGCAGGTTCCTCCATATTCTGCATGTTCCTCCAGTTTCTACAGGTTCCTCCAGGATCTGCCGGTGCCTCCATGTTCTGCAGGTTCCTCCATGTTCTGCAGGTTCCTCCAGGTTTATCAGGTTCCTCCATGTTCTACAGGTTCCTCCAAGTTCTGCAGGTTCCTGCAGGTTCTTCCAGGTTCTGCAGGTTTTGCAGGTTCCTCCATGTTCTGCAGGTTACTTCTTGTTCTGCAGGTTCCTCCAGGTTCTGCAGGTTCCTCCATGTTCTGCAGGTTCCTCCAGGTTCTCTAGGTTCCTCCAGGTTCTGCAGGTTATTTCTTGTTCTGCAGGTTCCTCCAGGTTCTGCCGGTTCCTCCATGTTCTGCAGCTTGCTCCAGGTTCTGCAGGTTCCTCCAGGTTCTGCAGGTGCCTCCAGGTTCTGCAGGTTCCTCCATGTTCTGCAGGTTGCTCCAGGTTCTGCAGGTTCCTCCAGGTTCTGCAGGTGCCTCCATGTTCTGCAGGTTGCTCCAGGTTCTGCAGGTTCCTCCAGGTTCTGCAGGTTCCTCCATGTTCTGAAGGTTCCTCCAGGTTCTGCAGGTTCCTCCATGTTCTGAAGGGTTCCTCCAGGTTCTGCAGGTTCCTCCATGTTCTGCAGGTCCCTCCATGTTCTGCATATTCCTGCAGGTTTTGCAGGTTCCTCCATGTTCTGCAGGTTCCTCCAGGTTCTGCAGGTTCCTCCAGGTTCTGCAGGTTCCTCCGGGTTCTGCAGGTTCCTCCGGGTTCTACAGGTTCCTACAGGTTCTGCAGGTGCCTCCAGGTTCTGCAGGTTCCTCCATTTTCTGCAGGTTCTGCAGGTTCCTCCATGTTCTGGAGGTTCCTCCATGTTCTGCTGGTTCTGCATTTTCCTTCATGTTCTGCAGGTTCCTCCAGGTTCTGCAGGTGCCTCCAAGTTCTGCAGGTTCCTCCATGTTCTGCAGGTTGCTCCAGGTTCTGCAGGTTCCTCCAGGTTCTGCTGGTGCCTCCATGTTCTGCAGGTTGCTCCAGGTTCTGCAGGTTCCTCCAGGTTCTGCAGGTTCCTCCATGTTCTGAAGGTTCCTCCAGGTTCTGCAGGTTCCTCCATGTTCTGAAGGGTTCCTCCAGGTTCTGCAGGTTCCTCCATGTTCTGCAGGTCCCTCCATGTTCTGCATATTCCTGCAGGTTTTGCAGGTTCCTCCATGTTCTGCAGGTTCCTCCAGGTTCTGCAGGTTCCTCCAGGTTCTGCAGGTTCCTCCGGGTTCTGCAGGTTCCTCCGGGTTCTACAGGTTCCTACAGATTCTGCAGGTGCCTCCAGGTTCTGCAGGTTCCTCCATTTTCTGCAGGTTCTGCAGGTTCCTCCATGTTCTGGAGGTTCCTCCATGTTCTGCTGGTTCTGCATTTTCCTTCATGTTCTGCAGGTTCCTCCAGGTTCTGCAGGTTCCTCCATGTTCTGCAGATTCCTCCAGGTTCTGCAGGTCCCTCCATGTTCTGCAGGTTCCTCAAGGTTCTGCAGGTTCCTCCATGTTCTGCAGGTTTCTCCATTTTCTGCATTTTCTGCAGGTTCTTCCATGTTCTGCAGGTTCTTCCAGGTTCTGCAGGTTCTGCAGGTTCCCCCTTGTTCTGTAGGTTCCTCCAGGTTCCACAGGTTCCTCCATGTTCTGCAGGTTCCTCCAGGTTCTGCAGGTTCCTCAATGTTCTGCAGGTCGCATCAGGTTCTGCAGGTTCCTCCAGGTTCTGCAGTTGCCTCCAAGTTCTGAAGGTTCCTCCATGTTCTGCAGGTTATTCCAGGTTCTGCAGGTTCCTCCAGGTTCTGCAGGTGCCTCCATGTTCTGCAGGTTGCTCCAGGTTCTGCAGGTTCCTCCAGGTTCCGCAGGTTCCTCCAGGTTCTGCAGGTCCCTCCATGTTTTGCAGGTTCCTCCAGGTTCTAAAGGTTTCTGTGGTTTTTGCAGGTTCCTCCATGTTCTGAAGGGTTCCTCCAGGTTCTGCAAGTTCTTCCAGGTTCTGAAGGTGCTTCCATGTTCTGCAGGTTCCTCCAGGTTCTGCAGGTTCCTCCATGTTCTGTAGGTTCCTCCAGGTTCTGCAGGTTCTGCAGGTTCCTCCATGTTTTGCAGGTTCCTACAGGTTCTGCAGGTACCTCCATGTTCTGCAGGTTCCTCCAGGTTTTGCAGGTTCCTCCATGTTCTGCAGGTTCCTCCAGGTTCTGCAGGTTCCTCAGTGTTCTGCAGGTTCCTCCATGTTCTGCAGGTTCTGCAGGTTCTGCAGGTTCCTAAATGTTTTGCAGGTTCCTTCATTTTCTGCATGTTCTGCAGGTTCCTCCATGTTCTGCAGGTTCTTCCAGTTTCTGCAGGTTCCTCCAGGTTCTGCAGGTACCTCCTTGTTATGCAGGTTCCTCCGGGTTCTGCAGGTTCCTCCAGGTTCTCCAGGTTCCTCCAGGTTTTGCAGGTTCCTCGAGGTTCTAAAGGTTCCTCCACGTTTTGCAGGTTCCTCCAGCTTCTGCAGGTTCCTCCATGTTCTGCAGGTTCCTCTGGGTTCTGCAGGTTCCTCCACGTTCTGCAGGTTCCTCCAAGTTCTGCAGGTTTCTCCATTTTCTGCAGGTTCTGCAGGTTCCTCCATGTTCTGCAGGTTCTTCCATGTTCTGCTGGTTCTGCAGGTTCCTCCATGTTCTGCAGGTTCCCTTCAGGTTCTGCAGGTTCCTCCATGTTCTGCAGATTCCTCCAGGTTCTGCAGGTCCCTCCATGTTGTGCAGGTTCCTCCAGGTTCTGCAGGTTCTGCAGGTTCTTCCATGTTCTGCAGGTTCTTCCAGGTTCTGCAGGTTTCTCCATGTTCTGCAGGTTCCTCCAGTTTCTGCAGGTTCCTCCAGGTTCTACAGGTGCCTCCATGTTCTGCAGGTTCCTCCAGGTTCTGCAGGTTGTCTCCATGTTCTGCAGGTTCCTCAAGGTTCTGCAGGTTCCTCCCGGTTCTGCAGGTTCCTCCAGGTTCTGCAGGTTCCTCAATGTTCTGCAGGTCGCTTCAGATTCTGCAGGTTCCTCCAGGTTCTGCAGGTGCCTCCATGTTCTGCAGGTTGTTCCAGGTTCTGCAGGTTCCTCCAGGTTCTGCAGGTTCCTCCATGTTCTGCAGGTTCCTCCAGGTTCTAAAGGTTTCTGTGGTTTTTGCAGGTTCCTCCATGTTCTGAAGGGTTCCTCCAGGTTCTGCAAGTTCTTCCAGGTTCTGACGGTGCTTCCATGTTCTGCAGGTTCCTCCAGGTTCTGCAGGTTCCTCCATGTTCTGTAGGTTCCTCCAGGTTCTGCAGGTTCTGCAGGTTCCTCCATGTTTTGCAGGTTCCTACACGTTCTGCAGGTACCTCCATGTTCTGCAGGTTCCTCCAGGTTTTGCAGGTTCCTCCATGTTCTGCAGGTTCCTCCAGGTTCTGCAGGTTTCTCCATGTTCTGCAGGTTCCTCCAGGTTCTGCAGGTTCTTCCAGTTTCTGCAGGTTCCTCCAGGTTCTGCAGGTACCTCCTTGTTATGCAGGTTCCTCCACGTTCTGCAGGTTCCTCCAAGTTCTGCAGGTTTCTCCATTTTCTGCAGGTTCTGCAGGTTCCTCCATGTTCTGCAGGTTCTTCCATGTTCTGCTGGTTCTGCAGGTTCCTCCATGTTCTGCAGGTTCCCTTCAGGTTCTGCAGGTTCCTCCATGTTCTGCAGATTCCTCCAGGTTCTGCAGGTCCCTCCATGTTGTGCAGGTTCCTCCAGGTTCTGCAGGTTCTGCAGGTTCTTCCATGTTCTGCAGGTTCTTCCAGGTTCTGCAGGTTTCTCCATGTTCTGCAGGTTCCTCCAGTTTCTGCAGGTTCCTCCAGGTTCTACAGGTGCCTCCATGTTCTGCAGGTTCCTCCAGGTTCTGCAGGTTGTCTCCATGTTCTGCAGGTTCCTCAAGGTTCTGCAGGTTCCTCCCGGTTCTGCAGGTTCCTCCAGGTTCTGCAGGTTCCTCAATGTTCTGCAGGTCGCTTCAGATTCTGCAGGTTCCTCCAGGTTCTGCAGGTGCCTCCATGTTCTGCAGGTTGTTCCAGGTTCTGCAGGTTCCTCCAGGTTCTGCAGGTTCCTCCATGTTCTGCAGGTTCCTCCAGGTTCTAAAGGTTTCTGTGGTTTTTGCAGGTTCCTCCATGTTCTGAAGGGTTCCTCCAGGTTCTGCAAGTTCTTCCAGGTTCTGACGGTGCTTCCATGTTCTGCAGGTTCCTCCAGGTTCTGCAGGTTCCTCCATGTTCTGTAGGTTCCTCCAGGTTCTGCAGGTTCTGCAGGTTCCTCCATGTTTTGCAGGTTCCTACACGTTCTGCAGGTACCTCCATGTTCTGCAGGTTCCTCCAGGTTTTGCAGGTTCCTCCATGTTCTGCAGGTTCCTCCAGGTTCTGCAGGTTTCTCCATGTTCTGCAGGTTCCTCCAGGTTCTGCAGGTTCTTCCAGTTTCTGCAGGTTCCTCCAGGTTCTGCAGGTACCTCCTTGTTATGCAGGTTCCTCCACGTTCTGCAGGTTCCTCCAAGTTCTGCAGGTTTCTCCATTTTCTGCAGGTTCTGCAGGTTCCTCCATGTTCTGCAGGTTCTTCCATGTTCTGCTGGTTCTGCAGGTTCCTCCATGTTCTGCAGGTTCCCTTCAGGTTCTGCAGGTTCCTCCATGTTCTGCAGATTCCTCCAGGTTCTGCAGGTCCCTCCATGTTGTGCAGGTTCCTCCAGGTTCTGCAGGTTCTGCAGGTTCTTCCATGTTCTGCAGGTTCTTCCAGGTTCTGCAGGTTCCTCCAGTTTCTGCAGGTTCCTCCAGGTTCTACAGGTGCCTCCATGTTCTGCAGGTTCCTCCAGGTTCTGCAGGTTGTCTCCATGTTCTGCAGGTTCCTCAAGGTTCTGCAGGTTCCTCCAGGTTCTGCAGGTTCCTCAATGTTCTGCAGGTCGCTTCAGATTCTGCAGGTTCCTCCAGGTTCTGCAGGTGCCTCCAAGTTCTGAAGGTTCCTCCATGTTCTGCAGGTTGTTCCAGGTTCTGCAGGTTCCTCCAGGTTCTGCAGGTGCCTCCATGTTCTGCAGGTTGCTCCAGGTTCTGCAGGATCCTCCAGGTTCTGCAGGTTCCTCCATGTTCTGCAGGTTCCTCCAGGTTCTGCAGGTCCCTCCATGTTTTGCAGGTTCCTCCAGGTTCTAAAGGTTTCTGTGGTTTTTGCAGGTTCCTCCATGTTCTGAAGGGTTCCTCCAGGTTCTGCAAGTTCTTCCAGGTTCTGTAGGTTCCTCCATGTTCTGTAGGTTCCTCCAGGTTCTGCAGGTTCTGCAGGTTCCTCCATGTTTTGCAGGTTCCTACACGTTCTGCAGGTACCTCCATGTTCTGCAGGTTCCTCCAGGTTTTGCAGGTTCGTCCATGTTCTGCAGGTTCCTCCAGGTTCTGCAGGTTTCTCCATGTTCTGCAGGTTCCTCCAGGTTCTGCAGGTTCCTCAGTGTTCTGCAGGTTCCTCCATGTTCTGCAGGTTCTGCAGGTTCTGCAGGTTCCTAAATGTTTTGCAGGTTCCTTCATTTTCTGCATGTTCTGCAGGTTCCTCCATGTTCTGCAGGTTCTTCCAGTTTCTGCAGGTTCCTCCAGGTTCTGCAGGTACCTCCTTGTTATGCAGCTTCCTCCGGGTTCTGCAGCTTCCTCCAGGTTCTGCAGGTTCCTCCAGGTTTTGCAGGTTCCTCGAGGTTCTAAAGGTCCCTCCACGTTTTGCAGGTTCCTCCAGCTTCTCCAGGTTCCTCCAGGTTCTGCAGGATCCTCCAGCTTCTGCAGGTTCCTCCATGTTCTGCAGGTTCCTCTGGGTTCTGCAGGTTCCTCCAGGTTCTGCAGGTGCCTCCATGTTCTGAAGGTTCCTCCAGGTTCTGCAGGTTCCTCCACGTTCTGCAGGTTCCTCCAAGTTCTGCAGGTTTCTCCATTTTCTGCAGGTTCTGCAGGTTCCTCCATGTTCTGCAGGTTCTTCCATGTTCTGCTGGTTCTGCAGGTTCCTCCATGTTCTGCAGGTTCCCTTCAGGTTCTGCAGGTCCCTCCATGTTGTGCAGGTTCCTCCAGGTTCTGCAGGTTCTGCAGGTTCCTCCATGTTCTGCAGGTTCCTCCTTTTTCTGCATGTTCAGCAGGTTCCTCCATGTTCTGCAGGTTCTTCCAGGTTCTGCAGGTTCCTCCAGGTTCTGCAGGTTCCTCCATGTTCTGCAGGTTCCTCCAGGTTCTGCAGGTCCCTCCATGTTTTGTAGGTTCCTCCAGGTTCTAAAGGTTTCTGTGGTTTTGCAGGTTCCTCCATGTTTTGAAGGGTTCCTTCAGGTTTTGCAGGTTCCTCCAGGTTCTGAAGGTGCTTCCATGTTCTGCAGGTTCCTCCAGTTTCTGCAGGTTCCTCCATGTTCTGTAGGTTCCTCCAGGTTCTGCAGGTTCTGCAGGTTCCTCCATGTTTTGCAGGTTCCTACTGGTTCTGCAGGTACCTCCATGTTCTGCAGGTTCCTCCAGGTTTTGCAGGTTCCTCCATGTTCTGCAGGTTCCTCCAGGTTCTGCAGGTTTCTCAATGTTCTGCAGGTTCCTCCAGGTTCTGCAGGTTCTGCAGGTTCCTCCATTTTCTGCATGTTCAGCAGGTTCCTCCATGTTCTGCAGGTTCTTCCAGGTTCTGCAGGTTCCTCCATATTCTGCATGTTCCTCCAGTTTCTACAGGTTCCTCCAGGTTCTTCCGGTGCCTCCATGTTCTGCAGGTTCCTCCATGTTCTGCAGGTTCCTCCAGGTTTATCAGGTTCCTCCATGTTCTACAGGTTCCTCCAGGTTCTGCAGGTTCCTGCAGGTTCTTCAAGGTTCTGCAGGTTTTGCAGGTTCCTCCATGTTCTGCAGGTTACTTCTTGTTCTGCAGGTTCCTCCAGGTTCTGCAGGTTCCTCCATGTTCTGCAGGTTCCTCCATGTTCTCTAGGTTCCTCCAGCTTCTGCAGGTTATTTCTTGTTCTGCAGGTCCCTCCAGGTTCTGCAGGTTCCTCCATGTTCTGCAGGTGCCTCCATGTTCTGCAGGTTGCTCCAGGTTCTGCAGGTTCCTCCAGGTTCTGCAGGTTCCTCCAGGTTCTGCAGGTTCCTCCATGTTCTGAAGGTTCCTCCAGGTTCTGCAGGTTCCTCCATGTTTTGAAGGGTTCCTCCAGGTTCTGCAGGTTCCTCCATGTTCTGCAGGTCCCTCCATGTTCTGCATGTTCCTGCAGGTTTTGCAGGTTCCTCCATGTTCTGCAGGTTCCTCCAGGTTCTGCAGGTTCCTCCAGGTTCTGCAGGTTCCTCCGGGTTCTGCAGGTTCCTCCGGGTTCTACAGGTTCCTACAGGTTCTGCAGGTGCCTCCAGGTTCTGCAGGTTCCTCCATTTTCTGCAGGTTCTGCAGGTTCCTCCATGTTCTGGAGGTTCCTCCATGTTCTGCTGGTTCTGCATTTTCCTTCATGTTCTGCAGGTTCCTCCAGGTTCTGCAGGTTCCTCCATGCTCTGCAGATTCCTCCAGGTTCTGCAGGTCCCTCCTTGTTCTGCAGGTTCCACAAGGTTCTGCAGGTTCCTCCATGTTCTGCAGGTTCCTCCATTTTCTGCATTTTCTGCAGGTTCTTCCATGTTCTGCAGGTTCTTCCAGGTTCTGCAGGTTTCTCCATGTTCTGCAGGTTCCTCCAGTTTCTGCAGGTTCCTCCAGGTTCTACAGGTGCCTCCATGTTCTGCAGGTTCCTCCAGGTTCTGCAGGTTGTCTCCATGTTCTGCAGGTTCCTCAAGGTTCTGCAGGTTCCTGCAGGTTCTTCCAGGTTCTGCAGGTTCTGCAGGTTCCCCTTTGTTCTGTAGGTTCCTCCAGGTTCCACATGTTCCTCCATGTTCTGCAGGTTCCTCCAGGTTCTGCAGGTTCCTCCAGGTTCTACAGGTTCCTCAATGTTCTGCAGGTCGCTTCAGGTTCTGCAGGTTCCTCCAGGTTCTGCAGGTGCCTCCAAGTTCTGAAGGTTCCTCCATGTTCTGCAGGTTGTTCCAGGTTCTGCAGGTTCCTCCAGGTTCTGCAGGTGCCTCCATGTTCTGCAGGTTGCTCAAGGTTCTGCAGGTTCCTCCAGGTTCTGCAGGTTCCTCCATGTTCTGCAGGTTCCTCCATGTTCTGCAGGTCCCTCCATGTTTTGCAGGTTCCTCCAGGTTCTAAAGGTTTCTGTGGTTTTTGCAGGTTCCTCAATGTTCTGAAGGGTTCCTCCAGGTTCTGCAAGTTCTTCCAGGTTCTGAAGGTGCTTCCATGTTCTGCAGGTTCCTCCAGGTTCTGCAGGTTCATCCATGTTCTGTAGGTTCCTCCAGGTTCTGCAGGTTCTGCAGGTTCCTCCATGTTTTGCAGGTTCCTACAGGTTCTGCAGGTACCTCCATGTTCTGCAGGTTCCTCCAGGTTTTGCAGGTTCCTCCATGTTCTGCAGGTTCCTCCAGGTTCTGCAGGTTTCTCCATGTTCTGCAGGTTCCCCCAGGTTCTGCAGGTCCCTCAGTGTTCTGCAGGTTCCTCCATGTTCTGCAGGTTCTGCTGGTTCTGCAGGTTCCTAAATGTTTTGCAGGTTCCTTCATTTTCTGCATGTTCTGCAGGTTCCTCCATGTTCTGCAGGTTCTTCCAGTTTCTGCAGGTTCCTCCAGGTTCTGCAGGTACCTCCTTGTTATGCAGGTTCCTCCGGGTTTTGCAGGTTCCTCCAGGTTCTGCAGGTTCCTCCAGGTTTTGCAGGTTCCTCGAGGTTCTAAAGGTTCCTCCAGTTTCTGCAGGTTCCTCCAGGTTCTGCAGGTTCCTCCAGGTTCTGCAGGTTCCTCCAGGTTCTGCAGGTTCCTCCAGGTTCTGCAGGTTCCTCCAGGTTCTGCAGTTTACTTCTTGTTCTGCAGGTTCCTCCAAAATTTGGCCGAGGGGCCGGGCCAGGAAAATATGGTGTGTTTGTGTGAACTAATGAATTACTATAAATTACATGCAAAATTTGACCTGTTACTTGTAACAAAGCAACAAATGCTTTAAATCATGATTATTTTCATGACATTTCAGTTGAATAAACACAGCAGGAATATTGAGCTTCAGCTTCAGTGGAAACAGTGATGTTGATCCTGTTTTGCATCAAAGTCTGGTGTAAGTTTAGTCTCAGATCCTTTGGTGTCGCTCAGTGAAGCTGGATCTGTGACGTTCATGTTCTTGACACTGAACGTCTCACATGAAGCTCCAGCTTCTTCTGTTCGTCCTCCACACGTTTTGTTTCCTTCAGTGAAGCATTAAAGTCGTTCAGTTTAAGAGCGTTTTTTATCAGCATTTCTTCTCCCCATAAATGATCGAGTAGTAACAGCATAAGAATGATTCATATCCATGAATAAAACATCTTCATAAATGTCACCAGAATATGCAACATTTTGACTTGAATGTTACATTTTTGCTCTTCTGTCCTTCTCATGTCTCCAGTGGTTGGACACGTCTCCAGTGGTTGGACACGTCTCCAGTGGTTGGATACGTCTCCAGTGGTTGGACACGTCTCCAGTGGTTGGACACGTCTCCAGTGGTTGGATACGTCTCCAGTGGTTGGACACGTCTCCAGTGGTTGGACACGTCTCCAGTGGTTGGACACTTAGTCCAGGTCGATGCTTCTTTTGCTTCTTCTGTGACTTTATGCTCATCAACTGCTCCAAAATGTGCCACTTCAAGACCATTTCTGGATGATATTATTCATAAACTAACAGGGCCGCACCTGTCATAAACCGCACCTGTCATAAACCGCAGGTGCCCACGTTGTAACATGAGATATTTACGCAGAAATAAACACAGTTTTTATGCGTCTTTTAAACCGGGGCCTCGTGGCGCACGCGGCGCAGCAGCGGTCCGCTTTAGTCCTGCTTTATTCCTGCTTTAGACCTGCTTTAGTCCTGCTTTATTCCTGCTTTAGACCTGCTTTAGTCCTGCTTTAGACCTGCTTTAGTCCTGCTTTATTCCTGCTTTAGACCTGCTTTATTCCTGCTTTATTCCTGCTTTAGACCTGCTTTAGTCCTGCTTTATTCCTGCTTTAGACCTGCTTTATTCCTGCTTTAGACCTGCTTTAGTCCTGCTTTAGACCTGCTTTAGTCCTGCTTTATTCCTGCTTTAGACCTGCTTTATTCCTGCTTTAGACCTGCTTTATTCCTGCTTTAGTCCTGCTTTAGTCCTGCTTTAGTCCTGCTTTAGTCCTGCTTTAGTCCTGCTTTATTCCTGCTTTAGTCCTGCTTTATTCCTGCTTTAGACCTGCTTTAGTCCTGCTTTAGACTTGCTTTATTCCTGCTTTAGTCCTGCTTTATTCCTGCTTTAGTCCTGCTTTAGTCCTGCTTTAGACCCGCTTTAGTCCTGCTTTAGACCTGCTTTAGACCTGCTTTAGACCTGCTTTAGTCCTGCTTTATTCCTGCTTTAGTCCTGCTTTAGTCCTGCTTTATTCCTGCTTTAGTCCTGCTTTAGTCCTGCTTTAGACCTGCTTTAGACCTGCTTTAGTCCTGCTTTATTCCTGCTTTAGTCCTGCTTTATTCCTGCTTTAGTCCTGCTTTATTCCTGCTTTAGACCTGCTTTAGTCCTGCTTTAGTCCTGCTTTAGACTTGCAGGTCCCTCCATGTTCTGCAGGTTCCTCCAGGTTCTGCAGGTTCCTCCAGGTTCTGCAGGTTCCTCCGGGTTCTGCAGGTTCCTCCGGGTTCTACAGGTTCCTACAGGTTCTGCAGGTGCCTCCAGGTTCTGCAGGTTCCTCCATTTTCTGCAGGTTCTGCAGGTTCCTCCATGTTCTGGAGGTTCCTCCATGTTCTGCTGGTTCTGCATTTTCCTTCATGTTCTGCAGGTTCCTCCAGGTTCTGCAGGTTCCTCCATGCTCTGCAGATTCCTCCAGGTTCTGCAGGTCCCTCCTTGTTCTGCAGGTTCCACAAGGTTCTGCAGGTTCCTCCATGTTCTGCAGGTTCCTCCATTTTCTGCATTTTCTGCAGGTTCTTCCATGTTCTGCAGGTTCTTCCAGGTTCTGCAGGTTTCTCCATGTTCTGCAGGTTCCTCCAGTTTCTGCAGGTTCCTCCAGGTTCTACAGGTGCCTCCATGTTCTGCAGGTTCCTCCAGGTTCTGCAGGTTGTCTCCATGTTCTGCAGGTTCCTCAAGGTTCTGCAGGTTCCTGCAGGTTCTTCCAGGTTCTGCAGGTTCTGCAGGTTCCCCCTTGTTCTGTAGGTTCCTCCAGGTTCCACAGGTTCCTCCATGTTCTGCAGGTTCCTCCAGGTTCTGCAGGTTCCTCCAGGTTCTACAGGTTCCTCAATGTTCTGCAGGTCGCTTCAGGTTCTGCAGGTTCCTCCAGGTTCTGCAGGTGCCTCCAAGTTCTGAAGGTTCCTCCATGTTCTGCAGGTTGTTCCAGGTTCTGCAGGTTCCTCCAGGTTCTGCAGGTGCCTCCATGTTCTGCAGGTTGCTCAAGGTTCTGCAGGTTCCTCCAGGTTCTGCAGGTTCCTCCATGTTCTGCAGGTTCCTCCATGTTCTGCAGGTCCCTCCATGTTTTGCAGGTTCCTCCAGGTTCTAAAGGTTTCTGTGGTTTTTGCAGGTTCCTCAATGTTCTGAAGGGTTCCTCCAGGTTCTGCAAGTTCTTCCAGGTTCTGAAGGTGCTTCCATGTTCTGCAGGTTCCTCCAGGTTCTGCAGGTTCATCCATGTTCTGTAGGTTCCTCCAGGTTCTGCAGGTTCTGCAGGTTCCTCCATGTTACAGGTTCTGCAGGTACCTCCATGTTCTGCAGGTTCCTCCAGGTTTTGCAGGTTCCTCCATGTTCTGCAGGTTCCTCCAGGTTCTGCAGGTTTCTCCATGTTCTGCAGGTTCCCCCAGGTTCTGCAGGTCCCTCAGTGTTCTGCAGGTTCCTCCATGTTCTGCAGGTTCTGCTGGTTCTGCAGGTTCCTAAATGTTTTGCAGGTTCCTTCATTTTCTGCATGTTCTGCAGGTTCCTCCATGTTCTGCAGGTTCTTCCAGTTTCTGCAGGTTCCTCCAGGTTCTGCAGGTACCTCCTTGTTATGCAGGTTCCTCCGGGTTTTGCAGGTTCCTCCAGGTTCTGCAGGTTCCTCCAGGTTTTGCAGGTTCCTCGAGGTTCTAAAGGTTCCTCCACGTTTTGCAGGTTCCTCCAGCTTCTGCAGGTTCCTCCAGGTTGTGCAGGTTCCTCCAAGTTCTCCAGGTTCCTCCAGGTTCTGCAGGTTCCTCCAGCTTCTGCAGGTTCCTCCATGTTCTGCAGGTTCCTCTGGGTTCTGCAGGTTCCTCCAGGTTCTGCAGGTGGCTCCATGTTCTGCAGGTTCCTCCAGGTTCTGCAGGTTCCTCCACGTTCTGCAAGTTCCTCCAAGTTCTGCAGGTTTCTCCATTTTCTGCAGGTTCTGCAGGTTCCTCCATGTTCTGCAGGTTCTTCCATGTTCTGCTGGTTCTGCAGGTTCCTCCATGTTCTGCAGGTTCCCTTCAGGTTCTGCAGGTTCCTCCATGTTCTGCAGATTACTCCAGGTTCTGCAGGTCCCTCCATGTTGTGCAGGTTCCTCCAGGTTCTGCAGGTTCTGCAGGTTCTTCCATGTTCTGCAGGTTCTTCCAGGTTCTGCAGGTTTCTCCATGTTCTGCAGGTTCCTCCAGTTTCTGCAGGTTCCTCCAGGTTCTACAGGTGCCTCCATGTTCTGCAGGTTCCTCCAGGTTCTGCAGGTTGTCTCCATGTTCTGCAGGTTCCTCAAGGTTCTGCAGGTTCCTGCAGGTTCTTCCAGGTTCTGCAGGTTCTGCAGGTTCCCCCTTGTTCTGTAGGTTCCTCCAGGTTCCACAGGTTCCTCCATGTTCTGCAGGTTCCTCCAGGTTCTGCAGGTTCCTCCAGGTTCTGCAGGTTCCTCAATGTTCTGCAGGTCGCTTCAGGTTCTGCAGGTTCCTCCAGGTTCTGCAGGTTCCTCCAAGTTCTGAAGGTTCCTCCATGTTCTGCAGGTTGTTCCAGGTTCTGCAGGTTCCTCCAGGTTCTGCAGGTGCCTCCATGTTCTGCAGGTTGCTCCAGGTTCTGCAGGTTCCTCCAGGTTCTGCAGGTTCCTCCATGTTCTGCAGGTTCCTCCAGGTTCTGCAGGTTCCTCCATGTTCTGTAGGTTCCTCCAGGTTCTGCAGGTTCTGCAGGTTCCTCCATGTTTTGCAGGTTCCTACAGGTTCTGCAGGTACCTCCATGTTCTGCAGGTTCCTCCAGGTTTTGCAGGTTCCTCCATGTTCTGCAGGTTGCTCCAGGTTCTGCAGTTTTCTCCATGTTCTGCAGGTTCCCCCAGGTTCTGCAGGTTCATCAGTGTTCTGCAGGTTCCTCCATGTTCTGCAGGTTCTGCAGGTTCTGCAGGTTCCTAAATGTTTTGCAGGTTCCTTCATTTTCTGCATGTTCTGCAGTTTCCTCCATGTTCTGCAGGTTCTTCCAGTTTCTGCAGGTTCCTCCTTGTTATGCAGGTTCCTCCGGGTTTTGCAGGTTCCTCCAGGTTCTGCAGGTTCCTCCAGGTTTTGCAGGTTCCTCGAGGTTCTAAAGGTTCCTCCACGTTTTGCAGGTTCCTCCAGCCTCTGCAGGTTCCTCCAGGTTGTGCAGGTTCCTCCAAGTTCTCTAGGTTCCTCCAGCTTCTGCAGGTTCCTCCATGTTCTGCAGGTTCCTCTGGGTTCTGCAGGTTCCTCCAGGTTCTGCAGGTTCCTCCAGGTTCTACAGGTGCCTCCATGTTCTGCAGGTTCCTCCAGGTTCTGCAGGTTCCTCCGGGTTCTGCAAGTTCCTCCAGGTTCTGCAGGTGCCTCCATGTTCTGCAGGTTCCTCCAGTTTCTGCAGGTTCCTCCAGGTTCTACAGGTGCCTCCATGTTCTGCAGGTTCCTCCAGGTTCTGCAGGTTCCTCCGGGTTCTGCAAGTTCCTCCAGGTTCTGCAGGTGCCTCCATGTTCTGCAGGTTCCTCCAGTTTCTGCAGGTTCCTCCAGGTTCTGCAGGTTCCTCCAGGTTCTGCAGGTTCCTCCAGGTTCTGCAGTTTACTTCTTGTTCTGCAGGTTCCTCCAAAATTTGGCCGAGGGGCCGGGCCAGGAAAATATGGTGTGTTTGTGTGAACTAATGAATTACTATAAATTACATGCAAAATTTGACCTGTTACTTGTAACAAAGCAACAAATGCTTTAAATCATGATTATTTTCATGACATTTCAGTTGAATAAACACAGCAGGAATATTGAGCTTCAGCTTCAGTGGAAACAGTGATGTTGATCCTGTTTTGCATCAAAGTCTGGTGTAAGTTTAGTCTCAGATCCTTTGGTGTCGCTCAGTGAAGCTGGATCTGTGACGTTCATGTTCTTGACACTGAACGTCTCACATGAAGCTCCAGCTTCTTCTGTTCGTCCTCCACACGTTTTGTTTCCTTCAGTGAAGCATTAAAGTCGTTCAGTTTAAGAGCGTTTTTTATCAGCATTTCTTCTCCCCATAAATGATCGAGTAGTAACAGCATAAGAATGATTCATATCCATGAATAAAACATCTTCATAAATGTCACCAGAATATGCAACATTTTGACTTGAATGTTACATTTTTGCTCTTCTGTCCTTCTCATGTCTCCAGTGGTTGGACACGTCTCCAGTGGTTGGACACGTCTCCAGTGGTTGGATACGTCTCCAGTGGTTGGACACGTCTCCAGTGGTTGGACACGTCTCCAGTGGTTGGATACGTCTCCAGTGGTTGGACACGTCTCCAGTGGTTGGACACTTCTTTTGCTTCTTCTGTGACTTTATGCTCATCAACTGCTCCAAAATGTGCCACTTCAAGACCATTTCTGGATGATATTATTCATAAACTAACAGGGCCGCACCTGTCATAAACCGCACCTGTCATAAACCGCAGGTGCCCACGTTGTAACATGAGATATTTACACAGAAATAAACACAGTTTTTATGCGTCTTTTAAACCGGGGCCTCGTGGCGCACGCGGCGCAGCAGCGGTCCGCTTTAGTCCTGCTTTATTCCTGCTTTAGACCTGCTTTAGTCCTGCTTTATTCCTGCTTTAGACCTGCTTTAGTCCTGCTTTAGACCTGCTTTAGTCCTGCTTTATTCCTGCTTTAGACCTGCTTTATTCCTGCTTTAGACCTGCTTTATTCCTGCTTTAGTCCTGCTTTAGTCCTGCTTTAGTCCTGCTTTATTCCTGCTTTAGACCTGCTTTAGTCCTGCTTTAGACTTGCTTTATTCCTGCTTTAGTCCTGCTTTATTCCTGCTTTAGACCTGCTTTATTCCTGCTTTAGACCTGCTTTAGACCTGCTTTAGTCCTGCTTTAGATCTGCTTTAGTCCTGCATTAGTCCTGCTTTATTCCTGCTTTAGACCTGCTTTATTCCTGCTTTAGACCTGCTTTATTCCTGCTTTAGTCCTGCTTTAGTCCTGCTTTATTCCTGCTTTAGTCCTGCTTTATTCCTGCTTTAGTCCTGCTTTATTCCTGCTTTATTCCTGCTTTAGTCCTGCTTTAGTCCTGCTTTAGACCTGCTTTAGACCTGCTTTAGTCCTGCTTTAGTCCTGCTTTAGTCCTGCTTTAGACCTGCTTTAGTCCTGCTTTAGTCCTGCTTTAGTCCTGCTTTAGTCCTGCTTTAGACCTGCTTTAGTCCTGCTTTATTCCTGCTTTAGTCCTACTTTATTCCTGCTTTAGTCCTGCTTTATTCCTGCTTTATTCCTGCTTTAGTCCTGCTTTAGTCCTGCTTTAGTCCTGCTTTAGACCTGCTTTAGTCCTGCTTTAGTCCTGCTTTAGTCCTGCTTTAGACCTGCTTTAGTCCTGCTTTAGAGCTGCTTTAGTCCTGCTTTAGACCTGCTTTATTCCTGCTTTAGTCCTGCTTTATTCCTGCTTTAGTCCTGCTTTAGTCCTGCTTTAGACCTGCTTTAGACCTGCTTTAGACCTGCTTTAGTCCTGCTTTATTCCTGCTTTAGTCCTGCTTTAGTCCTGCTTTAGACCTGCTTTAGTCCTGCTTTATTCCTGCTTTAGTCCTGCTTTAGTCCTGCTTTATTCCTGCTTTAGTCCTGCTTTAGTCCTGCTTTAGTACTGCTTTATTCCTGCTTTAGTCCTGCTTTAGACCTGCTTTAGTCCTGCTTTAGTCCTGCTTTAGACCTGCTTTAGTCCTGCTTTAGTCCTGCTTTAGTCCTGCTTTATTCCTGCTTTAGACCTGCTTTAGTCCTGCTTTATTCCTGCTTTAGACCTGCTTTAGACCTGCTTTAGTCCTGCTTTATTCCTGCTTTAGACCTGCTTTATTCCTGCTTTAGTCCTGCTTTATTCCTGCTTTAGACCTGCTTTAGTCCTGCTTTAGTCCTGCTTTAGTCCTGCTTTAGTCCTGCTTTATTCCTGCTTTAGACCTGCTTTATTCCTGCTTTAGTCCTGCTTTATTCCTGCTTTAGTCCTGCTTTAGACCTGCTTTAGTCCTGCTTTAGTCCTGCTTTAGTCCTGCTTTATTCCTGCTTTAGACCTGCTTTAGTCCTGCTTTATTCCTGCTTTAGACCTGCTTTAGACCTGCTTTAGTCCTGCTTTATTCCTGCTTTAGACCTGCTTTATTCCTGCTTTAGTCCTGCTTTATTCCTGCTTTAGACCTGCTTTATTCCTGCTTTAGTCCTGCTTTATTCCTGCTTTAGACCTGCTTTAGTCCTGCTTTAGACTTGCTTTAGAACTGCTTTAGTCCTGCTTTAGTCCTGCTTTAGTACTGCTTTATTCCTGCTTTAGTCCTGCTTTAGTCCTGCTTTAGACCTGCTTTAGACCTGCTTTAGTCCTGCTTTAGACCTGCTTTAGTCCTGCTTTATTCCTGCTTTAGACCTGCTTTAGACCTGCTTTAGTCCTGCTTTATTCCTGCTTTAGACCTGCTTTATTCCTGCTTTAGTCCTGCTTTATTCCTGCTTTAGACCTGCTTTAGTCCTGCTTTAGTCCTGCTTTAGTCCTGCTTTAGTCCTGCTTTATTCCTGCTTTAGACCTGCTTTAGACCTGCTTTAGTCCTGCTTTATTCCTGCTTTAGTCCTGCTTTATTCCTGCTTTAGACCTGCTTTAGTCCTGCTTTAGTCCTGCTTTAGTCCTGCTTTAGACCTGCTTTAGACCTGCTTTAGTCCTGCTTTAGACCTACTTTAGTCCTGCTTTAGACCTGCTTTAGTCCTGCTTTAGTCCTGCTTTAGTCCTGCTTTAGACCTGGTTTAGACCTGCTTTAGTCCTGCTTTAGACCTGCTTTAGTCCTGCTTTAGTCCTGCTTTAGTCCTGCTTTAGTCCTGCTTTAGACCTGCTTTAGTCCTGCTTTAGTCCTGCTTTAGTCCTGCTTTATTCCTGCTTTAGTCCTGCTTTAGTCCTGCTTTTGTCCTGCTTTAGACCTGCTTTAGTCCTGCTTTAGTCCTGCTTTATTCCTGCTTTAGACCTGCTTTAGTCCTGCTTTAGTCCTGCTTTAGACCTACTTTATTCCTGCTTTAGACCTGCTTTAGTCCTGCTTTAGACCTGCTTTAGTCCTGCTTTAGACCTGCTTTAGTCCTGCTTTAGTCCTGCTTTAGTCCTGCTTTAGTCCTGCTTTAGTCCTGCTTTAGTCCTGCTTTAGACCTGCTTTAGTCCTGCTTTAGACCTGCTTTAGTCCTGCTTTAGACCTGCTTTAGACCTGCTTTAGTCCTGCTTTAGTCCTGCTTTAGACCTGCTTTAGTCCTGCTTTAGACCTGCTTTAGTCCTGCTTTAGTCCTGCTTTAGTCCTGCTTTAGTCCTGCTTTAGACCCGCTTTAGACCTGCTTTAGTCCTGCTTTAGTCCTGCTTTAGTCCTGCTTTAGACCCGCTTTATTCCTGCTTTAGACCTGCTTTAGACCTGCTTTAGTCCTGCTTTAGTCCTGCTTTATTCCTGCTTTAGACCTGCTTTAGTCCTGCTTTATTCCTGCTTTAGTCCTGCTTTATTCCTGCTTTAGACCTGCTTTAGTCCTGCTTTAGTCCTGCTTTAGTCCTGCTTTAGACCTGCTTTAGACCTGCTTTAGTCCTGCTTTAGACCTACTTTAGTCCTGCTTTAGACCTGCTTTAGTCCTGCTTTAGTCCTGCTTTAGTCCTGCTTTAGACCTGGTTTAGACCTGCTTTAGTCCTGCTTTAGACCTGCTTTAGTCCTGCTTTAGTCCTGCTTTAGTCCTGCTTTAGTCCTGCTTTAGACCTGCTTTAGTCCTGCTTTAGTCCTGCTTTAGTCCTGCTTTATTCCTGCTTTAGTCCTGCTTTAGTCCTGCTTTTGTCCTGCTTTAGACCTGCTTTAGTCCTGCTTTAGTCCTGCTTTAGACCTGCTTTAGACCTGCTTTAGTCCTGCTTTTGTCCTGCTTTAGACCTGCTTTAGTCCTGCTTTAGTCCTGCTTTATTCCTGCTTTAGACCTGCTTTAGTCCTGCTTTAGTCCTGCTTTAGACCTGCTTTAGTCCTGCTTTAGACCTGCTTTAGTCCTGCTTTAGTCCTGCTTTAGTCCTGCTTTAGTCCTGCTTTAGTCCTGCTTTAGACCTGCTTTAGTCCTGCTTTAGACCTGCTTTAGTCCTGCTTTAGTCCTGCTTTAGACCTGCTTTAGACCTGCTTTAGTCCTGCTTTAGTCCTGCTTTAGTCCTGCTTTAGACCTGCTTTAGACCTGCTTTAGTCCTGCTTTAGACCTGCTTTAGACCTGCTTTAGTCCTGCTTTAGTCCTGCTTTAGACCTGCTTTAGTCCTGCTTTAGACCTGCTTTAGTCCTGCTTTAGTCCTGCTTTAGTCCTGCTTTAGTCCTGCTTTAGACCCGCTTTAGACCCGCTTTAGTCCTGCTTTAGTCCTGCTTTAGTCCTGCTTTAGACCCGCTTTAGTCCTGCTTTAGTCCTGCTTTAGTCCTGCTTTAGTCCTGCTTTAGACCTGCTTTAGTCCTGGTTTAGACCTGCTTTAGTCCTGCTTTAGATCTGCTTTAGTCCTGCTTTAGTCCTGCTTTAGACCTGCTTTAGACCTGCTTTAGTCCTGCTTTAGTCCTGCTTTAGACCTGCTTTAGACCTGCTTTAGACCTGCTTTAGTCCTGCTTTAGTCCTGCTTTAGACCTGCTTTAGTCCTGCTTTAGTCCTGCTTTAGACCTGCTTTAGACCTGCTTTAGACCTGCTTTAGTCCTGCTTTAGACCTGTTTTAGTCCTGCTTTAGATCTGCTTTAGTCCTGCTTTAGTCCTGCTTTAGACCTGCTTTAGACCTGCTTTAGTCCTGCTTTAGTCCTGCTTTAGACCTGCTTTAGTCCTGCTTTAGACCTGCTTTAGTCCTGCTTTAGACCTGCTTTAGTCCTGCTTTAGTCCTGCTTTAGTCCTGCTTTAGACCTGCTTTAGTCCTGCTTTAGACCTGCTTTAGTCCTGCTTTAGACCTGCTTTAGACCTGCTTTAGTCCTGCTTTAGTCCTGCTTTAGTCCTGCTTTAGACCTGCTTTAGTCCTGCTTTAGTCCTACTTTAGACCTGCTTTAGTCCTGCTTTAGACCTGCTTTAGTCCTGCTTTAGACCTGCTTTAGACCTGCTTTAGTCCTGCTTTAGTCCTGCTTTAGACCTGCTTTAGTCCTGCTTTAGACCTGCTTTAGTCCTGCTTCAGACCTGCTTTAGTCCTGCTTTAGACCTGCTTTAGTCCTGCTTTAGACCTGCTTTAGTCCTGCTTTAGTCCTGCTTTAGACCTGCTTTAGACCTGCTTTAGTCCTGCTTTAGACCTGCTTTAGACCTGCTTTAGACCTGCTTTAGTCCTGCTTTAGTCCTGCTTTAGACCTGCTTTAGACCTGCTTTAGTCCTGCTTTAGACCTACTTTAGTCCTGCTTTAGACCTGCTTTAGTCCTGCTTTAGTCCTGCTTTAGTCCTGCTTTAGACCTGGTTTAGACCTGCTTTAGTCCTGCTTTAGACCTGCTTTAGTCCTGCTTTAGTCCTGCTTTAGTCCTGCTTTAGTCCTGCTTTAGACCTGCTTTAGTCCTGCTTTAGTCCTGCTTTAGTCCTGCTTTATTCCTGCTTTAGTCCTGCTTTAGTCCTGCTTTTGTCCTGCTTTAGACCTGCTTTAGTCCTGCTTTAGTCCTGCTTTAGACCTGCTTTAGACCTGCTTTAGTCCTGCTTTTGTCCTGCTTTAGACCTGCTTTAGTCCTGCTTTAGTCCTGCTTTATTCCTGCTTTAGACCTGCTTTAGTCCTGCTTTATTCCTGCTTTAGACCTACTTTATTCCTGCTTTAGACCTGCTTTAGTCCTGCTTTAGACCTGCTTTAGTCCTGCTTTAGACCTGCTTTAGTCCTGCTTTAGTCCTGCTTTAGTCCTGCTTTAGTCCTGCTTTAGTCCTGCTTTAGTCCTGCTTTAGTCCTGCTTTAGACCTGCTTTAGTCCTGCTTTAGACCTGCTTTAGTCCTGCTTTAGACCTGCTTTAGACCTGCTTTAGTCCTGCTTTAGTCCTGCTTTAGACCTGCTTTAGTCCTGCTTTAGTCCTGCTTTAGTCCTGCTTTAGTCCTGCTTTAGACCCGCTTTAGACCTGCTTTAGTCCTGCTTTAGTCCTGCTTTAGTCCTGCTTTAGACCCGCTTTATTCCTGCTTTAGACCTGCTTTAGACCTGCTTTAGTCCTGCTTTAGTCCTGCTTTAGTCCTGCTTTAGACCTACTTTAGTCCTGCTTTAGTCCTGCTTTAGTCCTGCTTTATTCCTGCTTTAGACCTGCTTTAGTCCTGCTTTAGTCCTGCTTTATTCCTGCTTTAGACCTGCTTTAGTCCTGCTTTAGTCCTGCTTTAGTCCTGCTTTAGTCCTGCTTTATTCCTGCTTTAGACCTGCTTTAGACCTGCTTTAGTCCTGCTTTATTCCTGCTTTAGTCCTGCTTTATTCCTGCTTTAGACCTGCTTTAGTCCTGCTTTAGTCCTGCTTTAGTCCTGCTTTAGACCTGCTTTAGACCTGCTTTAGTCCTGCTTTAGACCTACTTTAGTCCTGCTTTAGACCTGCTTTAGTCCTGCTTTAGTCCTGCTTTAGTCCTGCTTTAGACCTGGTTTAGACCTGCTTTAGTCCTGCTTTAGACCTGCTTTAGTCCTGCTTTAGTCCTGCTTTAGTCCTGCTTTAGTCCTGCTTTAGACCTGCTTTAGTCCTGCTTTATTCCTGCTTTAGTCCTGCTTTAGTCCTGCTTTAGACCTGCTTTAGACCTGCTTTAGACCTGCTTTAGTCCTGCTTTATTCCTGCTTTAGTCCTGCTTTAGTCCTGCTTTAGACCTGCTTTAGTCCTGCTTTATTCCTGCTTTAGTCCTGCTTTAGTCCTGCTTTATTCCTGCTTTAGTCCTGCTTTAGTCCTGCTTTAGTACTGCTTTATTCCTGCTTTAGTCCTGCTTTAGACCTGCTTTAGTCCTGCTTTAGTCCTGCTTTAGACCTGCTTTAGTCCTGCTTTAGTCCTGCTTTAGTCCTGCTTTATTCCTGCTTTAGACCTGCTTTAGTCCTGCTTTATTCCTGCTTTAGACCTGCTTTAGACCTGCTTTAGTCCTGCTTTATTCCTGCTTTAGACCTGCTTTATTCCTGCTTTAGTCCTGCTTTATTCCTGCTTTAGACCTGCTTTAGTCCTGCTTTAGTCCTGCTTTAGTCCTGCTTTATTCCTGCTTTAGTCCTGCTTTAGTCCTGCTTTAGTACTGCTTTAGTCCTGCTTTAGTCCTGCTTTAGACCTGCTTTAGTCCTGCTTTAGACCTGCTTTAGTCCTGCTTTAGTCCTGCTTTAGTCCTGCTTTATTCCTGCTTTAGACCTGCTTTAGTCCTGCTTTATTCCTGCTTTAGACCTGCTTTAGACCTGCTTTAGTCCTGCTTTATTCCTGCTTTAGACCTGCTTTATTCCTGCTTTAGTCCTGCTTTATTCCTGCTTTAGACCTGCTTTAGTCCTGCTTTAGTCCTGCTTTAGACTTGCTTTAGAACTGCTTTAGTCCTGCTTTAGTCCTGCTTTAGTACTGCTTTATTCCTGCTTTAGTCCTGCTTTAGTCCTGCTTTAGACCTGCTTTAGACCTGCTTTAGTCCTGCTTTAGACCTGCTTTAGTCCTGCTTTATTCCTGCTTTAGACCTGCTTTAGACCTGCTTTAGTCCTGCTTTATTCCTGCTTTAGACCTGCTTTATTCCTGCTTTAGTCCTGCTTTATTCCTGCTTTAGACCTGCTTTAGTCCTGCTTTAGTCCTGCTTTAGTCCTGCTTTAGTCCTGCTTTATTCCTGCTTTAGACCTGCTTTAGACCTGCTTTAGTCCTGCTTTATTCCTGCTTTAGTCCTGCTTTATTCCTGCTTTAGACCTGCTTTAGTCCTGCTTTAGTCCTGCTTTAGTCCTGCTTTAGACCTGCTTTAGACCTGCTTTAGTCCTGCTTTAGACCTACTTTAGTCCTGCTTTAGACCTGCTTTAGTCCTGCTTTAGTCCTGCTTTAGTCCTGCTTTAGACCTGGTTTAGACCTGCTTTAGTCCTGCTTTAGACCTGCTTTAGTCCTGCTTTAGTCCTGCTTTAGTCCTGCTTTAGTCCTGCTTTAGACCTGCTTTAGTCCTGCTTTAGTCCTGCTTTAGTCCTGCTTTATTCCTGCTTTAGTCCTGCTTTAGTCCTGCTTTTGTCCTGCTTTAGACCTGCTTTAGTCCTGCTTTAGTCCTGCTTTAGACCTGCTTTAGACCTGCTTTAGTCCTGCTTTTGTCCTGCTTTAGACCTGCTTTAGTCCTGCTTTAGTCCTGCTTTATTCCTGCTTTAGACCTGCTTTAGTCCTGCTTTAGTCCTGCTTTAGACCTACTTTATTCCTGCTTTAGACCTGCTTTAGTCCTGCTTTAGACCTGCTTTAGTCCTGCTTTAGACCTGCTTTAGTCCTGCTTTAGTCCTGCTTTAGTCCTGCTTTAGTCCTGCTTTAGTCCTGCTTTAGTCCTGCTTTAGTCCTGCTTTAGACCTGCTTTAGTCCTGCTTTAGACCTGCTTTAGTCCTGCTTTAGTCCTGCTTTAGACCTGCTTTAGTCCTGCTTTAGACCTGCTTTAGACCTGCTTTAGTCCTGCTTTAGTCCTGCTTTAGACCTGCTTTAGTCCTGCTTTAGTCCTGCTTTAGTCCTGCTTTAGACCTGCTTTAGACCTGCTTTAGTCCTGCTTTAGTCCTGCTTTAGACCTGCTTTAGTCCTGCTTTAGACCTGCTTTAGTCCTGCTTTAGTCCTGCTTTAGTCCTGCTTTAGTCCTGCTTTAGACCCGCTTTAGACCTGCTTTAGTCCTGCTTTAGTCCTGCTTTAGTCCTGCTTTAGACCCGCTTTATTCCTGCTTTAGACCTGCTTTAGACCTGCTTTAGTCCTGCTTTATTCCTGCTTTAGACCTGCTTTATTCCTGCTTTAGTCCTGCTTTATTCCTGCTTTAGACCTGCTTTAGTCCTGCTTTAGTCCTGCTTTAGTCCTGCTTTAGTCCTGCTTTATTCCTGCTTTAGACCTGCTTTAGACCTGCTTTAGTCCTGCTTTATTCCTGCTTTAGTCCTGCTTTATTCCTGCTTTAGACCTGCTTTAGTCCTGCTTTAGTCCTGCTTTAGTCCTGCTTTAGACCTGCTTTAGACCTGCTTTAGTCCTGCTTTAGACCTACTTTAGTCCTGCTTTAGACCTGCTTTAGTCCTGCTTTAGTCCTGCTTTAGTCCTGCTTTAGACCTGGTTTAGACCTGCTTTAGTCCTGCTTTAGACCTGCTTTAGTCCTGCTTTAGTCCTGCTTTAGTCCTGCTTTAGTCCTGCTTTAGACCTGCTTTAGTCCTGCTTTAGTCCTGCTTTAGTCCTGCTTTATTCCTGCTTTAGTCCTGCTTTAGTCCTGCTTTTGTCCTGCTTTAGACCTGCTTTAGTCCTGCTTTAGTCCTGCTTTAGACCTGCTTTAGACCTGCTTTAGTCCTGCTTTTGTCCTGCTTTAGACCTGCTTTAGTCCTGCTTTAGTCCTGCTTTATTCCTGCTTTAGACCTGCTTTAGTCCTGCTTTAGTCCTGCTTTAGACCTACTTTATTCCTGCTTTAGACCTGCTTTAGTCCTGCTTTAGACCTGCTTTAGTCCTGCTTTAGACCTGCTTTAGTCCTGCTTTAGTCCTGCTTTAGTCCTGCTTTAGTCCTGCTTTAGTCCTGCTTTAGACCTGCTTTAGTCCTGCTTTAGACCTGCTTTAGTCCTGCTTTAGTCCTGCTTTAGACCTGCTTTAGACCTGCTTTAGTCCTGCTTTAGTCCTGCTTTAGTCCTGCTTTAGACCTGCTTTAGACCTGCTTTAGTCCTGCTTTAGACCTGCTTTAGACCTGCTTTAGTCCTGCTTTAGTCCTGCTTTAGACCTGCTTTAGTCCTGCTTTAGACCTGCTTTAGTCCTGCTTTAGTCCTGCTTTAGTCCTGCTTTAGTCCTGCTTTAGACCCGCTTTAGACCCGCTTTAGTCCTGCTTTAGTCCTGCTTTAGTCCTGCTTTAGACCCGCTTTAGTCCTGCTTTAGTCCTGCTTTAGTCCTGCTTTAGTCCTGCTTTAGACCTGCTTTAGTCCTGCTTTAGATCTGCTTTAGTCCTGCTTTAGTCCTGCTTTAGACCTGCTTTAGACCTGCTTTAGTCCTGCTTTAGTCCTGCTTTAGACCTGCTTTAGACCTGCTTTAGTCCTGCTTTAGTCCTGCTTTAGACCTGCTTTAGTCCTGCTTTAGTCCTGCTTTAGACCTGCTTTAGACCTGCTTTAGACCTGCTTTAGTCCTGCTTTAGACCTGTTTTAGTCCTGCTTTAGATCTGCTTTAGTCCTGCTTTAGTCCTGCTTTAGACCTGCTTTAGACCTGCTTTAGTCCTGCTTTAGTCCTGCTTTAGACCTGCTTTAGTCCTGCTTTAGACCTGCTTTAGTCCTGCTTTAGACCTGCTTTAGTCCTGCTTTAGTCCTGCTTTAGTCCTGCTTTAGACCTGCTTTAGTCCTGCTTTAGACCTGCTTTAGTCCTGCTTTAGACCTGCTTTAGTCCTGCTTTAGTCCTGCTTTAGACCTGCTTTAGACCTGCTTTAGTCCTGCTTTAGTCCTGCTTTAGTCCTGCTTTAGACCTGCTTTAGTCCTGCTTTAGTCCTACTTTAGACCTGCTTTAGTCCTGCTTTAGACCTGCTTTAGTCCTGCTTTAGACCTGCTTTAGACCTGCTTTAGTCCTGCTTTAGTCCTGCTTTAGACCTGCTTTAGTCCTGCTTTAGACCTGCTTTAGTCCTGCTTCAGACCTGCTTTAGTCCTGCTTTAGACCTGCTTTAGTCCTGCTTTAGACCTGCTTTAGTCCTGCTTTAGTCCTGCTTTAGACCTGCTTTAGACCTGCTTTAGTCCTGCTTTAGACCTGCTTTAGACCTGCTTTAGACCTGCTTTAGTCCTGCTTTAGTCCTGCTTTAGACCTGCTTTAGACCTGCTTTAGTCCTGCTTTAGACCTACTTTAGTCCTGCTTTAGACCTGCTTTAGTCCTGCTTTAGTCCTGCTTTAGTCCTGCTTTAGACCTGGTTTAGACCTGCTTTAGTCCTGCTTTAGACCTGCTTTAGTCCTGCTTTAGTCCTGCTTTAGTCCTGCTTTAGTCCTGCTTTAGACCTACTTTATTCCTGCTTTAGACCTGCTTTAGTCCTGCTTTAGACCTGCTTTAGTCCTGCTTTAGACCTGCTTTAGTCCTGCTTTAGTCCTGCTTTAGACCTGCTTTAGTCCTGCTTTAGACCTGCTTTAGACCTGCTTTAGTCCTGCTTTAGTCCTGCTTTAGACCTGCTTTAGTCCTGCTTTAGACCTGCTTTAGTCCTGCTTTAGTCCTGCTTTAGTCCTGCTTTAGTCCTGCTTTAGACCCGCTTTAGACCTGCTTTAGTCCTGCTTTAGTCCTGCTTTAGTCCTGCTTTAGACCCGCTTTATTCCTGCTTTAGACCTGCTTTAGACCTGCTTTAGTCCTGCTTTATTCCTGCTTTAGACCTGCTTTATTCCTGCTTTAGTCCTGCTTTATTCCTGCTTTAGACCTGCTTTAGTCCTGCTTTAGTCCTGCTTTAGTCCTGCTTTAGTCCTGCTTTATTCCTGCTTTAGACCTGCTTTAGACCTGCTTTAGTCCTGCTTTATTCCTGCTTTAGTCCTGCTTTATTCCTGCTTTAGACCTGCTTTAGTCCTGCTTTAGTCCTGCTTTAGTCCTGCTTTAGACCTGCTTTAGACCTGCTTTAGTCCTGCTTTAGACCTACTTTAGTCCTGCTTTAGACCTGCTTTAGTCCTGCTTTAGTCCTGCTTTAGTCCTGCTTTAGACCTGGTTTAGACCTGCTTTAGTCCTGCTTTAGACCTGCTTTAGTCCTGCTTTAGTCCTGCTTTAGTCCTGCTTTAGTCCTGCTTTAGACCTGCTTTAGTCCTGCTTTAGTCCTGCTTTAGTCCTGCTTTATTCCTGCTTTAGTCCTGCTTTAGTCCTGCTTTTGTCCTGCTTTAGACCTGCTTTAGTCCTGCTTTAGTCCTGCTTTATTCCTGCTTTAGACCTGCTTTAGTCCTGCTTTAGTCCTGCTTTAGACCTACTTTATTCCTGCTTTAGACCTGCTTTAGTCCTGCTTTAGACCTGCTTTAGTCCTGCTTTAGACCTGCTTTAGTCCTGCTTTAGTCCTGCTTTAGTCCTGCTTTAGTCCTGCTTTAGTCCTGCTTTAGACCTGCTTTAGTCCTGCTTTAGACCTGCTTTAGTCCTGCTTTAGTCCTGCTTTAGACCTGCTTTAGACCTGCTTTAGTCCTGCTTTAGTCCTGCTTTAGTCCTGCTTTAGACCTGCTTTAGACCTGCTTTAGTCCTGCTTTAGACCTGCTTTAGACCTGCTTTAGTCCTGCTTTAGTCCTGCTTTAGACCTGCTTTAGTCCTGCTTTAGACCTGCTTTAGTCCTGCTTTAGTCCTGCTTTAGTCCTGCTTTAGTCCTGCTTTAGACCCGCTTTAGACCCGCTTTAGTCCTGCTTTAGTCCTGCTTTAGTCCTGCTTTAGACCCGCTTTAGTCCTGCTTTAGTCCTGCTTTAGTCCTGCTTTAGTCCTGCTTTAGACCTGCTTTAGTCCTGCTTTAGATCTGCTTTAGTCCTGCTTTAGTCCTGCTTTAGACCTGCTTTAGACCTGCTTTAGTCCTGCTTTAGTCCTGCTTTAGACCTGCTTTAGACCTGCTTTAGACCTGCTTTAGTCCTGCTTTAGTCCTGCTTTAGACCTGCTTTAGTCCTGCTTTAGTCCTGCTTTAGACCTGCTTTAGACCTGCTTTAGTCCTGCTTTAGACCTGCTTTAGTCCTGCTTTAGACCTGTTTTAGTCCTGCTTTAGATCTGCTTTAGTCCTGCTTTAGTCCTGCTTTAGACCTGCTTTAGACCTGCTTTAGTCCTGCTTTAGTCCTGCTTTAGACCTGCTTTAGTCCTGCTTTAGACCTGCTTTAGTCCTGCTTTAGACCTGCTTTAGTCCTGCTTTAGTCCTGCTTTAGTCCTGCTTTAGACCTGCTTTAGTCCTGCTTTAGACCTGCTTTAGTCCTGCTTTAGACCTGCTTTAGTCCTGCTTTATTCCTGCTTTAGTCCTGCTTTAGACCTGCTTTAGACCTGCTTTAGTCCTGCTTTAGTCCTGCTTTAGACCTGCTTTAGTCCTGCTTTAGTCCTGCTTTAGACCTGCTTTAGACCTGCTTTAGTCCTGGTTTAGTCCTGCTTTAGTCCTGCTTTAGACCTGCTTTAGACCTGCTTTAGTCCTGCTTTAGTCCTGCTTTAGTCCTGCTTTAGTCCTGCTTTAGACCTGCTTTAGACCTGCTTTAGTCCTGCTTTAGTCCTGCTTTAGACCTGCTTTAGTCCTGCTTTAGTCCTGCTTTAGACCTGCTTTAGACCTGCTTTAGTCCTGGTTTAGTCCTGCTTTAGTCCTGCTTTAGACCTGCTTTAGACCTGCTTTAGTCCTGCTTTAGTCCTGCTTTAGTCCTGCTTTAGACCTGCTTTAGTCCTGCTTTAGTCCTACTTTAGACCTGCTTTAGTCCTGCTTTAGACCTGCTTTAGTCCTGCTTTAGACCTGCTTTAGACCTGCTTTAGTCCTGCTTTAGTCCTGCTTTAGACCTGCTTTAGTCCTGCTTTAGACCTGCTTTAGTCCTGCTTCAGACCTGCTTTAGTCCTGCTTTAGACCTGCTTTAGTCCTGCTTTAGACCTGCTTTAGTCCTGCTTTAGTCCTGCTTTAGACCTGCTTTAGACCTGCTTTAGTCCTGCTTTAGACCTGCTTTAGACCTGCTTTAGACCTGCTTTAGTCCTGCTTTAGTCCTGCTTTAGACCTGCTTTAGACCTGCTTTAGTCCTGCTTTAGACCTACTTTAGTCCTGCTTTAGACCTGCTTTAGTCCTGCTTTAGTCCTGCTTTAGTCCTGCTTTAGACCTGGTTTAGACCTGCTTTAGTCCTGCTTTAGACCTGCTTTAGTCCTGCTTTAGTCCTGCTTTAGTCCTGCTTTAGTCCTGCTTTAGACCTACTTTATTCCTGCTTTAGACCTGCTTTAGTCCTGCTTTAGACCTGCTTTAGTCCTGCTTTAGACCTGCTTTAGTCCTGCTTTAGTCCTGCTTTAGTCCTGCTTTAGTCCTGCTTTAGTCCTGCTTTAGTCCTGCTTTAGTCCTGCTTTAGACCTGCTTTAGTCCTGCTTTAGACCTGCTTTAGTCCTGCTTTAGACCTGCTTTAGACCTGCTTTAGTCCTGCTTTAGTCCTGCTTTAGACCTGCTTTAGTCCTGCTTTAGACCTGCTTTAGTCCTGCTTTAGTCCTGCTTTAGTCCTGCTTTAGTCCTGCTTTAGACCCGCTTTAGACCTGCTTTAGTCCTGCTTTAGTCCTGCTTTAGACCTGCTTTAGTCCTGCTTTAGTCCTGCTTTAGTCCTGCTTTAGTCCTGCTTTAGACCCGCTTTAGACCTGCTTTAGTCCTGCTTTAGTCCTGCTTTAGACCTGCTTTAGACCTGCTTTAGTCCTGCTTTAGTCCTGCTTTAGACCTGCTTTAGTCCTGCTTTAGTCCTGCTTTAGACCTGCTTTAGACCTGCTTTAGTCCTGGTTTAGTCCTGCTTTAGTCCTGCTTTAGACCTGCTTTAGACCTGCTTTAGTCCTGCTTTAGTCCTGCTTTAGTCCTGCTTTAGACCTGCTTTAGTCCTGCTTTAGTCCTACTTTAGACCTGCTTTAGTCCTGCTTTAGACCTGCTTTAGTCCTGCTTTAGACCTGCTTTAGACCTGCTTTAGTCCTGCTTTAGTCCTGCTTTAGACCTGCTTTAGTCCTGCTTTAGACCTGCTTTAGTCCTGCTTCAGACCTGCTTTAGTCCTGCTTTAGACCTGCTTTAGTCCTGCTTTAGACCTGCTTTAGTCCTGCTTTAGTCCTGCTTTAGACCTGCTTTAGACCTGCTTTAGTCCTGCTTTAGACCTGCTTTAGACCTGCTTTAGACCTGCTTTAGTCCTGCTTTAGTCCTGCTTTAGACCTGCTTTAGACCTGCTTTAGTCCTGCTTTAGACCTACTTTAGTCCTGCTTTAGACCTGCTTTAGTCCTGCTTTAGTCCTGCTTTAGTCCTGCTTTAGACCTGGTTTAGACCTGCTTTAGTCCTGCTTTAGACCTGCTTTAGTCCTGCTTTAGTCCTGCTTTAGACCCGCTTTATTCCTGCTTTAGACCTGCTTTAGACCTGCTTTAGTCCTGCTTTATTCCTGCTTTAGACCTGCTTTATTCCTGCTTTAGTCCTGCTTTATTCCTGCTTTAGACCTGCTTTAGTCCTGCTTTAGTCCTGCTTTAGTCCTGCTTTAGTCCTGCTTTATTCCTGCTTTAGACCTGCTTTAGACCTGCTTTAGTCCTGCTTTATTCCTGCTTTAGTCCTGCTTTATTCCTGCTTTAGACCTGCTTTAGTCCTGCTTTAGTCCTGCTTTAGTCCTGCTTTAGACCTGCTTTAGACCTGCTTTAGTCCTGCTTTAGACCTACTTTAGTCCTGCTTTAGACCTGCTTTAGTCCTGCTTTAGTCCTGCTTTAGTCCTGCTTTAGACCTGGTTTAGACCTGCTTTAGTCCTGCTTTAGACCTGCTTTAGTCCTGCTTTAGTCCTGCTTTAGTCCTGCTTTAGACCTGCTTTAGACCTGCTTTAGTCCTGCTTTAGTCCTGCTTTAGTCCTGCTTTAGTCCTGCTTTAGTCCTGCTTTAGTCCTGCTTTAGACCTGCTTTAGTCCTGCTTTAGTCCTGCTTTAGTCCTGCTTTAGTCCTGCTTTAGTCCTGCTTTAGTCCTGCTTTAGTCCTGCTTTAGACCTGCTTTAGACCTGCTTTAGTCCTGCTTTAGACCTGCTTTAGACCTGCTTTAGTCCTGCTTTAGTCCTGCTTTAGACCTGCTTTAGTCCTGCTTTAGACCTGCTTTAGTCCTGCTTTAGTCCTGCTTTAGTCCTGCTTTAGTCCTGCTTTAGACCCGCTTTAGACCCGCTTTAGTCCTGCTTTAGTCCTGCTTTAGTCCTGCTTTAGACCCGCTTTAGTCCTGCTTTAGTCCTGCTTTAGTCCTGCTTTAGTCCTGCTTTAGACCTGCTTTAGTCCTGCTTTAGATCTGCTTTAGTCCTGCTTTAGTCCTGCTTTAGACCTGCTTTAGACCTGCTTTAGTCCTGCTTTAGTCCTGCTTTAGACCTGCTTTAGACCTGCTTTAGACCTGCTTTAGTCCTGCTTTAGTCCTGCTTTAGACCTGCTTTAGTCCTGCTTTAGTCCTGCTTTAGACCTGCTTTAGACCTGCTTTAGACCTGCTTTAGTCCTGCTTTAGACCTGTTTTAGTCCTGCTTTAGATCTGCTTTAGTCCTGCTTTAGTCCTGCTTTAGACCTGCTTTAGACCTGCTTTAGTCCTGCTTTAGTCCTGCTTTAGACCTGCTTTAGTCCTGCTTTAGACCTGCTTTAGTCCTGCTTTAGACCTGCTTTAGTCCTGCTTTAGTCCTGCTTTAGTCCTGCTTTAGACCTGCTTTAGTCCTGCTTTAGACCTGCTTTAGTCCTGCTTTAGACCTGCTTTAGTCCTGCTTTAGTCCTGCTTTAGACCTGCTTTAGACCTGCTTTAGTCCTGCTTTAGTCCTGCTTTAGTCCTGCTTTAGACCTGCTTTAGTCCTGCTTTAGTCCTACTTTAGACCTGCTTTAGTCCTGCTTTAGACCTGCTTTAGTCCTGCTTTAGACCTGCTTTAGACCTGCTTTAGTCCTGCTTTAGTCCTGCTTTAGACCTGCTTTAGTCCTGCTTTAGACCTGCTTTAGTCCTGCTTCAGACCTGCTTTAGTCCTGCTTTAGACCTGCTTTAGTCCTGCTTTAGACCTGCTTTAGTCCTGCTTTAGTCCTGCTTTAGACCTGCTTTAGACCTGCTTTAGTCCTGCTTTAGACCTGCTTTAGACCTGCTTTAGACCTGCTTTAGTCCTGCTTTAGTCCTGCTTTAGACCTGCTTTAGACCTGCTTTAGTCCTGCTTTAGACCTACTTTAGTCCTGCTTTAGACCTGCTTTAGTCCTGCTTTAGTCCTGCTTTAGTCCTGCTTTAGACCTGGTTTAGACCTGCTTTAGTCCTGCTTTAGACCTGCTTTAGTCCTGCTTTAGTCCTGCTTTAGTCCTGCTTTAGTCCTGCTTTAGACCTACTTTATTCCTGCTTTAGACCTGCTTTAGTCCTGCTTTAGACCTGCTTTAGTCCTGCTTTAGACCTGCTTTAGTCCTGCTTTAGTCCTGCTTTAGTCCTGCTTTAGTCCTGCTTTAGTCCTGCTTTAGTCCTGCTTTAGTCCTGCTTTAGACCTGCTTTAGTCCTGCTTTAGACCTGCTTTAGTCCTGCTTTAGACCTGCTTTAGACCTGCTTTAGTCCTGCTTTAGTCCTGCTTTAGACCTGCTTTAGTCCTGCTTTAGACCTGCTTTAGTCCTGCTTTAGTCCTGCTTTAGTCCTGCTTTAGTCCTGCTTTAGACCCGCTTTAGACCTGCTTTAGTCCTGCTTTAGTCCTGCTTTAGTCCTGCTTTAGACCCGCTTTATTCCTGCTTTAGACCTGCTTTAGACCTGCTTTATTCCTGCTTTAGTCCTGCTTTATTCCTGCTTTAGACCTGCTTTAGTCCTGCTTTAGTCCTGCTTTAGTCCTGCTTTAGTCCTGCTTTATTCCTGCTTTAGACCTGCTTTAGACCTGCTTTAGTCCTGCTTTATTCCTGCTTTAGTCCTGCTTTATTCCTGCTTTAGACCTGCTTTAGTCCTGCTTTAGTCCTGCTTTAGTCCTGCTTTAGACCTGCTTTAGACCTGCTTTAGTCCTGCTTTAGACCTACTTTAGTCCTGCTTTAGACCTGCTTTAGTCCTGCTTTAGTCCTGCTTTAGTCCTGCTTTAGACCTGGTTTAGACCTGCTTTAGTCCTGCTTTAGACCTGCTTTAGTCCTGCTCTAGTCCTGCTTTAGTCCTGCTTTAGTCCTGCTTTAGACCTGCTTTAGTCCTGCTTTAGTCCTGCTTTAGTCCTGCTTTATTCCTGCTTTAGTCCTGCTTTAGTCCTGCTTTTGTCCTGCTTTAGACCTGCTTTAGTCCTGCTTTAGTCCTGCTTTATTCCTGCTTTAGACCTGCTTTAGTCCTGCTTTAGTCCTGCTTTAGACCTACTTTATTCCTGCTTTAGACCTGCTTTAGTCCTGCTTTAGACCTGCTTTAGTCCTGCTTTAGACCTGCTTTAGTCCTGCTTTAGTCCTGCTTTAGTCCTGCTTTAGTCCTGCTTTAGTCCTGCTTTAGTCCTGCTTTAGTCCTGCTTTAGACCTGCTTTAGACCTGCTTTAGTCCTGCTTTAGACCTGCTTTAGACCTGCTTTAGTCCTGCTTTAGTCCTGCTTTAGACCTGCTTTAGTCCTGCTTTAGACCTGCTTTAGTCCTGCTTTAGTCCTGCTTTAGTCCTGCTTTAGTCCTGCTTTAGACCCGCTTTAGACCCGCTTTAGTCCTGCTTTAGTCCTGCTTTAGTCCTGCTTTAGACCCGCTTTAGTCCTGCTTTAGTCCTGCTTTAGTCCTGCTTTAGTCCTGCTTTAGACCTGCTTTAGTCCTGCTTTAGATCTGCTTTAGTCCTGCTTTAGTCCTGCTTTAGACCTGCTTTAGACCTGCTTTAGTCCTGCTTTAGTCCTGCTTTAGACCTGCTTTAGACCTGCTTTAGACCTGCTTTAGTCCTGCTTTAGTCCTGCTTTAGACCTGCTTTAGTCCTGCTTTAGTCCTGCTTTAGACCTGCTTTAGACCTGCTTTAGACCTGCTTTAGTCCTGCTTTAGACCTGTTTTAGTCCTGCTTTAGATCTGCTTTAGTCCTGCTTTAGTCCTGCTTTAGACCTGCTTTAGACCTGCTTTAGTCCTGCTTTAGTCCTGCTTTAGACCTGCTTTAGTCCTGCTTTAGACCTGCTTTAGTCCTGCTTTAGACCTGCTTTAGTCCTGCTTTAGTCCTGCTTTAGTCCTGCTTTAGACCTGCTTTAGTCCTGCTTTAGACCTGCTTTAGTCCTGCTTTAGACCTGCTTTAGTCCTGCTTTAGTCCTGCTTTAGACCTGCTTTAGACCTGCTTTAGTCCTGCTTTAGTCCTGCTTTAGTCCTGCTTTAGACCTGCTTTAGTCCTGCTTTAGTCCTACTTTAGACCTGCTTTAGTCCTGCTTTAGACCTGCTTTAGTCCTGCTTTAGACCTGCTTTAGTCCTGCTTTAGTCCTACTTTAGACCTGCTTTAGTCCTGCTTTAGACCTGCTTTAGTCCTGCTTTAGTCCTGCTTTAGACCTACTTTATTCCTGCTTTAGACCTGCTTTAGTCCTGCTTTAGACCTGCTTTAGTCCTGCTTTAGACCTGCTTTAGTCCTGCTTTAGTCCTGCTTTAGTCCTGCTTTAGTCCTGCTTTAGACCTGCTTTAGTCCTGCTTTAGACCTGCTTAAGTCCTGCTTTAGTCCTGCTTTAGTCCTGCTTTAGACCTGCTTTAGACCTGCTTTAGTCCTGCTTTAGACCTGCTTTAGTCCTGCTTTAGTCCTGCTTTAGACCTGCTTTAGACCTGCTTTAGTCCTGCTTTAGTCCTGCTTTAGTCCTGCTTTAGACCTGCTTTAGACCTGCTTTAGTCCTGCTTTAGACCTGCTTTAGTCCTGCTTTAGACCTGCTTTAGTCCTGCTTTAGACCTGCTTTAGTCCTGCTTTAGTCCTGCTTTAGACCTGCTTTAGACCTGCTTTAGTCCTGCTTTAGACCTGCTTTAGTCCTGCTTTAGTCCTGCTTTAGTCCTGCTTTAGACCTGCTTTAGTCCTGCTTTAGACCTGCTTTAGTCCTGCTTTAGACCTGCTTTAGACCTGCTTTAGTCCTGCTTTAGTCCTGCTTTAGACCTGCTTTAGACCTGCTTTAGTCCTGCTTTAGACCTGCTTTAGACCTGCTTTAGTCCTGCTTTAGACCTGCTTTAGTCCTGCTTTAGTCCTGCTTTAGACCTGCTTTAGACCTGCTTTAGTCCTGCTTTAGTCCTGCTTTAGACCTGCTTTAGTCCTGCTTTAGACCTGCTTTAGACCTGCTTTAGACCTGCTTTAGTCCTGCTTTAGTCCTGCTTTAGACCTGCTTTAGACCTGCTTTAGTCCTGCTTTAGTCCTGCTTTAGTCCTGCTTTAGTCCTGCTTTAGACCTGCTTTAGTCCTGCTTTAGACCTGCTTTAGTCCTGCTTTACAACAAATCACAGCTGTCTCTAGTGTCCCCTCTGTCCCCTCTGTCCCCTCTGTCCCCTCTGTCCTTGATGACTCTGTGTGGTCCGCGCTGCGGGACTAATAAGACTAATTTCTCAGTGAATGATTCTGATTGTAATGAAACACAGCGTTTTGAAACTAAAAATGTAGAAAACACAACGTGTCCACGGGACAGTGTCCTACTGTCCACAAGAGTCTTCTACAGTGTGTCAAACACTTGATGGGCCATCTCTTGGGGAAATGTGGGCATTACAGGTGAAAGGTCAAAGTGAACGGCCGCCACAGGATTATGAGTTTGACTCCGACATTTGCTAAAAATAAATAAATAAATAAAATTATTTTGAATATAACTTGGACAAGCTTGGTGGGCCAGATGCGGCCAGATGCGGCCAGATGCGGCCCGCGGGCCGTAGTTTGGGGACCACTGTTTGATGTGAAATAAATGTTTCTAGTCTAATCATTTTACAAACTGAAATATTCTTTCTCGTGTTTATTGAACTGTAAAGTTCATGTTTTCATGTCAAAATGAACAAAGGCTTCATGGGAAAAATAAGACATTTATTACGTTATGTTACAAATATATAAAGGGCTCATTTTCATATTTACACATTTACACGGGACTGGGACTGTTCCAAAACATAATCAAGTTAATGCTGTGATTCCAAAGAGCGTTGGCCCTGCGCGCACCCCCACCAGGGGCCTCTCACTCCACCAGGGCCTCTCACTCCACCAGGGCCTCTCACTCTGCTCCGGGGCCTCTCACTCTGCTCCGGGGCCTCTCACTCCACCAGGGCCTCTCACTCCACCAGGGCCTCTCACTCCACCAGGGCCTCTCACTCTGCTCCGGGGCCTCTCACTCTGCTCCGGGGCCTCTCACTCCACCCAGGGCCTCTCACTCTGCTCCGGGGCCTCTCACTCCACCAGGGCCTCTCACTCCACCCGGGGCCTCTCACTCCACCCGGGGCCTCTCTCTCTGCTCCGGGGCCTCTCTCTCTGCTCCGGGGCCTCTCTCTCTGCTCCGGGGCCTCTCTCTCTGCTCCGGGGCCTCTCTCTCTGCTCCGGGGCCTCTCTCTCTGCTCCGGGGCCTCTCTCTCTGCTCCGGGGCCTCTCTCTCTGCTCCGGGGCCTCTCTCTCTGCTCCGGGGCCTCTCTCTCTGATCCGCGCACTGTCCCGGGGCCCGGGGCCTCTCACGGGCCCAGAGTGCAGTCCAGATGGTACATGGTGTATCCCACGTGCGCCGCGCACAGCAGCGGTGACACCGGGACGTGCCGCGGGAAGGCGCCCGTGCACGCGCTGGGCACGTGCGTGGAGAAGGAGACTAGTCCCGGAGGAAGCTTCAGCTTCAGCTTGTCCAGCTCCGCCTCCTGCAGCCGCTTGGCTTTGGCGCGTCGGTTCTGGAACCAGATCTTGACCTGTGTCTCTGTGAGGGTCAGGGACGCGGAGAAGTCCGCGCGCTCCGCGATGGACAGATACTGTCTCTGCCGGAACTTCCGCTCCAGCGCGAGAAGCTGCGACGTGGTGAACGGCGTGCGCGGCTTCCGGTTCGTCTTGTGCTTGCGCAGCGAACACGCGGCTGGACACGCGGCCGGACACGCGGCCGGACACGCGGCTGGACACGCGGCTGGACACGCGGCTGGACCCGGCCTCCCTGTGAAGAAGAGGATATTCATTTATGACAATATTTCAAGCAGTTGAGCCGGAGCCACAGGACACAGTGGCACAGTGGACACAGTGGACACAGTGGCACAGTGGACACAGTGGCACAGTGGACAAAGTGGCACAGTGGACACAGTGGACACAGTGGCACAGTGGACACAGTGGCACAGTGGACACAGTGGACACAGTGGCACAGTGGACACAGTGGACACAGTGGCACAGTGGACACAGTGGACACAGTGGCACCGTGGACACAGTGGCACAGTGGACACAGTGGCACAGTGGCCACAGTGGACACAATGGCACAGTGGACACAGTGGACACAGTGGACACAGTGGACACAGTGGCACAGTGGCACAGTGGCACAGTGGACACAGTGGACACAGTGGACACAGTGGACACATTGGCACAGTGGACACAGTGGACACTGTGGCACAGTGGACACAGCGACACAGTGGACACAGTGGCACAGTGGACACAGTGGCACAGTGGACACAGTGGACACATCGACACAGTGGACACATGGACACAGTGGACACAGTGGACACATGGACACAGTGGACACAGTCGGCACAGTGGACACAGTGGGCACTGTGGACACAGTGGCACAGTGGAGACAGTGGCACAGTGGACACAGTGGACACAGTGGCATAGTGGACACAGTGGCACAGTGGACACAGTGGCACAGTGGACACAGTGGACACAGTGGACACAGTGGCACAGTGGACACAGCGGCACAGTGGACACAGTGTTGCCACATGGACACAGTGGACACAGTGGACACAATGGACACAGTGGCACAGTGGACACAGTCGACACAGTGGCACAGTGGACACAGTGGACACAGTGGACACTGTGGCACAGTGGACACAGTGGCACAGTGGACACAGTGGCACAGTGGACACAGTGGCACAGTGGACAAAGTGGCACAGTGGACACAGTGGACACAGTGGCACAGTGGACACAGTGGCACAGTGGACACAGTGGACACAGTGGCACAGTGGACACAGTGGCCACAGTGGACACAGTGGACACAGTGGCACAGTGGACACAGTGGACACAGTGGCACAGTGGACACAGTGGCACAGTGGCCACAGTGGACACAATGGCACAGTGGACACAGTGGACACAGTGGACACAGTGGACACAGTGGCACAGTGGCACAGTGGCACAGTGGACACAGTGGACACAGTGGACACAGTGGACACATTGGCACAGTGGACACAGTGGACACTGTGGCACAGTGGACACAGCGACACAGTGGACACAGTGGCACAGTGGACACAGTGGCACAGTGGACACAGTGGACACATCGACACAGTGGACACATGGACACAGTGGACACAGTGGACACATGGACACAGTGGACACAGTCGGCACAGTGGACACAGTGGGCACTGTGGACACAGTGGACACAGTGGCACAGTGGAGACAGTGGCACAGTGGACACAGTGGACACAGTGGCATAGTGGACACAGTGGCACAGTGGACACAGTGGCACAGTGGACACAGTGGACACAGTGGACACAGTGGCACAGTGGACACAGCGGCACAGTGGACACAGTGTTGCCACATGGACACAGTGGACACAGTGGACACAATGGACACAGTGGCACAGTGGACACAGTCGACACAGTGGCACAGTGGACACAGTGGACACAGTGGACACTGTGGCACAGTGGACACAGCGACACAGTGGACACAGTGGCACAGTGGACACAGTGGACACAGTGGCACAGTGGACACAGTGGACACATCGACACAGTGGACACATGGACACAGTGGACACAGTGGACACAGTCGGCACAGTGGACACAGTGGGCACTGTGGACACAGTGGACACAGTGGCACAGTGGAGACAGTGGCACAGTGGACACAGTGGCACAGTGGACACAGTGGCACAGTGGACACAGTGGCACAGTGGACACAGTGGACACAGTGGACACAGTGGCACAGTGGACACAGCGGCACAGTGGACACAGTGTTGACACATGGACACAGTGGACACAGTGGACACAGTGGACACAATGGACACAGTGGCACAGTGGACACAGTGGCACAGTGGACACAGTGGACACAGTGGACACAGTGGACACAGTGGCACAGTGGATACAGTGGCACAGTGGACACAGTGGACACAGTGGCACAGTGGACACAGTGGCACAGTGGACACAGTCGACACAGTGGACACAGTGGCACAGTGGACACAGTGGACACAGTGGACACAGTGGACACATTGGCACAGTGGACACAGTGGACACTGTGGCACAGTGGACACAGCGACACAGTGGACACAGTGGCACAGTGGACACAGTGGCACAGTGGACACAGTGGACACATCGACACAGTGGACACATGGACACAGTGGACACAGTGGACACATGGACACAGTGGACACAGTCGGCACAGTGGACACAGTGGGCACTGTGGACACAGTGGACACAGTGGCACAGTGGAGACAGTGGCACAGTGGACACAGTGGACACAGTGGCATAGTGGACACAGTGGCACAGTGGACACAGTGGCACAGTGGACACAGTGGACACAGTGGACACAGTGGCACAGTGGACACAGCGGCACAGTGGACACAGTGTTGCCACATGGACACAGTGGACACAGTGGACACAATGGACACAGTGGCACAGTGGACACAGTCGACACAGTGGCACAGTGGACACAGTGGACACAGTGGACACTGTGGCACAGTGGACACAGCGACACAGTGGACACAGTGGACACAGTGGCACAGTGGACACAGTGGACACATCGACACAGTGGACACATGGACACAGTGGACACAGTGGACACATGGACACAGTGGACACAGTCGGCACAGTGGACACAGTGGGCACTGTGGACACAGTGGACACAGTGGCACAGTGGAGACAGTGGCACAGTGGACACAGTGGCACAGTGGACACAGTGGCACAGTGGACACAGTGGACACAGTGGCACAGTGGACACAGTGGCACAGTGGACACAGTGGACACAGTGGACACAGTGGACACAGTGGCACAGTGGACACAGCGGCACAGTGGACACAGTGTTGACACATGGACACAGTGGACACAGTGGACACAATGGACACAGTGGCACAGTGGACACAGTCGACACAGTGGCACAGTGGACACAGTGGACACAGTGGACACAGTGGACACAGTGGCACAGTGGATACAGTGGCACAGTGGACACAGTGGACACAGTGGCACAGTGGACACAGTGGCACAGTGGACACAGTCGACACAGTGGCCACAGTGGACACAGTGGACACAGTGGACACAGTGGCACAGTGGACACAGTGGACACAGTGGACACAGTGGGCACAGTGGACACAGTGGGCACAGTGGCACAGTGGACACAGTGGACACATGGACACATGGACACAGTGGACACATGGACACAGTGGCAAAATGGCACAGTGGACACAGTGGCACAGTGAACACAGCGTCACAGTGGACACAGTGTTGACACATGGACACAGTGGACACAGTGGCACAGTGGACACAGTGGACACAATGGACACAGTGGCACAGTGGACACAGTGGACACAGTGGACACAATGGACACAGTGGCACAGTGGACACAGTGGACACAGTGGCACAGTGGACACAGTGGACACAGTGGCACAGTGGACACAGTGGCACAGTGGACACAGTGGCACAGTGGACACAGTGGCCACAGTGGACACAGTGGACACAGTGGACACAGTGGGCACAGTGGACACAGTGGGCACAGTGGCACAGTGGACACATGGACACATGGACACATGGACACAGTGGGCACAGTGGACACATGGACACAGTGGCACAGTGGACACAGTGGCACAGTGGCACAGTGGACACAGTGGCACAGTGGACACAGTGGCACAGTGGACACAGTGGACACAGTGGACACAGTGGCCACAGTGGACACAGTGGACACAGTGGCACAGTGGACACAGTGGCACAGTGGACACAGTGGCACAGTGGACACAGTGGACACATTGGCACAGTGGACACAGTGGACACTGTGGCACAGTGGACACAGCGACACAGTGGACACAGTGGCACAGTGGACACAGTGGACACATCGACACAGTGGACACATGGACACAGTGGACACAGTGGACACATGGACACAGTGGACACAGTCGGCACAGTGGACACAGTGGGCACTGTGGACACAGTGGACACAGTGGCACAGTGGAGACAGTGGCACAGTGGACACAGTGGCACAGTGGACACAGTGGACACAGTGGACACAGTGGCACAGTGGACACAGTGGCACAGTTGACACAGTGGCACAGTGGACACAGTGGACACAGTGGCACAGTGGACACAGTGGACACAGTGGACACAGTGGCACAGTGGACACAGCGGCACAGTGGACACAGTGTTGACACATGGACACAGTGGACACAGTGGACACAGTGGACACAATGGACACAGTGGCACAGTGGACACAGTCGACACAGTGGCACAGTGGACACAGTGGACACTGTGGCACAGTGGACACAGCGACACAGTGGACACAGTGGCACAGTGGACACAGTGGACACAGTGGCACAGTGGACACAGTGGACACATCGACACAGTGGACACATGGACACAGTGGACACAGTGGACACAGTGGACACAGTCGGCACAGTGGACACAGTGGGCACTGTGGACACAGTGGACACAGTGGCACAGTGGAGACAGTGGCACAGTGGACACAGTGGCACAGTGGACACAGTGGACACAGTGGACACAGTGGCACAGTGGACACAGTGGCACAGTGGACACAGTGGCACAGTGGACACAGTGGCACAGTGGACACAGTGGACACAGTGGACACAGTGGCACAGTGGACACAGCGGCACAGTGGACACAGTGTTGACACATGGACACAGTGGACACAGTGGACACAGTGGACACAATGGACACAGTGGCACAGTGGACACAATCGACACAGTGGCACAGTGGACACAGTGGACACAGTGGACACAGTGGACACAGTGGCACAGTGGACACAGTGGCACAGTGGACACAGTGGACACAGTGGCACAGTGGACACAGTGGCACAGTGGACACAGTGGACACAGTGGACACAGTGGACACAGTGGCACAGTGGCACAGTGGACACAGTGGACACAGTGTTGACACATGGACACAGTGGACACAGTGGACACAGTGGACACAATGGACACAGTGGCACAGTGGACACAGTCGACACAGTGGCACAGTGGACACAGTGGACACAGTGGACACTGTGGCACAGTGGACACAGCGACACAGTGGACACAGCGGCACAGTGGACACAGTGGACACAGTGGCACAGTGGACACAGTGGACACATCGACACAGTGGACACATGGACACAGTGGACACAGTGGACACATGGACACAGTGGACACAGTCGGCACAGTGGACACAGTGGGCACTGTGGACACAGTGGACACAGTGGCACAGTGGAGACAGTGGCACAGTGGACACAGTGGCACAGTGGACACAGTGGACACAGTGGACACAGTGGCACAGTGGACACAGTGGCACAGTGGACACAGTGGCACAGTGGCACAGTGGACACAGTGGCACAGTGGACACAGTGGACACAGTGGACACAGTGGCACAGTGGACACAGTGTTGACACATGGACACAGTGGACACAGTGGACACAGTGGACACAATGGACACAGTGGCACAGTGGACACAGTCGACACAGTGGCACAGTGGACACAGTGGACACAGTGGACACAGTGGACACAGTGGCACAGTGGACACAGTGGCACAGTGGACACAGTGGACACAGTGGACACAGTGGCACAGTGGACACAGTGGCACAGTGGACACAGTGGACACAGTGGCACAGTGGACACAGTGGCACAGTGGACACAGTGGCACAGTGGACACAGTCGACACAGTGGACACAGTGGACACAATGGCACAGTGGACACAGTGGACACAGTGGACACAGTGGGCACAGTGGACACAGTGGGCACAGTGGCACAGTGGACACAGTGGACACATGGACACATGGACACAGTGGACACATGGACACAGTGGACACAATGGACACAGTGGCACAGTGGACACAGTGGACACAGTGGACACAGTGGACACAGTGGCACAGTGGACACAGTGGACACAGTGGACACAGTGGACACAGTGGCACAGTGGACACAGTGGCCACAGTGGCACAGTGGACACAGTGGGCACAGTGGACACAGTGGGCACAGTGGCACAGTGGACACAGTGGACACATGGACACATGGACACAGTGGACACAGTGGGCACAGTGGCACAGTGGACACATGGACACAGTGGCACAGTGGACACAGTGGACACAGTGGCACAGTGGCACAGTGGACACAGTGGCACAGTGGACACAGTGGCACAGTGGACACAGTCGCACAGTGGACACAGTGGCACAGTGGACACAGTGGACACAGTGGCACAGTGGACACAGTGGCACAGTGGACACAGTGGACACAGTGGCACAGTGGACACAGTGGCACAGTGGACACAGTGGACACAGTGGACACAGTGGCACAGTGGACACAGTGGCACAGTGGCCACAGTGGCCACAGTGGACACAATGGATACAGTGGACACAGTGG